>NC_091140.1:8423634-8761968 GCF_041381155.1 Argopecten irradians | reverse complement strand
CTAATAATTAAATGCATTATTTACAGTTATTGGATGAGCAAATAAACTGTGTTAACGTGGCAATAAAACGATATATGAGAAGACCTATTAAAATAGAAATAAATTTACTTACTCCATAATAAGGTCAATCCACTTGAGGACGATCATGATCATACGGCAACACTTACGAAAGAACCCCATAGCCTAAATAAAGGAGAGACAAATCAAGTATATGGCGAAAAACAACCGAACAGAATGACATCATATCAAATAACACATAGAGAATACCAAAGCGGAATTCAAAATATCTTCAGAACTAATTGTTGTTTTCCCATCCTCTCTATGTAAGCTTGCTTACGGTCATACATTAACTAGATAAGCTACATTTATTAAACCGAAAACTACATTACAAAACTGTAGACTTTTGGCTAACAATAAAAAAAAGCATTAAACATGTAAATCTACTTCAAAATTAGATACCGTTTTAGCAATCATTTATAAAGCGTGCAGCCAAAAGTACTGTCGGAAGTACTGTTTATGTTTCCATGTTAATTGAAGCTGTCTGCAACACCCGTTTCGAAACCTAGGTCAGTTCAATTCTAGTAACAGATAGTCGTACACGAAAACAACTACATTGTATTCTAAACATTTTAATAATGGCACAAACTATAACTCACCTCGCCTGGCTTGGAAAATTTCGGCTCACGGAATTCCTCTTCATCGTAATCATCCAATGTATCATCAGCCTTTTTAGACGATGAATTAATCATTTTTAGTGTTTTGAATTTTTTTTCGATGGCATCCATTTTTTGCCTTAAGGCCGCTATCCGTTCAAACCGTCCAGTGGGAAGATCCATCTTCCTCTCGATTTTATGCCGCATTTTTTCCACGGCTTTTTGTTTGGTCATCAACGCCATGGCAACGTCACTAAAGTCGTGACTTTTGTTGGCCTTGAAGGCATACACTGATGAGGACGCCAGCTGCCACAGACCCGACTGGGAAATACTCTTCCTCCTTGCATTGGAGATATAAGATCCGATATCATCAACGGATCCTTCGTCAAAAAGGTTCGGGTCCTTTCCTTTCAGTAACAGTGATGACATATGCTTGCTCAATAAAACGGCAGCTTTCGGTTTCGAAGTAATCTCAAAAGGCGCAGTATGACTCCTTTGTAAGGATTGTTCTAACTGTCTTCTGACCGTATTGTCCTCGTGAATTTTCTTTAAGTCTATATTTTCTAACGAGAAATCTGGAATGGTATTGGACCGTGAGAGTCGTCGGTGTGGCTTCGGTAGTCTTGGTGTATAGTGGAAAGAATGAATGCTATTTCTCTGAAGCTTCTTCGCGAACTTAGGAGTTATATCATCCTCAGTTGTGATCTCAACTCCATCACTTTTATCTAAGTCTTGCTTTTCTAGATATGGGTCTCGAAACTCGCTGTCACTGTGGTGTTTTAAAGGCGGGTTAGACAATGATACCGTGTGCCGTCTCTTGGGTCTGGAATGAGGCCGTGGCTGACTTTTACCCTCACGTGACCGTAGAATAGGCCGATCACTAGAAGCCCACCTGACGTTTACATTAGTCTTATGTGGCTCGCGATACACCTTTTGTGGTATTTCGAATTCTTCCTCCTTTTTAATTCCTGGAGATATTACTCGCACATTTAGTTTTATGGACTCGCGTCGTTTACTATCAGGTTTCTTTAACACGGGTTTGATCCATTTTTTCTCTCGGCTTGCAGGTGCCTGTCTTCTGATGTCGTGAAAATGTTCATCGGAAGGTATTTCAGGGGAACCTTCAATATATTCAACATATTCTTTGTCGGGTAAATCGAGTGGAAGTTCCCCGTATTCATCTATTGGTATTTCGGGGGTAAACTCAATGTGCTCGTCTGTGGCTACTTCAGGTGGAAATTCCGTATTTTCCTCGGGGGAAAATACAGGCCGTTCCTCTTCGTTCTGGATTTCGGACAGACTTTCGGCAAGTTCCTCTACATTTATCTCAGAAGAATTTGCAGCATGTTCCAGTTCCCCGGTGGATGCCTCCAGGAGAGCGTCGTTATATACCTCTGTTTGAACCTCTGTGTACTCGCCAGCGGGTACCTCGGGCTTCTCCTCCTCTCCTGGCTCATCCATTGTTACCCGAGATATATTTGTCCACTATACCAATAACCTGAAGGGCGAAAATTACATATTAGGTTAGACGCTTTCATCAGTCATTCATCAGATATCAGAATAGGTAGTTGTCACGCCGAATGGACATTTAAATCAGACAATAGTAAACAAATTTAAAAAGACATTCTGGTCAAATTCACATCTTATAATTCTATAATCCGAACCACGAGGTGTGTATGTAAACGATTGTGTGTGGGTATTACCTAATTATTACCACCCCCGTGTCATAACCCCAGCTAAGGGATGTATTGACATTAATATATACGGAATGTCTTTATTCACACCTCATTGTCACCATGTGTAATCACTGTGATTTGATTAAACCTATATAGAAATAAAATCGTCTGTCCATACCCCGTGATTAGACATTGACATGAGGAAAACTATCAGACGTCTTTCCCAGTACAGACCCAATGTGTAATGGTAGCGGATGGCTTTTGTCAGGAGAACAGTACAAATACCTGCACTTAGAAATTGCTCGTTTACGCGATAAGTTCACCTGGTTATGTTTTATTTGAGGGCGTGCACGTCACTTCGGCGTCAGCACATACAGGTTCATACAATGCCGTATATTATATACAAATATAGATGTACTCATGATATCAATTAATATGGCGTATTGCTTCTTGTCATAATGCCTTGGAATAATTCAGTACGAGCACCTGTCTGCAGACTGGTGAATAACAATAGACCAAGAATTGATCAGGATTATCACAATACAATTACAAATACCTTTCAAAAGCCAAATAAAAACGATTGTTTTTTAACGGCCAGTATCAAGTTTTAATGACAATTCATAAAAAGAAGGATGTGTCTTATCAATAAAAAATAATTGTTTTTGTGTAGCATGGCAGTCACATGGCGAAAGATATGACAGCAGTATTATATCATAACAGATAGATAATATAATCAGATCGATATTATGTATAATATCGTGATCGTTAGATTTTTTAAACACCATAGAATATATTGGTCCGCTAAACCTGCCTAATAACATAGTTAGGTTTATATATATATTTGAAGGGGTCCTAGGATTACATTGTAGAATTGACATTTAGCACAAATAAACACCGTATAACAAATCAATGCCATATATAGATGTTCATAATATTTACAATATGAGTACAATAACTTAACATTTAGTCACTACATGAAGGATCTTAAATGATACTTCATTTCATATTGTTTTTATGAACGAGTCTGGGTAGGTTTTTTTTTCATTTTTGCAAACCTCGCCGAGCAAATATTAAAACTTCGGGACACATTTTTCATAAAATCTACTATGAATACAAACAAGCACATTGTTTTGCGAACATTATATAACTTATGTATCTATCTAAGGATACAGAAATCTTTGTGATTACAAGAATAGATTATACACGGACCCATTCAATGATAAACATGATATTACACCTGTTAAAACCTACAATGGTGTGCCACTTTACAGATATACCCGTTATAAATCCCTATTGTAACCCACAATGTATAAAGTAACATTACATCGGTCACTTTCCATTTATAGAACAGGTGCTGGATTAATTTACGGCCTACTGATAATATCGTTCAACAGTTTTTGCTAACAATTGGGTATTTAAAATAGGATGGATATATTTCCTGAAGAAAAAAAAACACGGTCGCAAATACCAAGAAAACTAAAAATTCCTTCTGAAGTGGCAATTTTTTAATTTGAATTTCCTGTACCAAATCCTGTTATCTTTCATACATTTCTTTAAAAACCCATCAAATTACATAGAAGAATATGTTTTGTCTAGAAGAAATGTTTTTAACAATTATATTAAGCTGTTTGTTTTCTAGTCAAAAATGTTTAAATCATTGTATTAAGCTGACGAAGTATCTAACATTGACGACACTTTACTACATCTGTTTAGCCAATCCTGGAATTTCACCTCCAAAGAATATGTAACAAATTCATAATTTATAATATTATAAAGGTTTTTATACAAGAAAAAAATATTGGAAAAAACACACAGGGAAAATCTATGCACAAATATCGTATTATCTTCTATTCCATCACAGGTAAATACTAAAATTGTAAATAGTTTCTTAATAGAAAATATGGTTTCAAATATAAGAGCGTCGCATGTTTTACGATATTACAATGTGACAATATTTAAGACTAAAGTGTCTATAGAAAATAAGGAACAATGGTTATAACATTTAAAGTGAAATCATGTTAGATAATTCGACTTAACATGGTTTTAGATAAATGGAAATAGTACGACTTGGTTTACAACCTATGATTTTAGACAATATTGTTTAACATGTTTGGGTCATATACAGTGACATATTTTAATGTATGACCAATTGACATAACTTAGCGTCTACAAACACACACTATATAACAATGATATAAGGCGTTACATACAGGCACTGCTGATCAGAATCCATTACTAAAAATCGATTAACTAACTACCGAGTATCCATTATAGGTATTAATACCAGGTGTAAGTAAATACTTGCTTAGTTCTAGTGTTTTATCCCACTCTATGTTGTGTAATTATAAAATAACTCGACGAGATGGTATACACCTGCTATTAAAAACATCAAAAAACGTAATAACAGTAAATTAATATTCCATGTTTTACCAGGTGTATTAAAGCAGGTCGAGACACAGTCGTAACATTGATTGAAATGCATCGCTGATATTTCTGTAACATGACATCTTTTGTTAACGATTTTATAAAACAATACCTGCTGTAGACGTGTTTGAAAGATGCCAATAATAGAGTGATCTCCATGGAACTCTATTTTACCCATGATAGCAAACACAATAAATATTTCATTATTAAGCAACTACTGTTAGATGTGTTCTTTCTAAAATGACTACAAAAAGCCAAGCAATACAGATAAGCACTTTACCTTATTTCGATGACATCGTACAGCTATTTTATCATTCAAGACCTTCAAGCAGATAGGTCATAGCAAGATAGATATAGATATCCATTTAATGCAAAACTGAATTGTCTAACACAATGCTGAAATTTATGACTGATGACAAGAAGCAAAATATCTTCACAAACTGTAATTGTTCATCATGAAAATATCGTAAAACAATAGAATAAGAGGGCTCTAGAGAGAAATGCTCACTCATTTACAGAAATGTATGTTGAAGAATGACGAAAACCCAATACACAAAAATTATTAAATTGCATTGAGAACAAGGATCAATAAGTGATATGAAGAGACTATTTTGAACACTGATGTTCGCTAATAGATCTGAGCTTCGTTTCTCAGAAAAACACAAACTCTGTTTTCTATGCGAGATTAGCTTCTTTTCTCAGGAAAACACAAATTCTGTTTCTATGCGAGAAATACTCTTAGGGCATTAAAACGTGTATTACAATTGAAAACAACAAATTCACTATACAAATGAAGACCAAATACTGTTAGCGGGTTATTGTTCACTCGCTATCGAATGGAGTTCAATCATTAAAAACATATTTTGTATGTTGTTCTAGAACTTTGTCCTTTCGCTACTTTAATGGTGCATTTTATTCTTTGTCTTCTCCTGTTCACACGTTCACATCAACAACGGAAGCCATGTTACATATAGGTTAACCATGCAAGCAAACAAATAATTGTCCTGGGAGTTCTGCTCATTTGAAGCTATTATTCGAACTTGGATATTGTTTCGAATCTAAGTGATAATAATAAATTATTTATAACAATAATGAGCAAGTGTTACATTGTCTATCGGCCATCATTCTATTGACCTTGTTATATGGCCACGCCATTGTTGTAATCAGAACTGTGATATCAGTAAACTGATGCACTATCATAACTTCAAATGAATTTTTCATGAAAAGTGTGAAATAGCAGTTGGTAAACACGACAGGTGATAATAGTACCATAGTAAATGGGTTGCAGCTTTCACTGTCATTCCGTACCACGCAATCATTTTAAATGTTTCTGATTGATATGACTGCTCGCTTTACTTTTTAACATATACTTTTATACGTGTCTCGTGTAACAACAAATAGTATTTCCTATAACATTGAAGCATTTGTATCACCGTTTTAACGGAGAATTGTAAGACAATAGTAATATTGAGACAAATTTTAGAATGCGTGGTGAATCAAAACATAGAGAAGAAGCAAAATAAAATTGTTGACTAAATAAAAATGCGTATTTATATATTATATATATAAGCATTCCAGTCGAGTAAGAATGTCGATGCAAATTGAGAATCACAATTATATGATGATATGTTACTGACAGTAAAGGAATGAAGATTTGTTCGGAAAGGTGTAAACAGGTTAGAACCTGGTGCTCCGGAATAGTTAGTGTTTTCTTCTCCAACAAAGTATAGTAGGTCATATCCGGACTTAGTCACATAGGTCATATCCGGACTAAGTCACATAGGTCATATTCGGACTTAGTCACATAGGTCATATCCGGACTAAGCCACATAGGTCATATTCGGACTTAGCCACATAGGTGATATCCGGACCTAATCACTTATAATTGAGATTGATACCGTATTGCCATTTGTTTTCGAGATTTTAGCGGTTTTATTTTTTGTGTGATTTAGCTATAACAGTATAATTTATCCCTTTCTTGTTGATAATATTTTTGCGGCAATGTTAAACCCGTTTAACCGCGAAAATCAAACTAAAATATCTATATTCAGCACGCATCAATAAAATACAATACATTACCATCCAGTAGATAACAGTATTGATATACCATATATAGTCTTTGTACTTGGTACTTTAGCATGACTTTTACCGTGTATACTGGAGAACCAGAACACCGGCCTCGGGGAATTGTATTCTGAATTCTAGTAGTCATCACAACTGTGAAATATGTGCACACTATATGAGCTATGGATTGATCAATGTTTATATCATATCGTATGTTAATACCGGCCATATAAAGATATACTACCATTGTACCGGTCATATTTGTTCCTGTTTCGATCCGCTCTAGCTTTAGCATGTAACTTTTGTTACAACTAAGCGCTTTAAATATTGATTGAGCCTATATTAGTAAAAGTTAAGATTGTTAAGTGATAAATGATCACATATATCCGTTTTATAGCGGACCATATTGCTGAAGTTCTTCGCTATTGTAGATATCTTATCCGATTAGGCCATACGTATAGATTATAGCATTTGCATATGGCTAACAGTACAGAAATTAAGGTAGACCGTCCCTTCTAGTTTCCTCTCGGGGATTTCGTTCATTTTTTTGATATTTTGATTTTAGGTATGTCCTGATCACAAAAACCACATAAAAATAATATGTCACCGATTTAATTAGTCTTCCAGGGTTGCTTAAGGATATGTATTAACGACTTAATATTCCGGATTTTAAGGATTTTTAAATAAATAATATTTCCTCCTTATAACATCACTTAACATATAAAGAATATGCTCGTAACATCTTCATATCTTCAGTAGGTGATATACAAGTCATAGCTTTATCAAATAAGCTGGGTTTTCTACAATAAAACGAAATATACGAAACGATATATTTTAAAAGTTTAGTGAAAAATTGCATCAAAAGAGTCATGTTTTTTTTCCGGAAAAAATTGTCCCAAAAATAATCGATTTTTTTTTAGAATTTCCATGAAGATTGACCTATTTGCAATAAGAAAAGCCAATAAAAACTATACCTCCCAGCAATTTTTTTTCAAAATATGACCGATTTGCTTTCTAATATCCCTTAAATTTTTTCCTGAAAACGTTAGAAATTGGCTAATCCGTAGCATTTTCAACGTTTTATGTTATTCATTTACCTTTGTTAGTTTTCTATATTTATGATATTATTGGAGCATACATGATAACATAATAATTACATACCTTCATGATTTTATTTATCTATTAAATAAAATATAACAAACCAGTTTGCAAGATACATGTAGGCCTGACCTGAAACTTTCAAAAAGAGTTTAATTCTGCAGGAATTATATAAGCTTTTCTGAGACAAATATTTCGCTCTGTGTGAAACTGTATTAAAATGGATCAGTTTCCGTTATAGCATCTTTCAAATCATAAGTAAAGATTTTAACAACAACAAAAAATGAAAATATGTTCCAGCAATTTTAATTCCGTATATTGTTTGTCCGTTTCCGGACGAAAATTAGTATACCTGTCAATTCGTATTTATCGTATCTCAAAACTCGAATGTTTGCATTCAAAACACCGCTAAGTTCCTTCGGCATTGATATACTTTGAGAATTAAGTTTTATCCTGCAAAAACATAGGTACATGGCATGACGGTAATTCTGATGTTCAGTTACTAGGCCTAATAGGTAGGTATGCAGAAATAAAATATGTTACAAACGTATGACGTCACAGAAGGGACGGTCTACGTTAAGTAACTTGTACCCTTAGTGAACATATGTGCTCATCTTGAAGTCAACGCAATGTGTCTTATATGTTAAAACATTAAAACAGACATTATAGTAATGTTTATAGTAAACACATGTACTCCTTACTTATACCGTTATATTGTCTTTCATGTATGCCTTTGTTCAGTCTTTGGACATGATCTACTCAAGGCAAAAAACCTTTAGAACGGCAGAATTATTCAGACTTATAGGCATGTAGTGTCTACTTAAAACACATCACAGCTTGCTTTTAAAATTAACATACCAAATCTAGAGAATGACAGCCTCCCTCAAATCATTCACCCTACTTTGTTATATAAAACAAATGGCACCCAGGAAGACACCAGGTTTTGTTTTGTTATGAGCAAACGAGTGTTTCCACAAAACGGACATCGTATTTTTGTTTTTAAAAATGTTTCCGTCCATGTTTACATTTATTTTGTTCATATACTGACCTCGCTGTATCGATTCTGATTTTTTTGCAAAGCTTTACATCAATTCAGACATTGAACCTGTGTTTGATGATAAATATAAAACGTTGTCAACTACTCATATAACATTCCATTATAGCACAGTAAAGAAAGGTCAGTTTTATGTATAGGACTGTATATTTTTAAACTGTGAATACATTTATGAAAAGCTAAGAATATCTCAGGGCTTTTCCCATTAATTTGAAATAGCTTGCGACATGCCAATGTCTCGAGGAAAAATGAATCATAAATCCGCAAGTTTTTGAAAGCCATAATGGTGATGATGAAGGCTAGAAAAGATATTTTAGGGTCAAAAAAAGTAATCTTATAAAAGTGTAATTGCAGATCCTAAACTCAAACCTCTGTAGTTACCAAAGAGAGGTCGACCAAAGAATGTATCCTAAGACTCGTCATGATTCGTTGGCCTTGCTTTATACCATTTAAAGATTGTTTCTATTTTGTCTTATGCATATATCAATTTTTGGTAACAGTATCATTTGCACATACAGTTTATATATGAAGCTATGACGGGTCACTAAGGTGAGATAAAGGATGCTTATCATTGTGTAGCCCTGGGTATAGTAACATATCACTGTTTGGATAACTTTAAGTACATTCTAAGTACTGTTTATGAATATAAAAAACTGAAACATAACATACAATGTACATGTATTTAAATTTCAATAAGAGTATCATGTATGATGTTTATGTAATCAAGTTTGCAAACATCTTTTATAGATGAAGCGCTAAAGGATTTTGATAGGTTTTAAACATTTTTGTATAATTCCATTGCACTACTTACAATGTTTATACATAATAATCTGTATTTTGTTCCTATTATGTTTTAATTTTACTAATTTTCATTTAGAACCATTCTTTTATGGTTCGTTCCAGTATGATTACGAAAACCCGACATAAGACTGTGCAGGGCCGTTTTCGATTATACAGGTTGATTGGTTGAACCTTGTTGTTCATTTATGAATTTAAGTCGGATTTTGGTGATTTTATATTGTTTTCAGACAAGCCTTGACAAAGCCCTACCAGGCCTGTATTACAAACTGCAGGTCCCTCAGGATTTATACTTGAAATAATGACTATAACAAACGTTGGAAACCTGTTGTTCCGAACGAAAACGGCCCTGGTTTAAACTGTCGTCATTTCAATTAAATCATCTCAACCTTTTCATTTGAAAAGTTTCAGAAAGTATTTTGATGCCGCTTTACACAATTGCCAAAACAACTTTAAAGCCAAACTTTTTTACGATATGGCGCGCATTATGAAGATTGTCTGCACAGCTCTGGCATCTATATAGATCATAGATGCCAAAGACCCTGAAGGGTTATATATATAATGATATATTGAATGAGATCAGTAGTGAAGGGTTATATATAATGATACATTGAATGAGACCCAGTAGTAAAGGGTTATATATATAATGATATATTGAATGAGATCAGTAGTGAAGGGTTATATATAATGATACATTGAATGAGACCCAGTAGTAAAGGGTTATATATAATGATATATTGAATGAGATCAGTAGTGAAGGGTTATATATATAATGATATATTGAATGAGACCCAGTAGTGAAGGGTTATATATATAATGATATATTGAATGAGATCAGTAGTGAAGGGTTATATATATAATGATATACTGAATGAGACCCAGTAGTAAAGGGTTATATATATAATGATATATTGAATGAGATCAGTAGTGAAGGGTTATATATATAATGATATATTGAATGAGACCCAGTAGTAAAGGGTTATATATATAATGATATATTGAATGAGACCCAGTAGTGAAGGGTTATATATAATGATATATTGAATGAGATCAGTAGTGAAGGGTTATATATATAATGATATATTGAATGAGACCCAGTAGTGAAGGGTTATATATATAATGATACATTGAATGAGACCCAGTAGTGAAAGGTTATATATAATGATATATTGAATGAGACCCAGTAGTGAAGGGTTATATATATAATGATACATTGAATGAGACCCAGTAGTGAAGGGTTATATATAATGATATATTGAATGAGACCCAGTAGTGAAGGGTTATATATATAATGATATATTGAATGAGACCCAGTAGTGAAGGGTTATATATATAATGATACATTGAATGAGACCCAGTAGTGAAAGGTTATATATAATGATACATTGAATGAGACCCAGTCCTAATGTATTAGATACCAGATGAACTCCAAGAAGAAATACGTCTTAGTATTAACCTCCTACATCAGACAAATACCAGCAAAACAAAATCAATAGTAACGAAGACACAGTCTCCGGATAAGGGTCCTTCAGTTCTGTGCGATCACGCTTAACACATACACAGCTCAATGCGGGGACAATTAGCTCAAGAAAGCAAACAATGAATGTATCTATAATTTGATAGTTCAGTTTAGTTTAACACAATTACCAGTAGAATACTCCTTAGGTAGGACTGAGGAAATATTTGACAAGTCTGGGTTTGTGGCAAACTTGTTCAATAGAGTTAACAAAAAGGATTATCTTTACATCCTTTGTATTGTGCTATAGGATAACCTGAGACTATGTACATATCACAAACACAATATTTAACGGGATCCAGACATTAATATGACGATAAAAACTCTAAGGAAACGATATGATTCGATTGCATTGACACATAAAGGTAATAAAAAATGACAAACATGTATATTTTACACCATTAGGGATTTTTCTGAATCATACAGTTGTCATTTTAAGTCCTTACCAATTTCCTAGCTTTTGACTAAAATGTCATAAATAAGATTTGTTTTCTACAGAAATCATCGTATACAGGTTATATAAGAGCTACAGTTTGTTTCATTTTATTTAAGTATTTAAAAAGTAGATAGAATGGGTCGCTTAATTTTTACGTCGAAGTAGATAACAAAAGAAAAACATTAACCACTGAAGTCGTACACTATTTAAAATTTATGTACTAATTATCTTCTCGTTATTATAAATAAAGGTTTAAAATGTGATGATACTTAAAGAAACACATTAAGCTCCGTCTTGGTTAATTAGCCTGAAATGCGAAGTGCCTAAACTTAATTAAAACAAGAAAATCATTAAAATGCATTAATTTATTACCTGCAGATTACTTACTTGTGACCCAGAAAACTTAGCAATAAAGTTTTAAAGCCGTATTTGGTTTAAGTATCGGCTCGATTGATTTTTTTTTTATAAAAACGTAAATAATATAGAAAAATATGGTATACTCACTTGTTTCTACTCCAAAAATGTTCCTTATGTCAACAACGAGAAAACAGCACAGAGGTATAATGGTCCATAGTCACAAAAGTAATATTTATTTGTCCTACTCCTGCCTCGGGAGTGGTCCTGAAGCTGTCTAACACAGCGCGGTGTGTACAGGTATGTCATACAGGTATGTCATTGTCATCAGACAATGCCGCGATATAATCAATTACCTTCCCCGGTCAATTAAAACAACGTTACAACTAACAAATTGAATTTTGGTCCGGGTGGAAACTCCGGCTAAAGACAGTTAATATCCGAGACCCTACAACCAATAACGGCACATAATGGAAAAGGTAAACACATTGTATATATGAAGTGTATCTGTAGGTATGTCTCTCCGCGTGATCAATACCGAACACGTTTGGCAGGCAGGCAATAACTGGCAATTAGTAGGGGCCCTGTGTTTATACTGAGAAAGTCGTACAGGTTTATATAAAAGTAAAAAACCTAATCTATAGGTAAAAAGTCTGATTAAACATGTCATAATAAATAGAGAATACTCTTCTGATCTATAGAGAGGCGGTATTAAAAAGAAAAAGTAATTAACTTACCTGCTCATTGGGACGGGTTATGTATCTAAAAGGAATTCTGCCGTATTCAGTGTAGAGAGAAGACAGGTGTATCAACACTGTTTATCATCACTAGCTAAGTCTTGCGCACACTTCAACTATTAAAAACTCCCAAAATACAACAAGACCTGCAATCTAAAGCGTTAAGTCCACAAAAAGGTGATTTAAAAAAACTAGTTCCACCAGGACTACCAAGTCCAAAAATGTAACTTTAAAAGTTCAGTTTCACCATGACTGCCAGGTTAAGAGAGAAAATCCAGAAGTTTTGGATATAAACTAGCACGTAGAGACGAGAAAGGCTGACGTCTGGACCACCGGGTGTATAACTAAGTATTCAGTACTAACTCTATTGTAATCCGGCACTAGTAAAAACCCTGGTGGATTATCACTAAAACCAGTCCTAATCTCCCCTATAGGTTTTAGAGACTGTAGGTAATTAGGGTCCTGTCTGTAGTTACTAGGCGTTACACATGGTCTCTCCTCTTCATAAACAATCACTTTGTAACGGGGATATACATAAAGTAGTGTCTTTATTTCCAAAGTTGCCATCGTCAAAAACACATAATAAATAGGACCATGCATCAACAGAGATATATGCCAAATTATGTCAGTTATTATTTCAAGTTCAAATTCAAGTTATATACATAACTTATATGTGTCGTAAATGAGGGAAAATTTTGACATGTTATATTTTCTTCAGTAATCCATTGAAACGCTTAGGCTTTGATAAATAAGATGTGAAAATGAGGTAGGACATGTTTGATGACTTTGTAAACAGTATTAACAACATAGAATTTATGCCATCTTTAGACATATATGAAGATGTCACTTTCCAATTACTAACACTGTACATGAAATTGTAGACCACAATTTGGCTTTTTGGTTTGACCATGTGTATGCATTTCATGGCCCTGTATACATAAATATCTTCATTTTTGGCATAACTGTCAAAATTCATTTTGTGATTTTCTTTGAATTTGTAAAATTAAAATCTATGCATTGTAAGTATTGTAATTCTCAATGTTGGAACCTTTTAGTTGTGATAAACATATCAAAGCCTGGTTCTTCAGTCTGACAATTCCGGCATGTACAACTTCACTTATAATTATGTCTCACTCTCTGTTACTGAAAATGAGATATTTTGATAAGTTTGAAAGCACGTTTTTTGTCTGATTTCATAAGTTCAAAAGAAAACCATACAAGTGAACACCATTCGATAGAAAACATAACTTCATATTGTACTACGATTTTGAAGTGTTGTTAACCGACGATGCAAAGTGAAAATTATTATAAAATAGCGCAATATTCAATTTTCCCCATGTTAATGGTTTATTTAAAGTTATTCGACGATTTTTAGAGAAGTAATTAATTTGATATACGCCTAGCATTACAGTTAAAATGTGAGTAATGATAAATTGCACTATAATATTTTGTTTTGTCCACCATTAAAATGAAAGTCCTACCAAGGGAACAAGTATAGAGATATGAAAAGAGTTTATTTTCATAATTGATTTGAAGCATTCAAAGTAACCCTTAGTTATATGTAGAGTTTAAAATGATTTCAAATACATCTTATGTATGGTAAGGACATTTGTGTTTTTTTCTCATCATTTTTTTATGTCAATTCTGTTATAATATATTCTGCTAAAAATGATGACAATAATGATGTCTTACTTCAATGTTTCTTCATTTTATCTGCTTTTCGAACATTTTCGTTCCCTGCTTCCCCCCATATTTAAGAACATTTTACCAAACATTTTCTTTGCTTCCCGATTCCCCCATATATTTAAGATTTCTCTATCAGATGTATTATTTATATTCTTTTGTTTACTGACGCCACACAAAATGTCATCATACTGTGTATCATTTAGCGCAGTTATAGTTTATATAAATGACCAAAACCTTTAAGGATGCGTTTCATTATTGAAGTTTAAAAATACGATAACCAATAGTTCTCAATTGACAACGGTATCAGCCATATCCTAGGAAGGCCGCTAGTCCAAATTCATGGGTCCAGAAAGAAGGCCAATGACACATAGGGTTTCGGATATGCTTTAAATACTAGGCATTGAAATGTTATACAACATAGGAGCTGTTATAAATGGTAGGCATTCAAATGGTATACAACATTGAAAATAAAAGGTGGTCTCTCTCATAATATTACGAAGTATAATCTAAACTTTAAATCAGCGATAGGCTTAACTCAGCATAAACATCAGTATATCTGATAGGGCTATATAAGGTGGGAAACTAAATAATACAAGACAATGGTAAGAGTAGGTAGACTAAATCCTCATATATCTCATGACATTTCGCCAGAAATAATAGGTTTATCGTAGCTAGATGTACTGCTGGCACATAGCGTCACTCAAAGGCAATCGAATAATCCCAGTGCTCTCCTATCGATAATCAATAAACGACGGGGAAATAAAGTAAAACATGGCATAGTTCTATTGTATGAAAGAGAATAGGTATATTTGTTTTTGCATTAAAAAATAACAATTGAAATTATGATTTTTTTTGTATAAACTTTCGGGATCAATAGACATATATTACTCGTAAACTCTACAGGCAAACGGATGTTGTTGTTCTAGGAATATCGGTCCTTTGAAGCAGCTAAACTGTTGGGGATGGCTAATGAGACGACACAAAAAGAAGTATTCTAGCACAAGGAGACTGTATCCTTAATTAATAACCATAAGCAACTTACATAAAAGACTCGTCTGCAAACTTCATCAGTACCATTGGTCCCAATCCACTATACATACTATGAATGTAAGATGAATCACGCACTTACATTTTTGTGCAAGGTTTACTCCATTAATACTCATCTACATGAACAGAAACAAAGAAAATCCTATATGTACATACATACCTATTAGTTAGATAATAGGGAGATTGAGTCTAACGCGTATCAGAACATATGATACATATTATAAAAGAATTATATGAAAGTCATTATTCCAATAATAAAGAAATTGTATATCCCCCTCATTGTTTCACGGCTATCATTTTTTCAGTTGATAGCTATGGCATCAATTATTTCCAAACATAAAATATTTCAGAACACCCCTATAAATACTATGTCTATTTGTACAAATACGAGAAAACAAACGAGGTTTTGTATTCTCCATCCTGCACATAGAAGAGGCAATTACACGCATGAAGTTGCAATGAGGTAATGCAGTAGCAGTTGTACAACAGCCCACAGCCAGGAAACCATGGCAATAAACACTTACTATTGTTGAATACATCCGATTCCTGCTTACCATCATTCGAATTGAATTAGACCCATTGATCCGAGCAATATTTGTATTCTTGTGTCTTAAATGTTAGTTTGTAGATGAAGTTGACAAATTAATTATACTTACAGACGTTGGTCCATGTCCAGTGACTGTGGGTCCAGATGTGATGTTAGGCGTCAGGAAACTTACCATCTTCAGTTGTCTTCACGAAACCTCACTAGGATTTGGAAATCCAAATGTGAGCAAAAGTCGCTGGCCATCAACACCAGGCATCTGCGCCCAGGGAGTGTCTGGTGACCACTGTGTATCCTTGGCAATATAGAACTCTGGTTGAACATCCGATGAGGGATACCAACATCATAGCAGAATGATGTTTTACCGACATGTCATTGCTGAAAAAAATGATTACATCCAACCCTCATGTTGGGGTCTGAGAGGACAAACGTTGGTCTCATTAGAGGGCGGATGAATTTTAAACACTGTTCGCCATCAAACATTGTTAATTTTTGAGTGGAGCGGGTTTTTTTTAATGAATGACATACAAGCTATATCTCGTACACATGCGACGACCACCTAACATTAATTTAAAAAAGCGGATTATTTATTATGGAATGTGAACGAACAGAAAATTTCTAATACAGAAGTACTGATTACGTATAACTCATCTTGTGGTACTCTGGGAGGGCATCCTGTTGTGGTATAAACATACAAACGATATTCATGTTTCAGGAGTTGCAGTTGCTCCGTTTCTCCTTACAGCACAAATGCAATTGACTATTCCAAGACATTGTGCTGACCACTACTCAATAGCAAACATTGCAATACCCAATTCTAGGAGGGCAGGAGGACGGGCAGTTACTTTTATGATACATGGCTCTTATAGATGATGGCTACTCGGTTTGTGATCATAACTCTTTCTTTCAGTACGATTCTCTTATTCATAACTTATTCTCGGAATTCTTCTGGTTAATTTATGCTCCTAGCTTTCAGAGTGTCAGATGGTTTCCTTTGTGTCTAAAGTATCACATTGCTGTATACCATTGTATGATTTTATTAGTAATAGGCGTCACAATTTAGGATTCTTTAACAGTTTTCGTTTGTAATACCTATCTGTGATACTTTCATATGTACTTGTTTTTATTAGAGTGTTATGGATAACTCTTTCGCCGGTAGTCAAACAGACGGGCGGAATTATTTGGTTTCATGGGAAGTTGACACCCCGAGAAAGTCGGTCAGGCTAAGGAGCTAAATATGATGAAAAAAGACAAGTTATAATCTTAATAGATGTACGCCTTATGATTTGGAGAGCTTCAAAGATTGGTGGGACCCTATATATAACAACACCTGATTGAACATTTTCATTTGGATCTGGTAGTGTTACAAATTCAACAATTGTGATTCAAGAAACTAGGAGAAACTGGTTGTCAAACGTATCTGCATTCTCCTACAGGATTATAATAGGTACCTGTATGTCTTATATTTTGAAGGCATTTTCATGTTGATCCGTGTGGCACGATTGTATGGCACTTGTGTTAAAACGTATTAGTGATGGTGAGTGAAGGGTTTCCATTTGTAGAAAAAAAATCTACAACAAACCGCCATTTTGATGATAACTTATATTTGATTTTACATGTTCCTATGCCATTAAAGCGATATACATGGTCAAAATAAAGATTTATTTAGCATTAAGAACATTTCTATGTAATTTCAAATACTTTTCATATATCACTGCATTGAAAATTTGAATATAATAGGAAAGGGGTGGTATCACTTTGGGCCGTTTTTCTGGGTTCATGGTAATTTCCGAGGTCAAAAGGTGAAAATTTACATTTTTATTTTTAATTAAATATTAGAATACCGATATTATTTTTGGAGTCTTTGCCAGCAAATATGGAGTTGGTGAAATTCATTTAAGAAAACTGATGAAATTTTTTTTCACAAATAGGTCACAGTGACCTAGTTAAGTATTTGTTCCATTTTAGCATTAAAAATTTAATATTTTTAGTAGAAAACTAAGATTTTTGAACTATTTTATAGCTTGAATTTGATCTTGACATGACCTGCATAAGATGATTATATCCTAGGGTCACATTGGCTAGGTCATGTGCATAAATTAGGTCATATTCAATTAATGGTATCATCTATCCACTAAGCATTCTCTATTTTCCATGTCTTAAGCAGGATTTTAATTTGTTTGAGTGATACCCCTCCTTCATTGTGAAGAAAACACATCAATGTCAAGTGTTAAGTAGAGACGCCAACAGGACGAGGGAGGTAAAATCCTGTCGAATATAGTAGACAACAGGGAAGACGGAAGGTAAAATATTTTTACTGTTTTTTTTTAATTCATGAATGGGGAGGTCTTCGGAAAAACAAATACCCCTTCCATCTCACATTGGTACTTTTGGAAGAGCTATCAAATAACATGGGATGAAACCACAAAACACAGAGACTTGACTTAAGTAGGAATAACAAATTTATTGAATGCTATGTAACTCTATTCATAAGATTGCTCATAAAGTTTTCATCTTCAGAATCCTCCTCATCCTCCTCTTGGTCCTCCTCACTGTCGTCCTCAGATCCTGCCCGTGTGGCCTGTTTGCGCTTGGCTTGTGATAGTGCCTTGATATAGCCTATACTATACTTGTTATGGTCACAGCTAAAAAACATAATGGTGATTTAAATATAAACTTTATTTGTTTTACATCGACTGTGAAACAAGTGATATAACTAAAAATTAAATAACTTTGGTAACCCCTGACCTTTTCATGTTTGTGTCAGGGATCGAATTATGATTAACAAAATGATTGTCTTTAAGAATATTTGTATAAAGACCAAACAGTAGTTATAGATATTACTGAATAGTCAAACCATATTTCGAAAATTAAATTGAAAATGTTTTTATGATTTGGCCCCAAAAAAGTTCTTCAAGGGCAAAGTTAATATATTTTAATTAAATCTTATTAACAAAATGCTTCACACATGTTTTAACCTAATCAATGAATACTCATCTGCACATCATTACATATAAGAAGCTAATTTATATTTTGTTCATATCTTCATGTTAGTTATTTTCTAATACTATCTATTGGATGCAACTGGAATTTTGCCGAGATCCTCGTGTTTATGTATATAACAATCCTGAATAACATTTTACTGAGATCCTCGTGTTTATGTATATAACAATCCTGACTTACATTTTACCAAGATCCTCGTGTTTATATCAATCCTCGTTTTTTTGTGTAGATAAATTATGACTTACATTTTGCCGAGATCCTCGTGTTTGCGGGTGATGCTCTTTTGTAACATCCTCAGTGTCGCCATGATGGACTGGGATCTCTGCTTTAACTTAGGGCCGTGGAACATCAGAATCTTGTTGATCCAGATCATATAGAAATGCAGATGTGATGTTGTGTCCATCTGATTGGCTAAAAATGCCAGCAGTTTATCTATGTATGTGTTGGGGAGATTCTCACAAATAACAGAAACTGAAACAATGAAGGGAAATAACTCTTACACCACACCAACAATTACAAGTCTATCATATCTAAAATGGAAATAGAAATGTAAGAAAGATACCTTTATTTTAGAAACTGTAAGTATTAATTAATACAGTGTTAGTATAAGAAATCTTCATTAACGTTGATGTCATGTGTCTTCAACCATCTATCATGAGATAATTAAGGAGTTTAATCAATAAAATATTATTAAGAAGAATGTATAATTTATTTATCACATAACTTATGCCAAATGGAAAATCTTTGGAAGTTGCAAATTCAATGTCCTGATTTTTGTTTAGCTTCTGACAATAGTATTCTACTACCAAAACTCAAGTACAATGACCCCGATACACAGACATATTATATAAGAAGAACTATTCCTGGGTAATTTCTTTTGTGGTGTGAAGGTTTCAAAATATTTTGTAGATAGAAATATGATTAGTTTTAGTAAAAATGATTACAATCATACATAAAACATAATTCTCTCGTTTTTAAATTTGTGGTGCAATAGAAACCACAAAAACATTTTCATACGACAAACATTTCATGTTATACAATTATTAGAGAACAGGTACCACACCTACCATTGGATACTGGTATAGATTCCAACACCTCCTGTATTAATTTTACTTCATTCAGACGGAAGCTTAGCATCAGAGCGATAGAGTAATCCCCCTTGGTGAGAGTTTTCCTAACATTTTCAGGAGTAATGTCCATCTCAAGGTCAAAGGGGTCAAAGACGAGGTTATGGTCGAGTGAGTACACCAGTAGTCCCTCTGTGGTAGCCGAGGCCCAGGCTCGTCCTACAACAGAAACACAAATAAAAGTATGTCCAGGACAAAACAGGAGGTCAAATTATTTCACTGTGACTATCATTAGTTTGTTCTTAAATCAATTTATAAATTCTTGATAAGAATGTGTTCACATGATCTATCAGGTATAACAATATATTTTCTACTTAATTTGAACAGGATTCATAATAGTTCAAGATCTCAACAAACCAATAGTCTCAGCAACCTAATAGACAAATAGTCTTATGCCTCAAAGACTATATCTATCAAATACTCAATAAACAACAGCTCCATCATGTAATAATGTATTTGTGACAGAACTATCTAGAAATGTCTGTAACACATGAATGCACATCAAAGCAGGATGCTACAGGATGTAATGAAGGGTCATAACAATAGATAAAGAGTTCAACGACAGTACCTCAGACTTGTATTGTTGTAGGTTTACTGACCTGTCGGTGAGAACTGTACTGACGCTACCCTAACTTCAGGCTTCCAGTGTCGAGAACTCATATCTCCTTTCTTTACTCCCGGTAGACTGACCGCTGACCCATCCTGGTCTCCCTGGCCCTCGTCCACAGTGGACAAACTTCCCCACTGGGTCATCTTACGACGGTCAAGGAACTCCTTTAAGTACAGACAGAATACATATGAAACTAGAAATGTCTGTAACACATAAATGCCCATGTCTTTATAGGAAATATGGGCAGGATAGGGTGGCACAGACACTGTAAGATTATTCCCCCTCTTATCATGGTGAAAAGTAAAATGTATGCAATAATTACAATGGATCTAAGCTGTATTGTTTCACTTAATGAAATATTAGGATTAAATCTGATGTCATAAATATAGTCTCATACAACATCTTTCACTTAGATTTTCATAGAGAAACAGGAACAGGTACCACACCTACCATTGGATACTGGTATAGATTCCAACACCTCCTGTATTAATTTTACTTCATTCAGACGGAAGCTTAGCATCAGAGCGATAGAGTAATCCCCCTTGGTGAGAGTTTTCCTAACATTTTCAGGAGTAATGTCCATCTCAAGGTCAAAGGGGTCAAAGACGAGGTTATGGTCGAGTGAGTACACCAGTAGTCCCTCTGTGGTAGCCGAGGCCCAGGCTCGTCCTACAACAGAAACACAAATAAAAGTATGTCCAGGACAAAACAGGAGGTCAAATTATTTCACTGTGACTATCATTAGTTTGTTCTTAAAACCAAATCAATTTATAAATTCTTGATAAGAATATTTTCTGTTTCACATGATCTATCAGGTATAACAATATATTTTCTACTTAATTTGAACAGGATTCATAATAGTTCAAGATCTCAACAAACCAATAGTCTCAGCAAACTAATAGACAAATAGTCTTATGCCTCAAAGACTATATCTATCAAATACTCAATAAACAACAGCTCCATCATGTAATAATGTATTTGTGACAGAACTATCTAGAAATGTCTGTAACACATGAATGCACATCAAAGAAGGATGGTACGTTGAGGTTGTATTAAAGGGTAATCAGTAACATTAGATAAAGAGTCAACGACTGTACATCACGACTTGGTCCATGTTGTAGGTTTACTGACCTGTTTTTTTTTTTTTCTCGGTGAGAACTGTTCTGACGCTACCCTAACTTCTGGCTTCCAGTGTCGAGAAACCCCCTGTATCTCCTTTCTGTACTCCCCGGTTAACCTAGCAATTACGACTGACGTACTGACCATCGCTGGCTCTCCACTGGCCCCTAGTCACACAGTGGACAAACCTTCCCCTACTGGGTCATCCTTACGACGGTCAAGGATCTCCTTTTAGTACAGGAAAGATATACATTTGAATTTAGAAATGTCGGCTAACACATAAAGTGCACATGTCTTTATAGGAAACTATGGGCCAGGATAGGGTGGCACGGACACATGTTAGATTATTCACCATCTTTTCATGGTGAAAAAGTAAAAATGTTATGCAATAATTACAATGGATCTAAGCTGTATTGTTTCACTTAATGAAATATTAGGATTAAATCTGATGTCATAAATATAGTCTCATACAACATCTTTCACTTAGTATGGAATTATCGAGGATTGTTCTTATTTCATGCAACAGGAATAAAATTTTAATTAACATTAGAAAAAACGATTAAGGTAAATTAAGTTGTTCACCAACTGCACATAACAATTATTTTAAGCAAAATCATTACTATTTAACTGTATAATTAACAAATCACTATAAAATCATATATATCTCACCGTTATAATTTTAGTATTGCATATCTCAAATTTAAACATACTGAAATGTGTTTTTTGCTGAGTTACTTACCTCCATACCATCAAAGGAAAAGTTTCTTGAGATTTCAAACTTCTTGATAAGCATCTGGTCAGGTATAGAGTAGATACACACATTCTTAGACTGACCGGCTGCCAGGAGGAACTGACCGTCGGCCGAGTAACAAATCGTGGTGAAGGCTCTAGAACAGTTTGGATATCAATCCGTCAAAACTTTTTCTTCAAATCTCAAATAGATAGCCGAGTATTGACTCATATAGAAATAATATAAACCATTAATTTGAGAGAAAAAAATTCTGTGAGTTAACAATCGGTGTCAAATACTATAGTGTAACTTGTCTAAATCTAAACCAGATATCCCTGGGACCAGTGTCAGTATAGCCCGGTTTCCAGAATATACAGGTTTTAACTATTATGAAATTAAGAAGGAAATGCTGTACAGTTATGCCTGAATACAAAGGATTAGACAAGCGCTGGTTTTGACTAGTTATACTGCATAACTAAACATTTTTGCAATTTTTATTTACTATATTTTCAATATTTTGCAGAATATTGATGTGACTGCAAAAGCTTTATCCGCAAAATAATAATTCCTTTAAAATTCAATGTTCACTTTTTAAAGCCAAAATGGATATTTTAACAAGTAACCGCTATATGGTAGTAGACCTACTTTCCCTCGGCTGATTTCTTTGCCGATATTTTATCATTTTCACTGCGGAAGTATCCCAGATCATGCCTGCCTTCTATAGAGCCTGTCTGACTGGCTGTGTGAGGGTTCCAGAAGGTGATGTGGGCATTCAGAGTGGCTACAGCTACCTCTTCTCCATCAGGACGGAAGGCTACAGCCAGAACTATAAACAGACAATCAGAGCACCATGAAAATCATAGCTATTTATTGCTAGTTATCTCCCCCCTCTTCTCCATCAGGACGGAAGGCTACAGCCAGAACTATAAACAGACAATCGGAGCACCATGAAAATCATAGCTTTTTATTGCTAGTTGTCTCCCCCTTTTCTCCGTCAAGACGGAAGGCTACAGCCAGAACTACAAACAGACAATCAGAGCACCATGAAAATCATAGCTATTTATTGCTAGTTGTCTCCCCCTCTTCTCTGTCAAGACGGAAGGCTACAGCCAGAACTACAAACAGACAATCAGAGCACCATGAAAATCAAAGTAAAATATTAGAGTAATTTTCATCAAGCATTTCCATGTTTACAGTATTTTTTATGCACATTAATTTCACAGAAAATTTAAAGAAACATCATTCTTTAAATAGTTTCCATTTTTTGCATGCTTTTGGTATGACAAGAACTAAATTTCATATCTGAGTTTTATGAAGTCTATGATATGTTTACTTACAAAATCAAACATTTTATATTGAAGGCAAAATGACCTGCAGAAATACTACAAATGTAACAATTTTGTTGCATATTCAACACTGCTGATTAGTGATGAAAATTTAATAGTATACTACACTTGCTATGCATGTGTTAGAATTCAGTGGAAAGCAAAATACATTCGAAACTCATTATTTCAATATCGCATGACTCAAAATTTCTGAGTCAAATTAATTTTAAAGTCCAGTTTTTTCCCCTTCTTTGTATATGTATTTAAGATCGGATGACTCGAAACTCCAGTTGAGTCAAAGTCAATTCCTGGTCCCTAGAACGGATATTCAGCGCAAAAAGTAGTTGCTATCTCGAATTTAATTTCATTCAAAGTTTCAAATTAAAACAAAATCAATTACGTAAATATGCCATGCATACAAACAATTGAAATTGACCTGTGGTTTGTCATGACACATGATTGGTTTACCTGGACGCAGGCCTATGGGAACATACTACAACAATGACTTCTAATTTTGAATTGTTTAATAGAATAATCCTCTCAAGTCAGGTTTCCTAATTAGTGTCACTTTACAATTGTGACTTACCCGTAAATAGGCACGATGCATGTTTTCATAATCACACTCAGCATGGCTCGATCAGCGTGGCTGATCATGACCGGAAGCGTGTTTGTTTAGGAATCATTAGAAACGAAAGTGTTTTCTTAGGCTTAATATTGATAGTGCAAAATAATTAAACAAACCCACAATGTTAAATGTTTAACTAGTTGTTGCATATGTACTAGTATATTAGTCATACAATGTATTCCATCGTTGGTATTGAAATCTACTTTCGTTTCATTTACCGCAAATTATATTAACCAGTATGAGTGAGCATGTGTGTTAGAGCCGGAAACGGAGAGTGTAATCTGCTTACGGTAGGTGAAAACTACATGTATTGTTTTTTTTTGCTATGTTATTATTTTGAAATACCAGTAAATTCTGAAATAAGAAAGATGCTTGTTTCTATTTGTTCAGCTACTATATTCAGTATAAGTTTGTTGTAAATGAGGGTGCATGCCTATTATCGTGACGATAATGTTATCGTAATTCAAGTTTATCTATTTATTGAAAAAAAAAAAAAAAAAAAAAAACATTTGAAAACATAATCAAAATGATTTAATACAAAACTTATAAGTTGGAAAATCATGATAGTATGCTGATCAAGGTAATAGGCATGTGCCCGGCCGTAATAGTCATAAGATAATGACTGTTAAAAACCACGTTCTCATAAAACCTAATGACATTACGTTTGAGTCGAATTCCGGATGAGTCAAATTATTTTCGTTGGTCCGTTGTATTTCGAGATAACGAGTTTTGACTGTACATGTAATGGATTTTGTAATGAAAGATTGTAAATAAAGATACAGGTACTCAGATCTTGTATATATATATATAAGTTACAAAAGTTTGTTTATGATTTTACTTCTGATTCTTACCATCTGTAGAAAACTGCAGCGTTTCCTTCACGCCTTTATTTTCGAATACATCCCATAATTTCACTTCTTTGTCCCAGGAGCTGCTGGCCAGAAATGATTGGTTAGAGCTAAAACTAAGGGAGCTGATTGGTCCAACATGTCCGGTGAGTACCTGAAGCAATCATTAATTATATTGTATACTGAACCTTGACCACAATCAAATATAACAAAGGTCTAGATTTTTTTTTTTTCAATCAAAAATTTTTGATTTTTTTCTGAAGTGAATTATAATTACTAGACATGCGTCTTCAAACCATATCAATTATGTATTGAATTGTACATGAATTGCCTCTCTTACCACATTTCAATTGTCTGATTATCAATTTGTGCTCAGATATTGTTTTTTTTTGTATGTAGTAACAAACCTCAAGCAAGCGTCCTGTTTGCATTGACCAGACATACACTTCGAATGTATCCAGGCCTCCAGCACAAACGATATCACCGCTGTGGTCTAAAGCCAGGCAGGAAAACTGACACGGACGCGGAGATGTAAAGGTGCGAAAGTTACGGTATCTGTCAACAGTAAACATGAAAGATTTAGGCTTAAAACAAAATACCCTAAAACACCCCTTATCTAAAATATTTTATTGGCATTTTCCATACCAAAAATATTTGATTATTTCTGATATGAATTTTTGTTTACTTTCAAAATACTTTTAATTGTCTATCATTTTATATTTATAATAATAATTTTTTTTCTGTTTCTGTTCTTATAATAATTTAATACTTTTCTAACTTCAGTATCTGTCGAAAGTAAACATGACAAAATTTTATTTCTTTTATGATATGGAGACAGACTTTCTGTGTAAATTTAGTATCCTAAAATCTTCATAATAAGTCTGTATAAAAATAAGCCGGTCTTGAAAGTAAGCCTTGGAATTCTTATAGTCAAATATATCTTGAAAATATGCTGGTTTGAAAGTAGGCCGCACATGAAAGTAAGCCTTGGATTCCTTCCAAAGGAAATTCTATAAAAAATAAGACTACTTCTTATGAAATGTGGTCTATATAAAATTCTTACAACTTTCTGTTGTGGTGTTATCTTATTATAAATATAAATAAATGCACATGTATCAAATTATTAAATTTGTTCATGTATTTAGTGGGGTTTTTTTTGTTTTTTTTTTTAAATACCAATAAAATCTTTCAAAAGTAAGTCGGTCTCGTAAGTAAGCCTATCATACCTTACAGGATAAATGACTTCGAAAATAAGACAGACTTGAAAATAGGCCGGCCCAGAAAATCAGCCAGGAATTTCTTACCAAAAAAGAATATAAGCGGCAGCTTATTAATGAGATTTTAGGGGGGATGTTAATAATGAAGGTTGCAGTTTTGTGACCCAGTAATAGTACACTACTGCTTAACAGTATGATACTAGGAAACATAAGACAAGTTATTGGTATTAACATCTAATTTATCTATTTAAACTTGTAGTTATGTATTTTCTGATATGAGGAAGACACCTACCTGTTCAGATCAAAAGCTCGTACAGATCCGTCCAGAGACGCTGACAACACTACCTGTCCATTTTGGTTAAAAGTTACACCTGTGATTCCACCTAGATGCTCATTAAAGGTAACAAAGCAAAACCCACTGCTAGTATTCCAAACTTTCACCTGTAAACATTGGTAAAGAATGTGTAAAGAAGTGGTAATGTGCAGTCACCAAGATACAACAGAGCCTCACCCATCCAAGAGAATGATGCTGACTAACAACAATACATAGACACTTGAATCGCCCAACCAGAAAAGCTATTGGACTTTGCATTTATAATTTACCATCTAAGAACACTGTAACTAGAATAGGGATAATTAGTTAAACCTTATCAATGGCCTGAACACCAGCAGAGTGAAGTGATTTTTGTACTTTGTTAGCATCTGTAAGATTTTTTATAAAAATACAAAAATATGATATGAAGGTAATACCTTGCCATCGTCCCCGCCAGTGACAATGTTCTGACCATCAGGAGAGTAAGCCAGACATCCCATGTTATTGAAGTGACCTTGCTGTTTGAGGACGTAGGTCTCGCTCTGCCACTCCCAAACCAGGAGCTGGCCCAGACCGCCACACCCCAGGGCTAGCCAGTCCCCAGTGTTGTTAAACGCCAGCGAGGCAATTGTCTGGTCCGATACACTAAAACAATACAGGGGAAATACCATCTTTACCTTGTAGTAGGTACATTAAGTATTTTTGAAAATACAATTATATGGTTACAAAGTTTACATCGATACAAGGCTAAGAAGATTTGGAACAACTTACAGCCATCCTTGTCAGAGAAATTACAATGTGTAGTTTATATACTACAGTAGGGTGCTAAGTAAAAACTAAAAGATTTCAGTACTATACCATTTAATCACTTTTAATTCAGATGTTGCAAACAAGTAAAATTTTAAATGTTTTAAGATGTAATAACAGAAAATAAATAGTTACTTGAGTGAGTGAATCAGGTTGAAGTCTGGCATCTCATGAAGGAAGAAGGAGCCATCTTGGAAGCCTGCTACTAGAATGGCGCTGTTTTTGTGATAGGCAGCACTAGTTAGGTGAGCAAACTTGGCCGTGGCACCACGAGCCTCTTTATAGGAGTGTCTGTCAACATCACAAATTAATACTACTTAGACAATGGCTAACTTACACCTCCCTATTATTCCTCATTTAAACCACGGCAAACAACTCTTCCTCCATTATCTTTCCATTGATGGTAAATATGTACTGTTATTAAAGCATGTGATATGTCATATTTTTAGATATCCATACCGTATGTTACAACAACTGACAAACATTGCTGTGACATTTCATTGAAAATGATCAAGTAGTTAAGGAGTTGCTGTTCATGTAAAATATTTCTATCAACAGAAAAGCTGAATCCAGTACACTCCCCTCCCCTACACACGAACTAACTTTGGTTTTATTTCTCTCACACCATTAACTTAACCTACAAGCAGTATGTATACAAGAGAGACAGCACAAAGACTTTGAAGATCGTTAAGAAGCTCATCACAAAGAATTTTCAGCTGAACCTATTCAAGGAACATTTCATTTGAAAAAATATTGGTTGAATAACTTTTCCCAAATGTATTTACTAGAATATTGCTTTAATACAAATTCAATCATTATTATTAGACAAGATTTTAGATATATGAGTTAAAACCTTCAACCTTGTGTAACAACTTACTTTTCAATTCGGCGATATACGACTCTCTCTCCTGTTTCAGTAGTGTCCATTGGCGTATCTATAAGACGACGACAATAAGGACAAGACAATAACTAAATCATCTTAGACTTTGGCATGGAAATATGACAGACAATGATAGTGTTTTTAAAATATTTTCCTTAAACCAAACGTGCTTAAAGCAAAGTTTAGATGAAAACTATAAAGATTGAGATTAAAGATACCAGACATCTATTTCACACAAAATCAAAATGTGTATATACAGGTAAGTATTGATATAACATCCTTGAAAACTTTTCATATAAACATCATCATCCAACTTAAATTATATGGTTTCATTGTATCATTCATCAATATCATGGTTTTTTTGGGTCAAAAACAAAGACAAACTTGTTAGAATCAACTTATCTCTTTAGGTTTAGAGGAATCTACAGTTAAACTATAAAATAATGTTCTATTTGGACATCAAATCACCACTTTTGAAGGTTTATGATTAAAACAACCTCATCCTCTATCATATTCTACCAATACTAAAGTCTATAATAATACGACCTCATCCTCTATCATATTCTCCCAATACTAAAGTCTATAATCATACGACCTCATCCTCTATCATATTCTCCCAATACTAAAGTCTATAATAATACGACCTCATCCTCTATCATATTGTCCCAATACTAAAGTCTATAATCATACGACCTCATCCTCTATCATATTGTCCCAATACTAAAGTCTATAATCATACGACCTCATCCTCTATCATATTCTCCCAATACTAAAGTCTATAATCATACGACCTCATCCTCTATCATATTGTCCCAATACTAAAGTCTATAATCATACGACCTCATCCTCTATCATATTCTCCCAATACTAAAGTCTATAATATACGACCTCATCCTCTATCATATTCTCCCAATACTAAAGTCTATAATAATACGACCTCATCCTCTATCATATTCTCCCAATACTAAAGTCTATAATCATACGACCTCATCCTCTATCATATTGTCCCAATACTAAAGTCTATAATAATACGACCTCATCCTCTATCATATTCTCCCAATACTAAAGTCTATAATAATACGACCTCATCCTCTATCATATTCTCCCAATACTAAAGTCTATAATAATACGACCTCATCCTCTATCATATTCTCCCAATACTAAAGTCTATAATAATACGACCTCATCCTCTATCATATTCTCCCAATACTAAAGTCTATAATAATACGACCTCATCCTCTATCATATTCTCCCAATACTAAAGTCTATAATAATACACCTCATCCTCTATCATATTCTCCCAATACTAAAGTCTATAATAATACGACCTCATCCTCTATCATATTCTCCCAATACTAAAGTCTATAATAATACGACCTCATCCTCTATCATATTCTCCCAATACTAAAGTCTATAATAATACGACCTCATCCTCTATCATATTCTCCCAATACTAAAGTCTATAATAATACGACCTCATCCTCTATCATATTCTCCAATACTAAAGTCTATAATAATACGACCTCATCCTCTATCATATTCTCCCAATACAAAAGCCTATAATTATACGACCTCATCCTCTATCATATTCTCCCAATACTAAAGTCTATAATAATATACGACCTCATCCTCTATCATATTCTCCCAATACTAAAGTCTATAATAATACGACGACCTCATCCTCTATCATATTCTCCCAATACTAAAGTCTATAATAATACGACCTCATCCTCTATCATATTGTCCTAATACTAAAGTCTATAATAATACGACCTCATCCTCTATCATATACTCCCAATACTAAAGTCTATAATAATACGACCTCATCCTCTATCATATTCTCCCAATACTAAAGTCTATAATAATACGACCTCATCCTCTATCATATTCTCCCAATACTAAAGTCTATAATAATACGACCTCATCCTCTATCATATTCTCCCAATACTAAAGTCTATAATAATACGACCTCATCCTCTATCATATACTCCCAATACTAAAGTCTATAATAATACAACCTCATCCTCTATCATATTCTCCCAATACTAAAGTCTATAATAATACGACCTCATCCTCTATCATATACTCCCAATACTAAAGTCTATAATAATACGACCTCATCCTCTATCATATTCTCCCAATACTAAAGTCTATAATAATACGACCTCATCCTCTATCATATTGTCCTAATACTAAAGTCTATAATAATACGACCTCATCCTCTATCATATACTCCCAATACTAAAGTCTATAATAATACGACCTCATCCTCTATCATATTCTCCCAATACTAAAGTCTATAATAATACAACCTCATCCTCTATCATATTCTCCCAATACTAAAGTCTATAATAATACGACCTCATCCTCTATCATATTCTCCCAATACTAAAGTCTATAATAATACGACCTCATCCTCTATCATATTCTCCCAATACTAAAGTCTATAATAATACGACCTCATCCTCTCTATCATATTCTCCAATACTAAAGTCTATAATAATACGACCTCATCCTCTATCATATCTCCCAATACTAAAGTCTATAATAATACGACCTCATCCTCTATCATATACTCCCAATACTAAAGTCTATAATAATACAACCTCATCCTCTATCATATTCTCCCAATACTAAAGTCTATAATAATACGACCTCATCCTCTATCATATACTCCCAATACTAAAGTCTATAATAATACGACCTCATCCTCTATCATATACTCCCAATACTAAAGTCTATAATAATACAACCTCATCCTCTATCATATACTCCCAATACTAAAGTCTATAATAATACGACCTCATCCTCTATCATATTGTCCCAATACTAAAGTCTATAATCATACGACCTCATCCTCTATCATATACTCCCAATACTAAAGTCTATAATAATACGACCTCATCCTCTATCATATACTCCCAATACTAAAGTCTATAATAATACGACCTCATCCTCTATCATATCTCAATACTAAAGTCTATAATAATACGACCTCATCCTCTATCATATTCTCCCAATACTAAAGTCTATAATAATACGACCTCATCCTCTATCATATCTCCAAATACTAAAGTCTATAATAATACGACCTCATCCTCTATCATATTGTCCCAATACTAAAGTCTATAATAATACGACCTCATCCTCTATCATATTCTCCCAATACTAAAGTCTATAATAATACGACCTCATCCTCTATCATATTCTCCCAATACTAAAGTCTATAATAATACGACCTCATCCTCTATCATATTCTCCCAATACTAAAGTCTATAATAATACGACCTCATCCTCTATCATATACTCCCAATACTAAAGTCTATAATAATACGACCTCATCCTCTATCATATTCTCCCAATACTAAAGTCTATAATAATACGACCTCATCCTCTATCATATTCTCCCAATACTAAAGTCTATAATCATACGACCTCATCCTCTATCATATACTCCCAATACTAAAGTCTATAATAATACGACCTCATCCTCTATCATATTGTCCCAATACTAAAGTCTATAATAATACGACCTCATCCTCTATCATATACTCCCAATACTAAAGTCTATAATAATACGACCTCATCCTCTATCATATTCTCCCAATACTAAAGTCTATAATAATACGACCTCATCCTCTATCATATTTCCCAATACTAAAGTCTATAATAATACGACCTCATCCTCTATCATATCTCCCAATACTAAAGTCTATAATAATACGACCTCATCCTCTATCATATTCTCCCAATACTAAAGTCTATAATAATACGACCTCATCCTCTATCATATTGTCCTAATACTAAAGTCTATAATAATACGACCTCATCCTCTATCATATACTCCCAATACTAAAGTCTATAATAATACGACCTCATCCTCTATCATATTGTCCTAATACTAAAGTCTATAATAATACGACCTCATCCTCTATCATATTCTCCCAATACTAAAGTCTATAATAATACGACCTCATCCTCTATCATATTGTCCCAATACTAAAGTCTATAATAATACGACCTCATCCTCTATCATATACTCCCAATACTAAAGTCTATAATAATACGACCTCATCCTCTATCATATTGTCCCAATACTAAAGTCTATAATAATACGACCTCATCCTCTATCATATACTCCCAATACTAAAGTCTATAATCATACGACCTCATCCTCTATCATATTGTCCTAATACTAAAGTCTATAATAATACGACCTCATCCTCTATCATATTGTCCCAATACTAAAGTCTATAATAATACGACCTCATCCTCTATCATATACTCCCAATACTAAAGTCTATAATAATACGACCTCATCCTCTATCATATTCTCCCAATACTAAAGTCTATAATAATACAACCTCATCCTCTATCATATTCTCCCAATACTAAAGCCTATAATAATACGACCTCATCCTCTATCATATTGTCCCAATACTAAAGTCTATAATAATACGACCTCATCCTCTATCATATACTCCCAATACTAAAGTCTATAATAATACGACCTCATCCTCTATCATATTCTCCCAATACTAAAGTCTATAATAATACGACCTCATCCTCTATCATATACTCCCAATACTAAAGTCTATAATAATACGACCTCATCCTCTATCATATTGTCCCAATACTAAAGTCTATAATAATACGACCTCATCCTCTATCATATTGTCCCAATACTAAAGTCTATAATAATACGACCTCATCCTCTATCATATTCTCCCAATACTAAAGCCTATAATAATACGACCTCATCCTCTATCATATTCTCCCAATACTAAAGTCTATAATAATACGACCTCATCCTCTATCATATTGTCCCAATACTAAAGTCTATAATAATACGACCTCATCCTCTATCATATTCTCCCAATACTAAAGTCTATAATAATACGACCTCATCCTCTATCATATACCCTAATACTAAAGTCTATAATATACGACCTCATCCTCTATCATATCTCCCAATACTAAAGTCTATAATAATACGACCTCATCCTCTATCATATTCTCCCAATACTAAAGTCTATAATAATACGACCTCATCCTCTATCATATTGTCCTAATACTAAAGTCTATAATAATACGACCTCATCCTCTATCATATCTCCCAATACTAAAGTCTATAATAATACGACCTCATCCTCTATCATATTCTCCCAATACTAAAGTCTATAATAATACGACCTCATCCTCTATCATATTCTCCCAATACTAAAGTCTATAATAATACGACCTCATCCTCTATCATATTCTCCCAATACTAAAGTCTATAATAATACGACCTCATCCTCTATCATATACTCCCAATACTAAAGTCTATAATAATACGACCTCATCCTCTATCATATTCTCCCAATACTAAAGTCTATAATAATACGACCTCATCCTCTATCATATTGTCCTAATACTAAAGTCTATAATAATACGACCTCATCCTCTATCATATCCTCCCAATACTAAAGTCTATAATAATACGACCTCATCCTCTATCATATTCTCCCAATACTAAAGTCTATAATAATACGACCTCATCCTCTATCATATTCTCCAATACTAAAGTCTATAATAATACGACCTCATCCTCTATCATATATCCCCAATACTAAAGTCTATAATAATACGACCTCATCCTCTATCATATTCTCCCAATACTAAAGTCTATAATAATACGACCTCATCCTCTATCATATACTCCCAATACTAAAGTCTATAATAATACGACCTCATCCTCTATCATATTGTCCCAATACTAAAGTCTATAATAATACGACCTCATCCTCTATCATATTCTCCCAATACTAAAGTCTATAATAATACGACCTCATCCTCTATCATATTCTCCCAATACTAAAGTCTATAATAATACGACCTCATCCTCTATCATATTCTCCCAATACTAAAGTCTATAATAATACGACCTCATCCTCTATCATATTCTCCCAATACTAAAGTCTATAATAATACGACCTCATCCTCTATCATATTCTCCCAATACTAAAGTCTATAATAATACGACCTCATCCTCTATCATATTGCCAATACTAAAGTCTATAATAATACGACCTCATCCTCTATCATATTCTCCCAATACTAAAGTCTATAATAATACGACCTCATCCTCTATCATATTCTCCCAATACTAAAGTCTATAATAATACGACCTCATCCTCTATCATATCTCCCAATACTAAAGTCTATAATAATACGACCTCATCCTCTATCATATTCTCCCAATACTAAAGTCTATAATAATACGACCTCATCCTCTATCATATACTCCCAATACTAAAGTCTATAATAATACGACCTCATCCTCTATCATATTGTCCCAATACTAAAGTCTATAATAATACGACCTCATCCTCTATCTATCATATCTCCCAATACTAAAGTCTATAATAATACGACCTCATCCTCTATCATATTTCCCAATACTAAAGTCTATAATAATACGACCTCATCCTCTATCATATACTCCCAATACTAAAGTCTATAATAATACGACCTCATCCTCTATCATATTCTCCCAATACTAAAGTCTATAATAATACGACCTCATCCTCTATCATATACTCCCAATACTAAAGTCTATAATAATACGACCTCATCCTCTATCATATTCTCCCAATACTAAAGTCTATAATAATACGACCTCATCCTCTATCATATTCTCCCAATACTAAAGTCTATAATAATACAACCTCATCCTCTATCATATTCTCCCAATACTAAAGTCTATAATAATACGACCTCATCCTCTATCATATTACTCCCAATACTAAAGTCTATAATAATACGACCTCATCCTCTATCATATACTCCCAATACTAAAGTCTATAATAATACGACCTCATCCTCTATCATATACTCCCAATACTAAAGTCTATAATAATACGACCTCATCCTCTATCATATACTCCCAATACTAAAGTCTATAATAATACGACCTCATCCTCTATCATATTCTCCCAATACTAAAGTCTATAATAATACGACCTCATCCTCTATCATCATATCTCCCAATACTAAAGTCTATAATAATACGACCTCATCCTCTATCATATACTCCCAATACTAAAGTCTATAATAATACGACCTCATCCTCTATCATATTGTCCTAATACTAAAGCCTATAATAATACGACCTCATCCTCTATCATATACTCCCAATACTAAAGTCTATAATAATACGACCTCATCCTCTATCATATTCTCCCAATACTAAAGTCTATAATAATACGACCTCATCCTCTATCATATTCTCCCAATACTAAAGTCTATAATAATACGACCTCATCCTCTATCATATTCTCCCAATACTAAAGTCTATAATAATACGACCTCATCCTCTATCATATTCTCCCAATACTAAAGTCTATAATAATACGACCTCATCCTCTATCATATTCTCCCAATACTAAAGTCTATAATAATACGACCTCATCCTCTATCATATTCTCCCAATACTAAAGTCTATAATAATACGACCTCATCCTCTATCATATTCTCCCAATACTAAAGTCTATAATAATACGACCTCATCCTCTATCATATTAACTCATCCTTCATTAAATACTAAAGTCTATAATAATACGACCTCATCCTCTATCATATACTCCCAATACTAAAGTCTATAATAATACGACCTCATCCTCTATCATATACTCCCAATACTAAAGTCTATAATAATACGACCTCATCCTCTATCATATTCTCCCAATACTAAAGTCTATAATAATACGACCTCATCCTCTATCATATTCTCCCAATACTAAAGTCTATAATAATACGACCTCATCCTCTATCATATACTCCCAATACTAAAGTCTATAATAATACGACCTCATCCTCTATCATATTCTCCCAATACTAAAGTCTATAATAATACGACCTCATCCTCTATCATATACTCCCAATACTAAAGTCTATAATAATACGACCTCATCCTCTATCATATACTCCCAATACTAAAGTCTATAATAATACGACCTCATCCTCTATCATATTCTCCCAATACTAAAGTCTATAATAATACGACCTCATCCTCTATCATATACTCCCAATACTAAAGTCTATAATAATACGACCTCATCCTCTATCATATACTCCCAATACTAAAGTCTATAATAATACGACCTCATCCTCTATCATATTCTCCCAATACTAAAGTCTATAATAATACGACCTCATCCTCTATCATATACTCCCAATACTAAAGTCTATAATAATACGACCTCATCCTCTATCATATTCTCCCAATACTAAAGTCTATAATAATATGACCTCATCCTCTATCATATACTCCTTATACTAAAGTCTTTAATAATACAACCTCATCCTCTATTATATTCTCCCAATACTTAGTGTTTTTAAAGCCTATAATAATAAGACCTTTTGTTTCTTGCTCCTCGGCATCTTCCTCTTCCACTTGTAACCTATGAACTTTGGGGACGTACGGTCGTAGATCTTCTAGGTCTGTGTCACAACCCCACACACACAGATGACCATTCTGACTGATGGTAAATACCTGGTATGGCTAAGGAAATATACAGGACATACTGGTCAATATTTATAAACATTTTCTACAGGCTGGAAAGTACAGTTTATGTAAGGATATTATACACAACTAGTGGAAGTTTATTATGGATGTTTTTAAAGTGTACTTAGGCTGTCTGGTCATTTTCTGGTGAAGGTGACAATGTAGACAAAATGTATTATATGAAACATTCGCTTGTTGTGTAACAAATATCCTTACATAACCATACTGGTCAGCGGTCTTGAAAGAAGCATACAATATAATCAAGGCTGCTATAACACATTTGATCAATTTCATGTCGTTAAGTGGAAATTTGGTTATATACCATATTCGACCTTATAAGCGTCTCCATCATAAACTTATATTAGCTCCCCTCCCCCTTTTTGAGACCTCAATTTCACTTGCCTCAAATTAAATGCAGACTGAAAATATGAAAACTGTAAAGGTTTCTTTATCTGATTTCATTAGCAAATTGATTTATATCTTCCTTTATGCAATAATTTGGTTTAAATATATATTACATTTTTTATTTTTTAAGCACCCTGGCATTACCATGGTAATTAGGTTGAATACGGTTCTTGCCATTCTTAAATAAGACAGACAGAGGTTTAATTACCAGCAAGGACATGGGAAACTTTAATGGTTTAAGATGAAAATTATTTTTTTATTTCACTTATTAAAGTTATAAAAATAAAGTTTTTTATGTAAATCTGAAGCTAGAATTGTGTCTGTTGGACATCAATGGCCCGGTTTCTATTTAGTACTACATGAGATGGGCACAGATATAGGTAACACTGAAACTACCGCCTCTCCCAACTCATAACTATTTCTGCATCTCATCAAGACTTTGTGTATGGATACATCCAGGGAGTTCTGAACAAAGAAGGCAGCAACAACAGCATCATTATGTCCCCCGAGGGAGTTAATGGTGAGATTCGCCATACGCTCAACAGCATGGACCCGGGTGTTCATATCCTTAGAACCAGCACACAGGACCCTGTAATATATCATACATCAAAATAAACACAGGACCCTGTAATATATCATACATCAAAATAAACACAGGACCCTGTAATAATATCACATATTGAAATAAACACAGGGACCAACAACACATATCACAATAATCACATAATTTTCATTTTCTCTATTTTTTTGTTGTTTGTGCTCTTTTTCTTCATATTTCTCAAAATTAACTTATAATATTCAGTGTAGTGTTGCTTATTTAGCATGTGCTCAGCAATGTTGTTTGATTTATTTTCGATGAAGTTCTTACTTGGAGTCTGTTGTCCAATCAATGCAGACAGTTTCATCATAAGCACCCTGGTATGTCCTGTAGAGCTGGAACGGGTTAAACTCTCGCCTCTTACCAGGTGCATGGAATACCATGATCACATTGTTCCTAGTCACAGCAAATTTTCTAAAAAAAAGAAAATTACAAATTGTCAAATTATGACTGTTTATAAGAGTGATAATGATTTACTACAAACATTGGTGTGAACCATGATCTGTTTTGTTAACATGTATTTTCGTTACCCCCTCCCCTCTCTTTGTAAATGAAGGCAGAACTTTGTTATGCATGACACAACTAGTGAATGTTTCATGTGTGATGTTTAAATGACTAGTACAAGGTACGTGTACATGGTCACCTCCATCACACAAATCTGGTTGTCTAACATTTTACATACCTTTTCAATACAACATGACCAAAATGTTAAGAAAGATGTGTGAACTTACTTGCCGTCCGGGCTGAACTTAACATGATGGACAGGCTGATGGAAGTGGTATGTGTTGAGGATAGTCTTACTGATCAGACTACATAGATAGCCTTCTCCATCTGTAAAGAGATTATCATCACTTAAATATCATCACTACACAAGATCTACTTCCTTCAAACTCGCAACATCTCAACCACAAACTTAATTTTGCTGTAAGACAATTCTATCTTACCCTCGTTGACTAGGATTAACGTGTATCCATCTGGAGATAAGGCAATACAGGTTATATTCTTCCCACTCTCTATTGGCAATGTCTCAGATTTGTTGCTGAAATAAAGAAAATTTGTGTTCTACTTGTTTGCTTTATGCATCATATAACTTAAATAATTTCCAATGTGATATAGCAATACAGCATATTGATGAATTATTGATTTGATTATTTAATTGTCATCACATTAGTGCTGGATAAGCTCTTTTTCATTCTCTCATTTAATTTCTTTCTTTCAACGAAAACAGTTGTGTTTGCTGTGCGAAATCAAAATAAAAGTGAATTTTGGTTTATGTAGATAAAAGCAAGTGTGGTGATTAGTGCAAGACAGCTTCACAAAGGGCTACGTAGGGAATGTGTGCCTTTAAGTCTCGAGTGTGGACCACTGGTACATTGTACTGCTTTTACCTTCTTTTATTTCTAACCACTTACTTTTTTAGGTCAAATACCGTGACTCTATTACCGACAGGACTAATCACACTATTACCATCTGGTGTGAACACGATATTGCCTTTTCTGTACACTGATCCCAACAAGTTGGAGAACTGCAATAGAGAAACTGTATGTAAATAAATATTGATAGTGTCTTCAAAATCCTACGGCTAATTATTAATCACATACAATGTCATATAAGATGTCGACTTGATGTATAAATATGCGTGTATTTAAATTCACTATGGATATATTTATTTATATAAATATATTTTGTTTAATTTTGTGAAATTTAACTCAACAAGAATAAAACAAGAATCAGGAGAACATGACGATTAGTCATACACTAGCTCAATCATAAGATTTTGGTACGATCTCAAACTTAACCGATTCTAACATATTAATTATTATTAACTGATAATATAATTTTTAAAAATTACAAAAAAATATTTCTTTCATGCAAAATCACAGAATCAAATTTGTTTGAGAGGGGGGTTTAAATCACATTGGGTTTGTAACTAGGAAATCTTCAAGAATTTGATTTGTTAGCAGATTGTTATAGTATTTATGCTCTGTATTCATTCCTTACACGGTATGAGAATTTCATATTCGTTAGATGTTCAAATCATCCTCAAAGTTCCACATCACATTTTTCATAACAAACCAGCACATGACGAGCACATGTTTATTAGATGTGACGTCACCGGATCTTCGCTCCGGCTTGAAAGACCGTTTTTGATTGGATATGCCGCGTAAAAGCGACCAATCATTTAACGTCTAAGATTAATAGAATCTAGCGATCACATGATACGTCTTGGAATCGCCATCTTGCGTCGTCGATCAACCTGTGTGGTTATTCTCCTCAGAAATTCTTTAAGTTTTCCTGTAGTTCAACTTAAAAAAATAGCAAAATGACCGATGTAGCAGAGAAACAACCAATTTACACACCATTCTTCGGAGCAATGGGTGCAACGGCAGCTATGGCCTTCAGTGGTAAGAGATCCAACTTTGCTTTTGACATGGCACCGGGTGAAGTCATAATCGATCGTTTTGAGAAATGTCATTGGTGATTTTTTCCTGGCATTGATGACAGGAAACGATTTGGCGATCAATTATTGTGTATTTAAGTTTGACAAATGTGTGTAGTTTGTGTTAATGTGTGTGTAGTTTGTGTTAATGTTTGTCTTCTTTATAACGGAGTTCCGTTATGAAATTAATTTGACCAACGACGACATCTGGTTCCGGATGTCACGAGATGAACGAAGGTGAATCATTGTGGATTCCGTGTAAACTGTTTAATAAATTACTTTCACATTTATTCAAGGTTTTATCAACAACAATAGGAATTACATGTATTTGACTTCGAGATTAAAGTGGAGTCTTCGCTTATCTAAATTGTATTACAGAAAAAATGTTCCTTGAGGAAAATTTTAATTTGATAAAAATTGGATTCAATAACCTTCAAAATGCTACTGCAGTGGGAATTATGAGTATTGATTATCATGAAAGGTCAGGCAAGATAATATTTTTAAGTGAAATTTACCAAGAAATTAATACATTTATCTCTGGCAACAAATTAAATCTGTAATAGTAATAGTATTAGACAGTTGACAAATTTGTAAAATCACTGCATACTGATAAAGAGTACACACTTATTAACTTAACTTATGAACAAAATAAAAATAAGTTAACAAGTAATTAAAAGAAAAATAACAAGGTAACATAACTTCTTCTTCACATTTTTAAGCTTGTGAATTGATATTTGAAAATTCAATTTCAACTGTCTGATTTTTTGAAATGAATAAATATAACCTCAGTTCTCTAAGATACTGGGATTTTAAGTGTTATAAACATATTATAAATGGAATTTAAAGGTGAAATGGTAGTGAAATTTAAGTCTTGTGACGCTAAGTCAGGGTTAGTGTAGAAATTAAAAGTTGTAAGAGATTGTGTTTCAAGTTTGCATGTATGTACATGTTGTTAATGTTATTTTAAGTTTATTGCTTATCAAATGGTAGATCAAGATAATATTGAGTAGTAATGTAAGATCAATTCATTTTTGAAAAATCTCAAATTGTTACATAATACCATTAGCTGTGTTATTATTGAATACACATATTTAATAAATTTGCATATGCTGAAATTAAAAAGATAGAACATATTTGTTTATTAAAGTATAATCGATAAAGGCAAAGAATTAGTAGTAACTAATAACTAGATAAGTGAAGTGATAATAATTTGTTTAATTTCACTGAGAAAGCCAAGTGTATCTTGACATTTCTAGTAAAGATTTCAATGTGACCTAATTTGTGGTGGGCTATAACTGTAAGATTAACAGAGCTGAGTGACCAAGGTATTTACAGATAACATATCTGGGTATCTATTTGTATGACACTGAATTGAATGGTATGACTTTACTACAGCAGTAATGTGTATATCTAATACGCAGTATATAAAGGTTCTGAATTCATATCTGATGTTCCATTTTAGAACCTCCAAAGCCACAGACAGTTTGTGTTTTCATCAGAATATTGTTAATCCTCATTACCAAAATATTGGAAGTAAAAGTTATCCCTTTTGAATTTTGAAAAAAAATTATGTTTGATCAGAACACCTGATACACTTGCCTATTTGGAGTCCAGATTTGTTTTACATCTATTAAGTATCAATTCAGCATATTGGCCTGACTGCCTGTTAAGACATAGATATATTCCTTAACATGACATTAACAGGTTTATGTCAATGCTATGTCATCCTCATTGTGGAGTGGAATCGAAATCTATACCATAAACCCTTTTCTATAATTATAAAGATGCATCTTAACATGTGCAGTTTACCAAATTTACTTGTAGTTGCTTCCAATTTAATCTCAATTATAGTTTAATATTCATATTAACAATAACTTCTGATACATTTATTATATAGTATAATTCTTTTCTGATGGGGACCACTGCTGAATTACATTATACCACAGTACTCAGGGTCTTAATAGGAATTTCCTCTCATAAATATATGTTAACTAACGACTAAAATAAAGAAAAATATTCAACTTTGCCAAGTGATGTTTCAGCTGAAATAATTATAGATAAAATTTTGTTCATTGTCTTAAATAGCGGGTCAAGGTTTAGAGATGGAGGAAACCCAAAGCATGGATGTGTTTCAAACTTCTTTTGTGACTTTTTAAATGGATCAATGGCAAGTGGTATAATGTTTGGACACTTGCGTAATTAAATCACTTTGTCACCACAGACATGACGGTCAACTAGTCTATGTTAGATATAAGAGTGAATCAAATGAATATTAGTGTTGTCATTTAAAAAAGTTGGGTTACATAATTAACTCTGAAACAGTATTACAAAAATTCATACCAGGTACATATGTATTACTACTGTCTTAATGTAAAGCTAGGCAGCTGACAAGACCTATATATAGTGCAGTGTTAATATCTGTGTTTATTGAACACTAAATAATGTTACTACAAATAGTGAATGTAATTAACTTACCTGTGAATAAACTTTACAATTAACCCTATAGTAATACTCTGCATGAAGGATTTTATGATAAAATAAATCAGGTTAGCAGATGTTAGTTCTCCATACTACATGTTTTAGAATTACTTATTTAGAGCGGATTGATTCACTGGTACATTGTACTGAGATTGATCATGAAGGTCCTGATGGAGCATTACATAGCAAATCAATGTATAACCCAATAATGTACTGCTATAATTATCCCCCATACTCTGTATGTGTGTCTCTTTATAGCTATACTTTCTATATACACATTCAAAAACATTTAGTAAAAAAAAAATCCCATTGAATGAATAGTATGCCTGACCAGAGAGCATTCGTTTGATTGATGTTGTATTGCGGAATGCATGAATTCGTTTAGCAATCACCAATCATCCAATCAGATTGGATCTCTAATAACCTGTTAGCCAATAAGATGCTAGTAATTCATCTCTTTGAGTCTTGTATATATGTGTATAGATATATGGGCAGTATAGGGTTCACCAGCAATTGATTGCTGCTGGTTCCCCATACATGTTCTGGTAATAGCAGGCTTCCCTGTGACAGAACTAGTCCTCCCCTCCTAGTGGTGGAGAACCAGTTATTGATTGTGAGGCTTCTATATAGTAATCAATGCTTGGTAGAATTAGGTTCAGTGTTTACAGCTAGGCTGGAGTACACTGCTCTGTCTGATTCAGCAGCTGACTGTGTGTTCATCTTCAGCCTGCCAACTATAAAGTCAAAATTATAGTCCCTTTGCAATGGTGTTACATAATGTATCTTTTAAAGCTTTTCTGGCATTGAATTGGTTGAGGGATTTTACACGGTCTCTAGCTGAGAGATTTTGAGCTAGTTATCATTTTATTTCTGGTTATATTACCTACACACTAGCTATGATATCCCCCTGATATCTTACTGATAAACCTGTAAGTAGCACAGTGCAGACTTTCAATATTGATATCTGTAGTGACGCAGGACACTGATGTGTATGTACATGTCATGTACTTGCATAAATTCATAGTAAACCAAATTATTTCAATTCACATATAGTCAAACCTGTAGTATATAAAAACCGCCCAAGAAACATTAAAAAATGGTGTACATGTATGTAGCCTAGTTGTTGGTTATACAATCAATTTTGTTGAAGTTGGCCATTTCATTAAGCAGGTGACTACTTAGACATAACTACTTGACAATTTAGCTACAAATAGAATAATATTAAGTGTTCCAACATTTCAGCTGAAGAGTGTACACGTCACTGACTACGTATATATGATATTTACCCTGAAGGTGATATCCATCCCACACATACCGTGTCAGTTCCTGTATAGATAAGAAGATTAGATTCATACAGGAGACACCATTCATTAGTCCACCCCTATACAATCTCATTAGCTTCAGGCCATCAATACTTAGTTATTAATAATTATAAAAGGACATGTAATGTTGGATCATTTTAGGAAGCGCTCTATTTTGCCATTGTTGTGTCATGTTGTCTTTGTCCTGAAATATTTATAGTACAATTGTAATAAATTATTTGCTTTATATCTTTATATCAACAAAAGTATTTTCTTTATATAAAAAAAAATTCATTTGTATTTGTTGATAATACTTCAATATATGTCATGGAAATGGAAATTGCATATACGAAGGGCACATCCAGTATAATTTCTTCCTGGTACACATACTCACATACGATCACCTTATTTAATTCTGTTAAAACATAGCTGTAAAATTCCTATTCAAATTGAATTTTGAAATCAATATTTAATCTCACAAGGAAAAAAAAACAAAAAAAAACAAAAAACCAATTTCCGATACAATAAACGTAATTCAGTGTATATGTAATCCAGTACTGAATAGATTACTTAAGTCCTCTAATTAACTAACATTTATATATAGAAAAATGCATTGTATACACATCTACCTGGTATGTCTAATTAGGTTTGATCATGTTATGTATTGCTTTTATTTCCTTCAACCAAAATTAATTACCAGGTACAAAACTGAAAGGGCATAGGAAGTTTTTGTTGTTCTTTTCATTTATATAAAAATAAAAGATCTTTACAAATCAAACCCGAAGGGTCAGGATGACCTATAGTCATCATGTTTCGTCCGTCGTCGTGCGCCGTGCGCCGTGCGCCGTGCGCCGTCCGCCGTGCGTTAACATTTCACATTTTGAACTTCTTCTCAAGTTCTACCGGTGCGATTTGGCTGAAACTTGCATGAAATGATCCTGACATGGTCTCGACAAAGTGTTGTTATTTTTCGGGTCGATCCGAAATCCAAGATGGCCGCTACAGCCGCCATCTTGAAAACACATTTTGAACTTCTCAAGTTCTACCGGTGCAATTTGGCTGAAACTTGCATGAAATGGTCCTGACATGGTCCTGACAAAGTGTTGTTATTTTTCGGGTTGATCCGAAATCCAAGATGGCCGCCACAGCCGCCATCTTGAAAACACATTTTGAACTTCTTCTCAAGTTCTACCGGTGCGATTTGGCTGAAACTTGCATGAAATGATCCTGACATGGTCCTGACAAAGTGTTGTTATTTTTCGGGTCGATCTGAAATCCAAGATGGCCGCCACAGCCGCCATCTTAAAAACACATTTTGAACTTCTTCTCAAGTTCTACCGGTGCGATTTGGCTGAAACTTGCATGAAATGATCCTGACATGGTCTCGACAAAGTGTTGTTATTTTTCGGGTCGATCCGAAATCCAAGATGGCCGCTACAGCCGCCATCTTGAAAACACATTTTGAACTTCTTCTCAAGTTCTACTGGTGCGATTTGGCTGAAACTTGCATGAAATGATCCTGACATGGTCCTGATAAATTGTTGTTATTTTTCGGATCGATCCGAAATCCAAGATGGCCGCCACAGCCGCCATCTTGAAAACACATTTTGAACTTCTTCTCAAGTTCTACCGGTGCGATTTGGCTGAAACTTGCATGAAATGATCCTGACATGGTCTCGACAAAGTGTTGTTATTTTTCGGATTGATCCGAAATCCAAGATGGCCGCCACAGCCGCCATCTTGAAAACACATTTTGAACTTCTTCTCAAGTTCTACCGGTGCGATTTGGCTGAAACTTGCATGAAATGATCCTTACATGGTCCTGACAAAGTGTTGTTATTTTTCGGGTTGATCCGAAATCCAAGATGGCCGCCACAGCCGCCATCTTGAAAACACATTTTGAACTTCTTCTCAAGTTCTACCGGTGCGATTTGGCTGAAACTTGCATGAAATGATCCTGACATGGTCTCGACAAAGTGTTGTTATTTTTCGGGTCGATCCGAAATCCAAGATGGCCGCCACAGCCGCCATCTTGAAAACACATTTTGAACTTCTTCTCAAGTTCTACCGGTGCGATTTGGCTGAAACTTGCATGAAATGATCCTGACATGGTCCTGACAAAGTGTTGTTATTTTTCGGGTCGATCCGAAATCCAAGATGGCCGCCACAGCCGCCATCTTGAAAACACATTTTGAACTTCTTCTCAAGTTCTACCGGTGCGATTTGGCTGAAACTTGCATGAAATGATCCTGACATGGTCCCGACAAAGTATTGTTACATCTCTGGTTGATCACAAATCGAAGATGGCTACCATGACACTATATCTAATTAATTTCCTATATGTTAAGGCCCTTGGGCCTCTTGTTTGAAATAAAATTTGTTGAAAGAAATTGAAAATGATCCTGACATGGTCCTGACAAAGTGACACCATATATAATTAATTTTACTATTGCCAAGGTAGTCAGATGACCGTTAGGAAGTTTTTGTTGTTCTTTTCATTTATATAAAAATAAAAGATCTTTACAAATCAAATATTACCTGTGCACCTGTTGGTGGCCCATTAATTTTTTATGGATATATATAATTAAGGAAATATGCATACATGTATTTTGAAACATGCCTTAGTTAATAAGTGTAAAAATGGATACATATATTGACATTTTTTTAACTCACCGTTGTTAACGTCATAGCATTAGTCTGAGACTACTATTGACATATCTTCTTCAACTATTGGCTTGCATTGACTGTGACATATTTTCAAGACAAATTATCAGTGATGATGATTATTCTGTCTTGGCATATTACAGAGTATTTGTCATTACGGGCATATGTCATTGTCAATTGTAACGTCATCATATCGTGATGGACAATTACATTTTTTTCCTTGAAAAATGTGACGTTATACACTCATGAAAAGCAATCCCTAACTATCCAACCCGCAAGGGAAAATAACTTTGTAATATGCAAACACAGATCTAGAATACTTGTGGATGATCATTACATCTCGTACATCTATTGTAGTGAATAGACATTTACTGGACATTTATAGCAGATGAAGATTACAATTATTGTAGAAAAGTCAAACAAATAATGTACACACATAATCTCATAGCTCATTTTACTGTAAGAAAATCTGAAATAAGAAACCTTGGTCTTTTGCACAAGCTTCATGGTGAAGTTAATTTTTTGACAGGTTCATCTAGATGAACCTGGTAAGATTCTTTACCTGATATTTCTTACATTTTTTTGGAAAAGTTATTTTAAGAACTTGAAGAACAATAAGTTGGTCATGATGGTCAAAATTGTTTGTCCCAAAACCAATGATATCATGTTTGATGTGGAGAAACTTCTGACATACAACTCATATCGTATACCTAGACATTATATAATAATTATTGGAGTAGTTGTTCCCTGTACCAAACCTCAAATTGTTTGTGCTTCGTTCCCTGCATCTAACAACCTCAAATTGTTTACGTTTCGTTCCCTGCATCTAACAACCTCAAATTGTTTATGTTTCGTTCCCTGCATCTAACAACCTCAAATTGTTTGTGTTTCAGCCTTGGGAGCTGCCTACGGCACAGCTAAATCAGGTACCGGAATCGCCGCCATGTCTGTGATGCGACCCGAGCTGATCATGAAGTCTGTGATTCCCGTTGTCATGGCAGGTATCATTGCTATCTACGGTCTGGTCGTGGCTGCCCTCATTGCCAACAGCATCACCAAAACCTACACACTCTTCACGTACGTATTAGTTAATTGCTGCCAACAGTTCACGTCACAAGTTAGCATTATGCAGGAATGTTGACCCTAGACTTTCAGCAATTTCTGAAATCAAATTATATATTAAAATATGAAGAGTTGTTTCATAAGCAACAGAAATACACATATACCTATTGTAAAGTTCAAAATAAATTATTTTGAATTCATATTCAACTGTGCCTATGGATTTTAGTTAACAAAGTTCAACTATGTACGGTAAAGTTTTCTTTCGCATGCAGTTTACCTCTGCCAATTTCAGGATACAGGTAAAATAGTGAATTAATATTACATCACTCAAATTGATATTAATTTCCATTCAATATTTAAACACACCAATTTAATCTTCGCAAAATTATTTTCAAATAAAAATCACGAGATTTATTTACATTGCCTTTTCTTACTTTGTATCTACACAGGAGTTTCTGTCACTTGGGTGCTGGTCTCAGTGTAGGTCTAAGTGGTCTGGCTGCTGGCTTCGCCATCGGAATTGTAGGAGACGCGGGTGTGAGAGGAACAGCACAACAGCCCAGATTATTTGTGGGAATGATTCTTATTCTTATTTTTGCTGAAGTACTGGGTCTATACGGACTTATTGTAGCTCTTATCTTAGCCACCAGAGGATAACCCTTACACACTTTACAGAGAACTTGTAATGTAGTAACAATTGGAAACCAATCAGACAACAAAGCGAGTGTGAAGCTCGACTAACATTCCGATTGTAGCATCTTCCTGTATCCGATTATCAACTTGAAAAATACAGTTTTTGTTTAGTCATTTTTATGTAAACAAATTTTTAGATTTTGTCAGAACAAAATACAACCTATAGAATGGGGACAAATTGTTGTGTAAAAATTTGATTGTTCATTTCTGTTTTGGGGTAATGAATATTTATACTTTCTTAGATTGTTACCGACACAGTTTCTGGATGGTTTAGCCCATGCTAAACGTGTCGGCTATTGTGGTAGTACCATGTGATGTGTTACAGTTACCTATGTGTTACAGTTAGCGTTGTATATATTCACAAACAGTTGCTGAAGAATGTGCAAGTCAAGATGGATTGAGAGTCGTAAAAGTCAACAATATCTATAATCATGATCACTCTCATCACAGGCAGATCCTACATTTGTAATCCCCCGCGTGATTTCCACCAGGTTGTATGTGTGTGGACTCGAGAATGATTATTCAGTTTGTGATTATGTTTTCGTGGTGCAGATGAATCCAATTATTTATATATTACAAATGTTATAGAGGAATCCGATCATGGAATTATTTACTTTATGAAATAATTTAATTAATTTCTACTCTTTTGTGTCTCGTCCTGTGTGTTATTATATATACTTGGAAATGTAGAAATATTTTTGTTTTATTTTGTTCTGCCATGCAGACAGTGATACATGCTAGCCAGTCAATGCTGTGAGAGTGAGAGAGAAGTGTTGGAGAAAATGCATCAGGATCAATATTGCTGAACTGCTTACATATTTCATAGTAGTTAACATATAAAGTGCTAGTCTAATTCAGAAAAATCAAATCTGCCAGCAAAAAGCATCACCATTTAACAAGTCATGAAATACTTGATCGCCAAAACCTCCATGTTTGTGACAAACACACAATGTTTTGAGAGGATCTTTGTTTCTGCTTTTAGAATTCGTTGTTAGATATAAGCCACGTACATTCCCTGTCCAATAAACATAAGTAAATCCACTGTCTCAGTCCTACTATTCTGATAGGTACAAATAGAGACATAGTACCCGACTGTTGATGTGTAGCATGGTGTCCCTATGTTGTAGCTCCACTAGTTGTAGGTATTACTTATGGAACTGAGGAGCTGGGGTCAACATTTATCTTTAGGCTGTAGTTGTAAAATTTACTAGCAGGTTTCAAAATTGTTTTATCCAACCATGTAAACAAAATTTGCATGAATGATATACACAAAATTATAAATATGATATTGTCATTTTCATGTAAAGAGTAAATTTGTTTTCATGTCGGTGAGAGTATTAAACAGTCACCACAAACATCATCTTTGTGTTGTTATTTCATCACAATGTAATGTTGTGATCAGTACCATTAAATATATGCCTAAATCAGAACTACCATATTCAACCAAATATGCACACAGGGCACTTTAAACTTGAGAACAATGATTGGGCACTTAATGTGACCTAAGTAAGACCTTTCACAACAGATTTCAAAAGAAACAAAATGAAGAAGCTATGTTTTTGGTTATTTTGTGTCTGTATTCAGTGAACTCCTTGTGCGTATTTGGTCAAATACGGTATGAGAGCTAGTGACAACCAATAATGTAGTTCCATGGACAACTTAAGAAATTACAGTGACATGTTGTGTAGTAGATTAAACACTAGATATACTTTTACTTTTATCAAGATCAAAAGGTCAACTTACAGTGACCTACTTTTTATACATGGACACCTCATCACCAAGGTGAAGTCACTTATAAGTTGGAAAAACTTAATGACTTATCCTTTTGTCATTTTATGTCAATAAAATATGTTTAAACTAAACCAAGGTGATTTCATTCTCAAATATGCTATTTTCCATTGGCAAGTCTTGTAGGAGATGGAATACAAATAAAGTATGTATAGTTTCTTGGTTGACATCAAAAGTGTGTTCGTTTTTGATGTACAATAGTTTCGGTATCAGTTCATTGTAGCATAGGTATTTAGCATGCTGGTAAGTCTCCTAGCATGTCTGACTTGCCAGTGTGCTAAATACCTACGGTTGTTGTTGCAAACCTACGTAGAGGACTTTATAGTTTATAGAAGGCACAGCTATCATGTATAACATCTGCCATAAAATTATCCAATTTTCCATCATTCAAATGAGTGTTGAGGCCATACTTCAATTACTAAGGTTAGTGTTGGACCTGGCTGACAGCTGTTGTACATGTATCTGATCAGCTGGTCCTGCTACAGGTTGTTATGTGTACATGTATATAACTTAAGTGTCAAGTTACACAGGACAATGTGGATATAATATTTAACTGCCACAATAGGTCTCTTAGTTAAAATGTTAATTAGGGTCAAATAATATTTCAGTTATTTACAATTCAGCTATGTTGGGCAAGTGTATCCTAATAATACTTACCCGGTATCTACAAATTTTCAGACAGACCACAATTTTAATAGACATTACAAATAGTCCCCCTCCATGTTAATCTAGTCATCTGCTAAGACAATAAGTGTTTTAGAAGACAACATCCTACTCCAGAATAAGTTGTTGATGGATCTTAATTGCATCCTGAGAAGAGATCATGCGACCAAAGTTTTGTTTATTTTAACCATATAATATACCGTATTATATTGATAACCACACTACGATCTTAACTAAACCACGTCGTCCTCTCTAGTACTTCAGCTGACCCGAGTGTACAGCTTCCTTTAGTGTATCTCTGATCATTACACATGTAGCTTCCTCCGGTGGTACAACAAGGAGTATGTAAAAGTACAAACTTCCCCTGACAGCTGGTCGATGTTGTTTTGTCCACAAGTAAAGATATGCCTGAAAACTACATTATATTTAATGGAATATTTTTTGTTCCTTCTTTTAAGGTTTGGAGCTTTGAAATCATTCTTCATGGTTAGCCAATGGTAAAGACATGGCTCAAAATTTGAACAATAAGTTTAGCTCAGCAAAAAATCAAACAACAAATATTGTTTATAACTTACATTATCGGAAGTTTAGCCAGATAGAAAAGCAATGAATGAACAAACAATCCTTTTTCTTTTGAGAAATTGGAGGTTATTAGGCCATTTCAATTTGTATACTATTTGTCAGAACTTTGCAGAAAGGGAAAATATCAGTTGTTTTCAATAAATCAGAAAAAATGAAACTTTTTGATCAAGGCTTTTTTAGCTCACCTGGCCCGAAGCTTATGGCCCCGAAGCGGCGTCCGATGTCCATCCGTCCGTCTGTCCGTCTGTCAACATATCCTTTAAATCGCTACTAGTCATAGAGTTCTGCATGGAATGTAACCAAATTTGGCCAGAAACATCCATGTGGGAAGGGGAACAGAGTTTGTATACATTTTGGCTCTGATCCTGCCTGTGCAGAAGGGGCGGGGCCCAATAGGGGAAATAGAGGTAAATCCTTAAAATCGCTCCTAGTCATAGAGTTCTACATGGAATGTAAACAAATTTGGCCAGAAACATCCTTGTGGGAAGGGGAACAGAGTTGGTATAAATTTTGGCTCTGACCCCGCCGGGGCAGAAGGGCTGGGCCCAATAGGGGAAATAGAGGTAAATCCTTAAAATCGCTACTAGTCATAGAGTTCTGCATGAAATGTAACCAAATTTGGCCAGAAACATCCTTGAGGGAAGGGGAATAGAGTTAGTATAAATTTTTGGCTCTGACCCCCCAGGGGCAGAAGGGGTGGGGCCCAATAGGGGAAATAGAGGTAAATCCTTTAAATCGCTACCAGTCATAGAGTTCTTCATGGAATGTAACCAAATTTGACCAGAAACATCCTTAGGGGAAGGGGAACAGACTTTGTATAAATTTTGGCTCTGACCCCCTGGGGGCATTAGGGGCGGAGTCTGATAGGGAAATAGAGGTAAATCCTTTAAATCGCTACTAGTCACAGAGTTCTTCAGGGAATGTAACCAAATTTGGCCAGAAACATCCTTGGGGGAAGGGAAACAGAGATGTATAAATTTTGGCTCCGAGTCCCTGGGGACATTTGGGGCAGGGCCTAATAGGGGAAATAGAGGTAAATCCTTTAAATCGCTATTTGTCATAGAGTTCTTCATGGAATGTAACCAAATTTGGCCAGAAACATCCTTGGGGGAAGGGGAACAGAGTTGGTATAAATTTTGGCTCTGACCCCCCAGGGGCAGAAGGGGTGGGGCCCAATAGAGGAAATAGAGGTAAATCCTTTAAATCGCTACTAATCATAGAGCTCTGCATGGAATTTAACCAGAGCTTGTGTACATTTTGGCTCTGACCCCCTGGAGCAGAAAGAATGGGTCCCAATAGGGAACTTACAGGTAAATAATTAAATTCCTTCAGAAAAGAAACAATGATCCTGTATTCAGAACATTACTTGGCGTTACAATAACCAGGTGAGCGATACAGGCCCTCTGGGCCTCTTGTTTTGCAAACTTTTGTCAACCTCAATAGTTTGCAATCAACTGTACATGTTGTCACTGCTAAAACTCTGAACTCCTTTATATGTCGTCGGAACACCACTCTTCCAAATTTAGCACATCATGCTACAGAACCAACACAGTAGTCATACAAGTATAACCAGTCATGGAAGATGATATGTCAAAAGTAGTCGTAGACTAATGGTATGATGTCAACAATGGTGAGTTATAATGCAGAGTCAATTCTAGAAACTAGTCAAATACCTTGGTTTTATCCCAGTACCAGTAACTTTCGATAAAGGTCAAGATCAAATTACATTATCTTTTTCTTAATTTCATAAGAACTTATTATTATGGTAAAACAAATGATTTATGATCTTTTGTCAATAAATGACCTTGAGACCTTGCATATTTATTATCATGATTTCATGGCCATGTTAGCCGAGTGGTTAAGGTGTCCAGACATTATCACAACCCTTCCACCTCTGAGTCACAAGTTTGAATCCTATGTGGGGAAGTTACTGACCATGGCCAGTGATTTTTTACCTTAACACGGCAGTTCCTTAAATGACCCCAATGTTATAAGGATGTTAAACCAAACAACCCAACCCTTACCGTGATCTCTTATTTTTTTGTTAGCATCTTATCAAAGCACCTTCATTTTAGTTTATGTGAGATTAAATAGACCTACTTCCTCATTTTGTACCTGCTGACTTTTGATCCCAGAATGATACATTGTCCTGAGAAAGGCTCGAACCACTTGTAAGGAAAAACAAATACAAGGATTAATTTTCTTTTTGTTTTATTTCATATCATCCACACTTCATACTTTATATAATCTAATGAAAACTTATACAAATGACATCTCATATACATGTATACAAACGATTGGTGCACAAGCCTGTCAACTAGATATCACAATTCATAAAATATGCACATTTGTTAGTAAATAAAGTAAACAAAACCTTCATTTTGGGCTTAACTCAAATTGCTCTTTTCTATTTCCAGAATACAACTTCTGATAACTCAATTTGTACATAGCTTTCTTTGGTTTCTGAAGACTTTTCATCTGAAAAATTAAGAGTACAAATCAAGTTGGCCTTTGACCTCTGAAATTTCATTCGTAACACATCTTGCCTGACTGATGATTAACAGAGTGAGTGAGGTTCTACTGTTGTAACATAGTCATGATAATCACATTATAGACATCCAATAGGTATCGGAGCCAGTATAAACTGCACAAATGTAAAGCCAAAACAAATCATTAACTGACAAGTAAACAAACATTCTCCATAATGATGAAAGTCCATACATTATCCTTAAATTAAAGAATAATAAAAGTCTTTTGTCTTGAAGCTTGAATATATGGATTTAGCAGTGCTCCATCTCAGATGAGTACACTGGTAAAATACCCATCAAAACTAAATTACCCCTAAAATTGTTTGAATGGAGACAGTGATTACCCCTACAATATTTGCATTACACAACCCAATTATTAGGAGTGCTTACATTCAGAAATAAATTCAGAAGACATTTAGTAAAATTAGAAGAATTCAAATTTAGCTTGTCATCAATTAATTTATACTTTAATTACAGAACTTCTTTCGACATATCTCTTTTAACTTTTGGGTTTTCACAGAAGTCAGAGTAGTACCCCTCCCTTTTCAAAAGTGCAATTACAATTACCCACCTCTCCAAAAACTATCATGAGCACTGGATTCAATTTTTGATGTTGTCACAGCAAACCTTACAAAGGCCAGCACATATTTGTTCTTGTTCTATTTTCAGAACGCAAAACTGCTAATTCTGGCTCTTTGTATATTTAATCTAGATTGGAAAGAGACTACAAGAATTTACTGATGATATAAGGACCTATCCACTGTCTGTCCCATAGAGTTCTGGCCTTGTGTGCCCTAGAGTTCTGGCCTTGTGTGCCCTCGAGTACTGTACTTGTGTGGCCTAGAGTTCTGGCCTTGTGTGGCCTAAAGTTCTGTCCTTGTGTGCCCTAGAGTTCTGTCCTTGTGTGGCCTAGAGTTCTGGCCTTGTGTGCCCTAGAGTTCTGGCCTTGTGTGCCCTAGAGTTCTGGCCTTGTGTGCCCTAGAGTTCTGGCCTTGTGTGCCCTAGAGTTCTGGCCTTGTGTGCCCTAGAGTTCTGGCCTTGTGTGGCCTAGAGTTCTGGCCTTGTGTGGCCTAGAGTTCTGGCCTTGTGTGGCCTAGAGTTCTGGCCTTGTGTGGCCTAGAGTTCTGGCCTTGTGTGGCCTAGAGTTCTGGCCTTGTGTGGCCTAGAGTTCTGGCCTTGTGTGGCCTAGAGTTCTGGCCTTGTGTGGCCTAGAGTTCTGGCCTTGTGTGCCCTAGAGTTCTGGCCTTGTGTGCCCTAGAGTTCTGGCCTTGTGTGGCCTAGAGTTCTGGCCTTGTGTGGCCTAGAGTTCTGGCCTTGTGTGGCCTAGAGTTCTGGCCTTGTGTGGCATAGAGTTTTGTCCTTGTCTGCCCTAGAGTTCTGTCCTTGTGTGGCCTAGAGATCTGGCCTTGTGTGCCCTAGAGTTCTGGCCTTGTGTAGCCTAGAGTTTTGTCCTTGTGTGCCCTAGAGTTCTGTCCTTGTGTGGCCTAGAGTTCTGGCCTTGTGTGGCCTAGAGTTCTGGCCTTGTGTGGCCTAAAGTTCTGTCCTTGTGTGCCCTAGAGTTCTGTCCTTGTGTGGCCTAAAGTTCTGTCCTTTTGTGGCCTAGAGTTCTGTCCTTGTGTGCCCTAGAGTTCAGGCCTTGTGTTCCCTAGAGTTCTGGCCTTGTGTGCCCTAGAGTTCTGGCCTTGTGTGCCCTAGAGTTTTGTCCTTGTGTGCCCTAGAGTTCTGTCCTTGTGTGCCCTAGAGTTCTGGCCTTGTGTTCCCTAGAGTTCTGTCCTTGTGTGCCCTAGAGTTCTGGCCTTCTGTGCCCTAGAATTCTGTCCTTGTGTGCCCTAGAGTTTTGTCCTTCTGTGCCCTAGAGTTCTGTCCTTGTGTGCCCTAGAGATCTGTCCTTCTGTACCCTAGAGTTCTGGTCTTGTGTGCCCTAGAGTTCTGTCTTTGTATGCCCTAGAGTTCTGTCCTTGTGTGCCCTAGAGTTCTGTCTGTGTGTACCTCATGTGATGTAGAGCTCCACTAGTGAAGCCAGCATACTGAGGGAATCAGAAGATTAAATTGGAATCCACAAATCATTCTGGGTGACAAAATTGAAATGTGTTTGGGAATAATGAGATGGAAGTGATGAAAGAGTACACAGTTGTAGCCTAGTCACTACAGAGCAGCCCAAGAAATGTGTACACTTCCCTGTTATCTTACATAAGTATTGATTTTGTAGCCTTTTGTAGCTAAACCAGTAAACTGTCACTAAAGAACAATTCTTTCCCATTCACACATTGTTTAATACCTTGTAAATTACCTCCACATATTTCACCATATGGGGGCACCACACATGTTAAAACTACAATCTAATGTTAACACGTTAACACACAGCTAGTCTAATCAAATATTGGTGGAGACTATCACATTAGTTATTCTGCAAAATATCTAAAATTTTCTCCAAAACTGCTCCATTTATCAAATATGTAGACATATTCACCATAACAGCACTCTAATATCCGTCTGTCCTTCTCATTAAAATGTGCCTTTAGTACCCATTAAAATACATGTGTATGAAGGAGTAGCATAGAAATGATGGTGGAACGTTCAACATCAGTCGTCAATATTATAGGATGATATTACACAACATCAGCAGCCAGTAAAGGATATAATTACAATGTGTTGCCACCATGACACACGACACTATAAAATAGTCATTTGTTGTATCAGAAATTATAACAGCTGATCATTTAACCTGTAACTGTTCATAATTTACAATAGCTGGTTATTTTCTCGAGTAAGAAAAAAATCACGATTTGCAATCGAAAAGAAAATATTAAAATTTAATTTGAGTGAATTGACAATATTCATGATCTAATTTTTTCAAGAATTAAATTTACACAACCTGGTGTTCATCTCATAAAAAATAAAAATATCAACTCCATGAATCATAATTTCTGCTACAACAATTTACCATTTAGCTATATGTTTTTTGTTTAAAACCAATCTGAACTTGACTTACATTTGGATTTATCTTTAAACCATTCCATTGCTGGTTTGCTAAAATAACCACCAAACTTTAATATCTTTTACGCAATGATTTGCTAAAATAACCACCAAACTTTAATATCTTTTACGCAATGAAAATGAGTGATATTTGATATGATATGACGACCAGTAGCATTGAAACTCTCCCACTGACTGTGTAGGCTTACACACACACACCATCAACCTGACAGAAAGTCTTGGATAAATGTCTATTTCTGTTGTATAAGCTGACCGACGTTTACCACTGCCGACATCAACCTGGTACAATGTGTTGTATGTAAAATGATCAATTGTTTTTATGGTTAAGTGTGGTCACAACATATCCTAGAACATGGTCCAGTTATCCATCTATAAGTCCATCAGGATGTACAGCGGAGTTAAGCATGCAGCAGACTGACACTATTTGATCCTCATCCATTACGTTATAATCTCCCTCATAAAGACTCTTGACCATCATTACAACAGAGCTTTCTCTAGGATCTCATTGACACGCCCCTACCATTGTTCTGGGGTCGTCCATCAGACCCAGCATTATGATCATGGCATTGTCGAATAACTGTAAAATACAAAAAAAGTTTTTTTTCTTAATACATAGGCTATAATCGGTCAAAGGTCACAGTATAGTCACAGTGACCTCAATTTAGTATGCAATACTCTGCCTCAACTAATTAAATGGACCTTCACATACCAAGTACATGTGTATGAGTTTCTTTTAGTAATGGAGATTGAGACTAGAAAAGATGATGAAGGGGCTCTCCTGGTGGGAGACTTCTTAAGCAAAGAAATCCGCTATTTTTAATAAACCTCTCGGGTATAAAAATCTCCATTAAGTATCTTAGATAGTAAAACTTTGCTAACTTGACTTTCAGACTTTGCATGATTAATTTGAAGTAAAATGTATTTTGTTCATCCCATCTAAGTTATGCAACAAACTTAACTAAAATACTAGGATAACACCAAACGCGTTGTATATTTGTAAATGTGTATCAGACCAAGAGATAGATCTTTGCTATGTAAATTTGTCGTCTATATTTCACAATCACCACCTGTATGATCGCTGATGGAAGCTCGTAGTTATCTATCCCGGGTACATATCTGTCCTACCCTTGACCTGTATTTGTCGGTTTTGGAGAGGTGCTGTCTATTTTTATCATCTGAAATTCCTTCATCTCTAGTGCTGACAGATCTTGTCATGGACAAAAAGGCTAAACAGCGACTATCAGTAAGGCCAGACATATTAGGACAATATCTCACAGAGAATTTAAAAGCATTAAATAATTCTGTTGTCTACATCGTCACCAGTGAAGGTCAAACAAACCCCGCAAAGGTCACACGAATGAATTTTTCCATGTTACACCCAGTTTGAAAGTTCTATTATAATATAGACATTGGAAAGATGATTTGATTTTTTTTTAATTCAAAATATAACTAATTATAAAAGCATTTTTTTACAAGATATGATCTATATATAACTTGTTATAAAAGCATTCCTCTACAAGATATGATCTATATAAAGTCTTCAAATGGAACATCATATTCCATTGGTTATTTGCAGATCATTTTCTCCATTTTTTCAATAAATAGGAGAATTGGGAGATGAAGGTAAAAACTGGTCAGTCAATGTGATCACTGAAGTTTACATTTTGACTGAAGAAATGCAAAGGTCTGCATTTTCACAGCATACTGTATTCAACCCAATAAGCGCCTGGGGCTTTCAAAAAATTGAAAAAATAAAAAGTTGCTAATATGACTACAATATTGCAAATCTATACAGTTTTGTGTGGTTTTCGTCTTTATTTATGCCTGGGCAATTGAAATTGAGGCTTCAAAAAGGCCGAGTGAAGGGCACTTATAGGGACATTGGCACTTATTGGGTCAAATACGGTATTTGATAATTCTGAAAGGGCCATTAACAAGGAAATGTAGATAAATTTTCTGAATCCAAGGGATCAGTTTTGAAAAGTATAGGTCAATAGTCAAAAAGGGCCTCTTTCAAAATGTTCCACGAGTATGCTTTATTTGGGTATTTTTTTCCTAGCTTTGAACATATCAAGACTAATGTTATATTGTGATCTTAAAACAATTATAGACGTTGGGTCCTGCATAGCATATAATGTTTACTTCATGATCATCAAACATGATCAAACCATCAAATCTTCTTCATTAATGATTTTAATTTCTTAGTATATCTTCCAAACGAAGTAAGTCATTTGTACTTTCACTATAAAGATGTTTATTCAATGATTTTTCTCTGTATTTTCTTGTAAAACATTTAATGCATTATCTTGTAATTATCATGTCTACATTACATACCATTCAAACAAATTTATATTTCACTTGTATTACATATTTACTCTAACATACACTCATGTGATACCTCAAGGTAAGTGCTCGGGTATATTATACTGATTTATAGAAAAACAAATGGTAGTTTGATGTTACGTGACTGAAATAGAAAATACAATTGTTGGAATGTTTAGTATGGAGATCATGTATTGAATCAGATATGAAATAACTATGAAATAACAGATGACTATCATCAAAGTACAAAATTAAAATTATATACATGGTTTCATGAATATGTTACACCTGGAATATTGATGAGCAATATTCTGTAAAGTGAAATTAAAATGGACTTTTTAGTCATAAAGTATCACTGTACGGGATCCGGACGCAGAAATGATAAATGTTGTTGATAAATGTCGTTGAATATTACCATCTTGTGGGATTCTACCTCAATGTTATTTAGACTGAATCACATGCAGTGATTTTTTATTGCTGATTTTGTAGAGGTACTGTGACTATATATACCCAGTATCACTATGGCTAGAGCCTGATGTGCCTGTGGTAAAATGTGATTGAAGGCCTCGGTTCTTATTGATAGGGTAGAAATAAAACAAAATGAGTGTAACGGCTCTCCATAAAACATCTTTTTATAAATACTCGACAAGATGCTCAGTTCTGTCGATATATAGTGTAAGATCACTGTAATAACCTCACAAAGACAATGAGACACTCCATCTTGTTACAATATAAAGTTATAAGATAAGTTTTCTGAGTACGACACTCCATCTTGTTACAATATAAAGTTATAAGATAAGTTTTCAGAGCAGGACACTCCATCTTGTTCCAATATAAAGTTATAAGATAAGTTGTCAGAGTAGGACGTACACTCCATCTTGTTACAATATAAAGTTATAAGATAAGTTGTCAGAGTATAGTAGGACACTCCATCTTGTTACAATATAAAGTTATAAGATAAGTTGTCAGAGTAGGACGTACACTCCATCTTGTTACAATATAAAGTTATAAGGTAAGTTGTCAGAGTACGACACTCCATCATGTTACAATATAAAGTTATAAGATAAGTTGTCAGAGTAGGACACTCCATCTTGTTACAATAAATTAAGAAAGTTCAGGAGACACTCATCTGTTACAAATAAGTTTAGAGAAGTTCAGAGTAGGACACTCCATCTTGTTACAATATAAAGTTATAAGATAAGTTGTCAGAGTAGGACACTCCATCTTGTTACAATATAAAGTTATAAGATAAGTTGTCAGAGTAGGACACTCCATCTTGTTACAATATAAAGTTATAAGTAAGTTGTCAGAGTAGGACACTCCATCTTGTTACAATATAAAGTTATAAGATAAGTTGTCAGAGTAGGACACTCCATCTTGTTACAATATAAAGTTATAAGGTAAGTTGTCAGAGTAGGACACTCCATCTTGTTACAATATAAAGTTATAAGGTAAGTTGTCAGAGTAGGACACTCCATCTTGTTACAATATAAAGTTATAAGGTAAGTTGTCAGAGTAGGACACTCCATCTTGTTACAATATAAAGTTATAAGATAAGTTGTCAGAGTAGGACGTACACTCCATCTTGTTACAATATAAAGTTATAAGATAAGTTGTCAGAGTAGGACACTCCATCTTGTTACAATATAAAGTTATAAGATAAGTTGTCAGAGTAGGACACTCCATCTTGTTACAATATAAAGTTATAAGGTAAGTTGTCAGAGTAGGACACTCCATCTTGTTACAATATAAAGTTATAAGGTAAGTTGTCAGAGGTGTCAGGACATACTGTGCATAATAAAGTAGCAGAAGCAATAAATGTTAACACTGTCCACAACTGAAGTAATGTGAAAGGTAGCCTCTCCATTACAGTCCCATGCAGTACCAGTAAAACAGTCTCTTTATGCATATTACGTTTGGCAAAACCACAAAAAATTCTAAATTATAGAATATGTCAACAGCCAAACAGGATATTGAAATAGTGTGATGACATTGCTATTCTTTAAAATGCAGTGAAAGGCTACTTAACTGATGCATCAAACTTGAAATTGTTTGAAATGTCCAGCCTACCAAGATTATGTAGCTTACATAATATTTGTTGTGTGTTTGTATAAAGAAAATTCAGATAAATGTAAACTTTCAGCTGATAACGAATTAACACCTAGTTAAACATTTTACCTTACAAAGTCAGTCATCAGTCTAGTATTTCCCTACATACTACATAATAAAACAAACATTTTTAACCTGGAAATTCTCAATGGAAATCAATAATTTGCATAATTTACTTGACATTCTGAATATTGCAAAACACAAACATTTATATCATTTGAACAAATTCTCTTCATGGATCAGTGACCTACTTTTGATAAAGACACCAGCACAACATTAGACAAAATTAGCTATAACCAAACACAATTTCTACTCCCTAAATAATTAATAGTACGGTACAAGGAGGAAAGGTAACAAGAGATCCCAGAGGGATCTTGGCGCCCACCAAAGAATGATACATGTCTGACAATGGAAAGAGGGATCTTTTCTCTGCTTTTCAAACTTTGGCTCCATCCTACATATAAAATTTGAGACAGATCCTTTCAGTACTTTCTGAGAAATAGCGGTAACAAACTTCAACGATCAAAATTCAAGATGGCGCCTGTCGGCCATCTTGTTCACCAAATGGTTCCAAAATACAATATTTCCATTCTACTTTCAGTTTCCCGTTTAATTTATGTTAAACCAGATGGGCAATATCTGGCTATGAACTCCAATCTGGTCAAGCGTATGAATATTTGACGTTTCCGCTGCGTCACTGAGAATGTATACACTGTATACTTACGCCTATACATAACGGTCAAATATTTTTAAAAGTGGTTTTAAAGTTGTGCGGTCTATGAAATCTAATGGTATTATCGTATTGACAAAATAACATGTATAAAAAATACAATCGCATAATTTTCATTTGTTAGCTTGTTTCAAACCGTTTTGTGTTGAACTATATTCAGAATCTGATGCTATGGCTGTTCCGTTTATTGAACTTGGTGACGTCAAGACTAGCGCAAGCGGGAAATTCAAAAGATATACATGTATAGTTTTGAATTTGAATGATCGTAATGGAAATATAAGTAATAAACTGTTACCAGATTGGACATACAGTTGATATGAAGCCCATCCGTCCGAAAGATAAATATTCATGGCGCCCTAACGGGCGCCATTCTATTTATCTTCCTTCCGGATGGGCTTCATATCAACTGTATGTCCAATCTGGTAACAGTTTATTGCTTAAATATGCACAACTAGGTTCCTAGGGGAACCGGCACATGAAATTTTAGACAGATCCCTTCAGTGCTTTCTGAGAAATAGTGGTAACAAACTTCAACTATCAAAATTCAAGATGGCGGCCTGTCAGACATCTTGTTCACCAATCGGTCCCAAAATGCAATATGCACAACTAGGGCCCTTGGAGCACCCACATATGAAATTTAAGAAAGATCTCTTAGGTGCTTCCGGAGAAATAGCAGTAACAAATTTTACACTACCAAAATTCAAGATGGCGGCCGGTCGGTCATCTTGTTAACCAATCGGTCCCAAATTGCAAAATGCACAACTAGGGCCCTAGGAGAACCTACATATTAAATTTGAGAGATCCCTTCAGTACTTTCTGAGAAATAGCAGTAACAAACTTTAACTACCAAAATCCATGATGGGGACCAGTCGGCCATCTTGTTAACCGATCGGTCCCAAAATGCAATATGAACAACTAAGGTCCTAGTGGAATTTGACACAGATCTGTTCAGTACTTTCTGCGAAATAGCGGTAACAAAAATTGTTAACCGACAGACGGATGGACGGACGACTGACCACGGACGAAAGGCGATTTGAATAGCCTACCATCTGATGATGGTGGGCTAAAAATACAGTGGCCAGACCAGGGTTCAAACCTGGGACCTTCGAACACTATTCAGATACTTTACTGATTGAACTACCTGATCAGCAATGATTGACACACTGTAAATACAAACACAATAGAACGTAGATGTTACCCAGCCTTACAAAGCCTGATAACGTGATATCAGTCAGTGTACCACCACCAACACGTGATTGTAGGTTCATAACAACATAAACATCTCCCAGAGGAATGGCAGGTGGGGGCACATCATAACCTCATGACCATCATCACAACAGTCCTTAATTCATTTATACTTATAAGGAATCTCGCAACAATGTGACCTGCTAAATGTGGAATCTACCACGTATTATGGCAGACCACAAAATGGTTTTGATCCATTTTATTATGATAATTACCAGTATTTTTGGGGGGAGAAGGAGGGATCGATGCAGGCAGATTGAGGACATGAGGCCTACAGTGCTACCCTACCCATTTAACTTACAGATCAATGTATAATTGTCTAAGGAGAAAACTTTACACAAGACTGAAGGTCTATATTGTGAAAACCCATTCTCTTTAAACTTCCAAATCATATTACCCGGTAATATGAAAGCAAAACAGAACTTTCAAGGGTCAAATATAATAACTACTAATACCACTACTATAAATGAACAAGCAGCTAAACACTAGACCTTTATCTTGTGGTGTAAATAACATTAGGCCTATGGGGCTTATGATTTGTATCTAACATTTAAAATAACAGTCTGCACCAGATCAAGCCTTCGGCTATACTATTGTAGTTTCAACATTTAAATCAATCCCATTCTGATATCAAGTACTACGTACTACAAGAAAGTGTCCTTATTGTAATGATCATATATCTAGACTGTAGAGTGACCTTCAGCCATATCTGTAATGTATTTAGAGGTCATATCTGAGATACCAGAACTAGACTAAAGAGTTATGTAACACAATGGACAGAGAACCACCTCTATCAGACTACTATATATAGATTAAAATCTTTCTATATAATAGAGCTGTTCAAGGAATAATTGTACATTGAACAGCATACGTGGCATTAGTTATAGCCTTTTGGTTAGCAGGCTTTCTGTGGCTAGCAGACTTTCTCAAGATTGCCAATCAATGCCGACACTGGCCGAGCTCTTTGGTGTCTCTACACTATGCAGAACTGCTGAGCTAAGCAAAACGGTTAAATATTGTCACTTTCTAAGTACAGCATAGCTGTAAACCACTGCTCACGCCACAATAAACAACAAAGACTCATTCATGAAACCAGTCCATTGACAATATTTCATACATCATCTTGTACTGATCAAGAGAAATATTATGAAAATCAGTTCTAAACATCGTTTCCTCTGTATTTGAAGGCAGCTAGCTACACCACATCATAAACAGCACACCATTTGAAACATACACATACAGTATAGTGAATTATAATAGTAATTGAAGCGTTAAATCATATAATACAGAAAGTATCCCATAAAAGAAAAATTACAGTCAAGAGCTAAAGGAGGATCACAAAGCCTTGGTATGAATAAGAGGCCAGGAGATCATAGGGGCAGTGTTTACCTAATAACAGTGACAGGGATAGAGAGATCTAAGATCCATGTTACCAGTAGTACTCATCCAGATAACAGTGACAGGGATGGAGAGATCTAAGATCTATGTTACCAGTAGTACTCGTCCAGATAACAGTGACAGGGATGGAGAGATCTAAGATCTATGTTACCAGTAGTACTCCAGATAACAGTGACAGGGATGGAGAGATCTAAGATCTATGTTACCAGTAGTACTCCAGATAACAGTGACAGGGATGGAGAGATCTAAGATCTATGTTACCAGTAGTACTCCAGATAACAGTGACAGGGATGGAGAGATCTAAGATCCATGTTACCAGTAGCACTCGTCCAGATAACAGTGGTTAACACAGGACACATTGTGTATTACAATGATAGAGAAATCTGAGTCCTGTTTGAGAGCAATGGAGATGGGCAGCATTCAGAAGAGTTTTCACACGGATTTGATCATGAAATCCATACATATTGATCTAGCGTGGGAGGCCACACATGTAGGCTGGAGTCACTGGCTGTTTTACACAGCGAGAGGGAAAGTCGTTACACAAAATCCTGTTTATTGACCAGGCTTAACATAATACAGTTATAGAAGAGTTGGTACTATTACCATACAAAAAATATAGTATAACATGAATACTTTTAAGTAGATTTCTTTAAAAATTGGAGGGCTGTGTTTTAGGACACTATGTTCCAGCTTGTAGGATGAAGGATTTTGGTTTTTAAAACAATAGATACAAAGGAATGGATATGAAAAGCTACGTTAACATCTGTACCATTTACAATGACCTTCATCAAAGATAGAAAATAACTCCTCAAGGTCAACATCAATGATAAAAAATGACGCCAGAAGAAAGTGTTTCTTCCTCTGTGAATCCTAGTATTCTAAATTCTAAGATGTTGATGGTAGATCCTAACAGCTTGATAACAGCCAGGGTCATTTAAGGACAGCCTATCATAGATACTGTAATATGTGTTGTAGGTGTGAAGTGTGTGTGTTTTGGGAAACTGCGATATGTTCATATTGTGTCTCTTAAGTGGGACTCCTCCCCTTTTTACAGTGCTTCGTTTATAATTAGTACACTCGGTAACAATAAAGGTAAACCAAATCCTAGACATTTAAAAGATCAAACAGGAAAGTGTCATCAATTGGAAACATTCATATACATTTAATAAAGGTCATAAGCAAGGGGGCACATAATATTCTCAATGTATGACATTGGTTCAGGTAGACACGGGACACATTGTGTTCTCTAGGTATGACATTGATTCTGGTAGATACAGAACACATTGTGTTCTCTAGGTATGACATTGGTTCAGGTAGACACAGGACACATTGTGTTCTTTAGGTATGACATTGGTTCTGGTAGACACAGGACACATTGTGTTCTCTAGGTATGACATTGGTTCAGGTAGACACAGGACACATTGTGTTCTTTAGGTATGACATTGGTTCTGGTAGACACAGGACACATTGTGTTCTCAAGGTATGACCTTGGTTCTGGTAGACACAGGACACATTGTGTTCTCTAGGTACGACATTGGTTCAGGTAGACACAGGACACATTGTGTTCTCTAGGTATGACATTGGTTCAGGTAGACACAGGACACATTGTGCTCTCTAGGTACGACATTGGTTCAGGTAGACACAGGACACATTGTGTTCTCTAGGTATGACATTGGTTCAGGTAGACACAGGACACATTGTGCTCTCTAGGTATGACATTGGTTCAGGTAGACACAGGAGACATTGTGTTCTCAAGGTTGTTCATAGACACAGGATGTGTTCTCAGGTAAGACATTGTCAAGGACACATTGTGTTCTCTAGGTAAGACATTGGTTCTGGTAGACACAGGACACATTGTGTTCTCTAGGTATGACATTGGTTCTGGTAGACACAGGACACATTGTGTTCTCTAGGTATGACATTGGTTCTGGTAGACACAGGATACATTGTGTTCTCTAGGTAGGACATTGGTTCTGGTAGACACAGGACATATTGTGTTCTCTAGGTATGACATTGGTTCAGGTAGACACAGGACATTTTGTGTTCTCAAGGTACGACAATTGGTTCTGGTAGACACAGGACACATTGTGTTCTCAAGGTATGACATTGGTTCTGGTAGACACAGGACACATTGTGTTCTCTAGGTATGACATTGGTTCTGGTAGACACAGGACACATTGTTTTCTCTAGATATGACATTGGTTCTGGTAGACACAGGACACATTGTGTTCTTTAGGTATGACATTGGTTCTGGTAGACACAGGACACATTGTGTTCTCTAGGTATGACATTGGTTCTGGTAGACACAGGACACATTGTGTTCTCTAGGTATGACATTGGTTCTGGTAGACACAGGACACATTGTGTTCTCTAGGTATGACATTGGTTCAGGTAGACACAGGACACATTGTGTTCTCTAGGTATGACATTGGTTCAGGTAGACACAGGACACATTGTGTTCTCTAGGTATGACATTGGTTCTGGTAGACACAGGACACATTGTGTTCTCTAGGTATGACATTGGTTCAGGTAGACACAGGACACATTGTGTTCTCTAGGTATGACATTGGTTCTGGTAGACACAGGACACATTGTGTTCTCTAGGTATGACATTGGTTCTGGTAGACACAGGACACATTGTGTTCTCTAGGTATGACATTGGTTCAGGTAGACACAGGACACATTGTGTTCTCTAGGTATGACATTGGTTCTGGTAGACACAGGACACATTGTGTTCTCTAGGTATGACATTGGTTCAGGTAGACACAGGACACATTGTGTTCTCTAGGTATGACATTGGTTCAGGTAGACACAGGACACATTGTGTTCTCTAGGTATGACATTGGTTCTGGTAGACACAGGATACATTGTGTTCTCAAGGTATGACATTGGTTCAGGTAGACACAGGACACATTGTGTTCTCAAGGTATGACATTGGTTCTGGTAGACACAGGACACATTGTGTTCTCTAGGTATGACATTGGTTCAGGTAGACACAGGACACATTGTGTTCTCTAGGTATGACATTGGTTCAGGTAGACACAGGACACATTGTGTTCTTTAGGTATGACATTGGTTCTGGTAGACACAGGATACATTGTGTTCTCTAGGTATGACATTGGTTCAGGTAGACACAGGACACATTGTGTTGTCAAGGTATGACATTGGTTCAGGTAGACATATGACATATTGTGTTCTGAAGGTACGACATTGGTTCATGATGGCAAATAGATAATTTTGAGAGTCCTTACATTTTCTTCATATGACTTAATCTTTGTGAATAAGATATTCTGACTTAACATTATCAACAAACAATTAAAATCATGTCAGATGTTGGATATAACACATTGTGTTCTCTAGGTATGGCATTGGTTCAGGTAGACACAGGACACATTGTGTTCTCTAGGTATGACATTGGTTCAGGTAGACACAGGACACATTGTGTTCTCTAGGTATGACATTGGTTCTGGTAGACACAGGACACATTGTGTTCTCTAGGAATGGCATTGGTTCAGGTAGACATATGACATATTGTGTTGTCAAGGTACGACATTGGTTCAGGTAGACATATGACATATTGTGTTCTCAAGGTACGACATTGGTTCATGATGGCAAATAGATAATTTTGAGAGTCCTTACATTTTCTTCATATGACTTAATCTTTGTGAATAAGATATTCTGACTTAACATTATCAACAAACAATTAAAATCATGTCAGATGTTGGATATAACACATTGTGTTCTCTAGGTATGGCATTGGTTCAGGTAGACACAGGACACATTGTGTTCTCTAGGTATGACATTGGTTCAGGTAGACACAGGACACATTGTGTTCTCTAGGTATGACATTGGTTCTGGTAGACACAGGACACATTGTGTTCTCTAGGAATGGCATTGGTTCAGGTAGACATATGACATATTGTGTTGTCAAGGTACGACATTGGTTCAGGTAGACATATGACATATTGTGTTCTCAAGGTACGACATTGGTTCATGATGGCAAATAGATAATTTTGAGAGTCCTTACATTTTCTTCATATGACTTAATCTTTGTGAATAAGATATTCTGACTTAACATTATCAACAAACAATTAAAATCATGTCAGATGTTGGATATAACACTGTTGGGATATAACACATTGTGTGTTCTCTAGGTATGGCATTTGTTCAGGTAGACACAGGACACATTGTGTTCTCTAGGTATGACATTGGTTCTGGTAGACACAGGACACATTGTGTTCTCTAGGAATGGCATTGGTTCAGGTAGACATATGACATATTGTGTTCTCAAGGTACGACATTGGTTTATGATGGCAAATAGATAATTTTGAGAGTCCTTACATTTTCTTCATATGACTTAATCTTTGTGAATAAGATATTCTAACTTAACATTATCAACAAACAATTTAAATCATGTCAGATGTTGGATATAACACGATGTTAAGGATGTACACCTCTGAGAAGTCAAAATTTTCTTATATTCAACTTTTTTTCCACATATCTATTTTTTGAAATAGGAGTTCATACCATGGAAGAAAATGGAAGAAAAAAATATGTCTGTGTGCTTGTTTTTGAGCTACTGTCACTCAAAGATACCTAAATGACAAAATGTTGGATTTGATGGGTTTTTGCCATTTTGACCATATACACCAGATACTAAAGCCATAATTTCCTAATGAGGTGTTTGATATGCATGAATGTTTGCAGAATTAATTTTCCAGCAATCTTCTTTTAAAATATAGCAATTATGATTAATAAGACTCATACTTTTTCCCAGAATAACGACATATACTACCCCTACCCCTTCATTTTGAGCTACAATTTGTGCAATTTTCAGCCATTTTTGCCAGAATTAACCCTTTATAGAAAAAGTTCTGGTATTAAACTTTGGAAATATTTTGCATATCAATAGGGAAAAGGTTGCTTTTTCAAAATCAGGCAGGAAAATTGGAGGTCCGTGTTGCTTACTTTTTTACCCCATTTCAATATCTGTTATTTTTCAATATTTTACAGTAAAAAGAAAAAGTGCTAAAATTACCATTAAATGTTAAAATAAAATGACATAAGTGTATCATTTCACACATTAATGCTTAATATTTTAATAACCACAAAACTAATAAAGAATTACAGCAACTTTTTTTTTCAAAATGGCCGCCAAATTGGTCCTTTCTTAAAATCCAAGTATAATAGATAGATTTTATTTGAAAATCTCGCAACTTTTTTTCATCTTTAATGTCGAAACGAGACTGCAATGGGACTGAAACCTTAGAAAAATACATCCTAAAGACAACATGTGACGCCTGGAAATTGACAGGTTTACAACAGCGTGTTTTATTGTGTGAAGCAGACCATGTATAGACATGTGAAGTGTACTCAGAACAATACCAGTATATTGAGTTGAAATTATTCATAACTGTATTAGATACTTTTCATAGTAGTAACTTTCTTTTGATAAATTCTCAATCACTCATAAAATCTATGTATGTAGATAGCCACTGTTACTAAATGTTTTGTTTGTCACCTGTTCATAGGGACATGAACCTTAAATAATTTGTTCTGTATGCTTAGATATGGTTTTTAGATGTTTATTGAATATTTTATTACAATGATTGGTTATCTAAAACAACAGGAAAATGTGGGAATATTCTATTTTTGGAACACAAAATGAAAGCTAGCCGAAAGCAAGGTTATAATGAACAACAAACTTGCCGACATGACAAGGAATATTAGTTTTCCACATTTTAAGATTATTTTCTAATTTACGATGGTTGACAAATGAAGTTTAAGCCATATTTGTTATAAAACAATTTGTATTTAGCGTAAGAATGATGAGTCAAAAGTCAAAATAGAATTTTCATTCGATAGGGCACCGGGAAGGGAGGTTCCTGACTTATTCCACATATGTACATCACGCAAGTATAAAGTGGGGGGTTACTCCCGTCTCTTGCATTTTAGTGATCCATTTAAGGATTAAAGTCTCTTTCTGGTGGTTCTATCGAAGGATAAAGTTGAGTAGGGTATTTAAGGATTAAAGTCTCTTTCTGGTGGTTCTATCGAAGGATAAAGTTGAGTAGGGTATCGATAGGAATGGACGGTCCATTCCAAATATCGATACCCTACTCAACTTTATCCTTCGATAGAACCACCAGAAAGAGACTTTAATCCTTATCTTTACAGTCTTAACTATTATTTTCATAGCTCAAAATTTACACTTAATAGTGTTTATGGCATTTATAAGGCTAAAAATGGATTATATCGTTTGGTTCCGACAGGCATTTGGAACAGCCACTCGAAGTGGCGGAAATTCCCGCCAATTTATCAATGAACATACAAATAAAATGAGTTCCGTCTGATGAAGCATATATCTGGGGTTTTCCCGGTATGAAACTATAAATCGTTTTATTTATCTGTTGTTAAAACACCATGGTGCAAAGCACTTTGGTTTTAATATTTTACTTCGTATGATTACACACGCTTACACAATTCATAACGTGGCAGGATATTTAACGTAGTTGTGACGCGGCGTCCGATTCAAACCGCCTGTGTCAAGGAGGTGTGACAAACAGAGAGTTTCTTCAATTTTGTGATCACTTGAGTTCTACTTAATCAGTTCACGTTTGAAATTACTTGAATACACGGATGTTTGCATAGTTCTATGTCATTATTTCCGGATTTTGGAGATTTTCAAATGTATCGGACGTCGTTTCGAGGAACATGTACAAACACAGGTAGGCCCACTACTGTAAACGTTTACCGCTCTCAAAATATTAGCTTATATTTATATTGTTGTTTCAAACACTTCAATAAATATTAGAGATATCTATTACAAGTATTATAAAGCTACAATTGTAGGATTCCGTTTCATTGCTATTTCGAAACACCCAAACGTACATTGTGTATGTAAGGCCTAGTAGATAACGTACATGACTTGTCTGTCCCCCAAGGTGAACAAAAATGCTTTGTCGTGCTAGGTCGTTTTGGTTAAACTTATCCAACACAAAGACTGATGTTGTCCTGACATACATGCATCTTATCCATTTGCGTACAACCAATGGTGTTAAAAATACAAATAGTCTAGGATGTAGATCTACATGTTGTAGCGAACAACACAGACTCACCGACACACAACATGTAAACATTGCGACGTCATCGGAATGTGCAAAACTGTACATTGTACAACATTGTTTATTTATCACGGAAGCATTGCTCAAAGCGGTACGGTAGTAACATAAACAATGTAACTTTTCTACATTTGTATTTACACACGTACATGTATATGTGTTATTTTGTTTATTTTATAAACCTATTTTGATGCATGTACATGTTCATCGAACGTACGTTCGGTACTGAAAACACCAAAAGTTTCTGATTTGGACCATCATAAATTCATCCGCGCAGCTCCAAATTGCGCGTGACATACTCAATCTATCGAGAAATAAAGTTGAGTAGCCTTTGGTTGAAATCAACGGGGTTTATACTATCAATTCACGTTGCTGACTCTTGACGTACACTGTTTTTTCTATCTGAATTTGTTTGTGTTCGCTTCACCCATGGTTTTGACCCACCATTTTGTTTACATTCATTTAATTTGTGCAGTGCATTGTGGGAGGTCACTAAAGTTCAACACTTCTATATATACTATTGTTACAAAATTCGACTGGGCCGGTTCAAAATACAGAAAGATGGAATTTCCATTATAATTATCTCATTTGACACATTTGCACAATAACTGATATATATTACTTAGTAAGGTATCTGACACGTCTTAGATATGTATTTTACTCAAATTTACATGGTTTATTTAGGTTCATGTCCCTTTAATGTTAATTTGTAAATTTAGATTGTTGTAAATTGTGTATACAACATACATTATAACTTCTTATTCCATTACACAACTTATCGGTATGGTAATGTGTTTATAAGCAGTAATCAACGTAGTGTTTTAACGGCAGAATCAACATGAATAACACTTAAGTGGGAGGAATTTAAAATCGCAAAAAATTCTTCTTACAAATTAACGTGAAATTAAATCCTTCATGAGATATAAGTAATTTCAGTATAATCTTGGTTCAGCACAATACAGGGAATATTGTGTCCTCCAGATATGATATACAATTATGGACTTTTTGAAGCTAATCTTTGGAATTGTTAACCTGAGAAAAGTAATAATTCTCCTGGCCAATCAGCTTAAAATGATCTACAGGAAAATATCGGTTTCGCAATAAAATGTTGATATATCTGTATTTGTGCAATTAAAAAAGGAGTAGGTCAGATAAGGGTTTTACGTGCAAAGTAGAATTCAATGAAAAAACATGTGGAACACTCATCTGTATATAAACACAGTTTTTCAGTGAGGCTGTGTAAAACGTCAAAGAAAGTGCCTTGTTCTTTATCCTGTTTTGGCTTCAAATAGATTGATGATGCATTTTCAAATTCAATTAATTTTAAGTTTCTTATTCAACTCAGCAGTATTCCTTTTACAGAGAAGGGGAGATAACCGGTATTAAAAAATTAACATTTAGTACATGTCAAAATTAAGGGGAGATAATCACTAATTTTGCACAACACTTGTGCTTATCTGTTTATATCAGATAATGGTTATACAGTAGTCATGTTGATATGACCAACAAAAGGACATGCATGATAAAAATAGAGTAGTAGAGTGGAAATAGTTTTTCATTTTTCCCATACCTAAAGTCAATTATGGGACAGAATAGATATTACATAATGTGAAAAAGGAAAAGGTAAAATTTCCTGATTGTGGTTTTAACACAAATAAGGATATGAATCTTTCTGTTGCTGTTTAAGATAAATTTTCAAGATTTGTTTTTCACAATAAATCTTTAAATTTGACCTTAACACCTCAAAAGCAATCCCCAGCAAGCAGTATTAGTATTTGGAGGATTTTCAGAGACGTTTTAAACAAGAAAATGAAAAGGAATATATACATACCTGTTCTGCTACTAGTCTTCCTAAGTCTGTGTTGTTCTTCTGCAGGTCATGGACCTTCTTAATGAGGGGGTGACTGGAACACACAAAGATAACAGGTAAATAAGTCTACAGAGAAATCAATCAAGGATAAAACATGTGACAAATCAGCGAATGGTAGGAGACATGGGGTTGAAGTTGAAATCTTTTCAAGATGAAGCTAAACAATTTATGACCCTAGTGTTACTCGGTTTGTGATATTTTAATCCTATTAACAACAAGAGTCGTTCATGAGGTTATCAGGATAAGAAGGTAGAGGAAAGCTGGAGTACAGATAAAAAACTCATGGACCAATGGTAAGCACCTGTGATTTGAATTCTTGACACCAAGGAATAATAGGGGCAAGTTGTAATATGTAGGGACTCCTTATCCAATAAGCCACCCGTTAAATCACTCTTACATTGCATCCTAGATTCGTAAATAAAACTAGAACTGTCGCCAGAGTGTCGACTAATACTCCCCTCTGCACAAGTTTAGCAATAATCCATTAATAGGTGACATTGCAGATCTCTATATAAATTACTACTAGTGCTGAGCGATATTATCGAAAAATCGGTTTATCATGATACAAGACGGTCGGTGCAATATATCGGTACACAAAGTGCAAGACCATGTTTTTCCGGTTTTTCTACTTTCACTTTCCAATTGTAATCGTAATCACCCAGACGCTTCAATCCTATACGACTGTAAGCTTTATGCAAGCGTCGATGTCATCTTGATCAGTAGATTCAAAAACCATGGCGGAGGCGAGTGTCAATTACGTGAAAAACACCTAAGGAAAAAGTAGAATATGGGAACAATTTTCACTGAAAGAAGTGGAAGGGAAGATACTTAAAGATACTGTATCATGTAACGTTTGTAATCAAGATGTGAAGAACCCTGGCGGCACCACCAAAATGTTTTCACACGTTTGTCGTCACCATCCTGAAATAAATTTGGACAATTTGCCGGCCAGCGCTGGTACAAAGAAGCAATCTATAGTGTGTGTAACAGGTCAGCGTACCCTAACATCCATGGTTGATGCTAAATATCCGCCAAAGTCGTCCAAGTTTCTTAGTGTTATTGAATGTTATGAATAACAATAAACAAATGTTTGGTTTCATTTTAATGTTTTTATTTATGCATTGCCAAATGCTAAAAGCAATAGTTCTAAAAAAAATAAAGAAAATTACCATATGCAAGTTCCAATATGCAATATATTGTCAAAAAGCATATAAACTTAAGAATTAACACTTAGTACTTTGCATTTTGAGGTCAGCATGGAAAACTGAAAAATATTGTGATATATCGTGATATTTCCACTGAAAAGGTGATATATCGCGATACAGTTTTCTGTTGGCGATACCCAGCACTATAAATTACTCAACTCCCCTTTATTTCAGGGTTCTGTGTACCAAATTTTATCAAAATCTGTAAAGTAGTTAAGGAGGAGTTCGCCGGACAAAGTTGACAGACAGATGGACAACTTGATCCCAGTACAACCCACCCCGACCCCCACCCCTTATCTTTGTTGCGAGGGGTATAACAACAAACTTACCTAGGGTTGATTTCTAGTGTGGCATGTAATACTCTATAACGTTCCTCCTCACTTTTGTCAGCTAGGGTGGTACGGAGAAAATGTCGCACAGACCCCATCTCAGGCACGGTTATCACACACGGATGGGATACCAACTTCTTAGTTATCTTTATATAGGAAAGTGAAAGTAGAATTAGATCACATTTATTGTAATCACAAACAGCAGGAAACCAAGCTTTCTTTTATACTTTTATATAGGAAAGTGAAAGTGGACATAAGTATATTTCATGTAAAGGTTTTTTGTGTTTGTCACTTACTACCATGATGATTATAGACATTATTCATAAGTAAATAAGAGTGTGAGTGACCTTTACCTTGACCTTGGTGACCTTGTTGCCAAGCACCCCTTGTAACCAGGCCTTGAGATCATTGACATCCTCCTGATTCATACTTTTCTCATCTGTAGAACAGAAATTTCCATCTGGTTAACTGTGTGTTTTCTAAAGTTTTTACATAAACTGGTGAAAGATTTTCAGGAATAGATATAACCTGCAGGTACAGATGAAATGTACATCAAACAGAAAGTTAGACCAAAAGTAATTATCAAACATGTTGACTATTTATTTTGACAGCATGTGCTATATACCACAGTACAATATAACTGTAGGGCTATCAATCTTACGATACCTACCACTCTCGTCCACAGCGTCGGTATCAGCCGCGTCATTTGTCATCTCATTCTCTATGGATTTAAAGAATTTCTTGTCATACTGGCCAAGATTCATAAGGACTAGCTCGTCGTATGGTTCATACAGGAAAAGTACCTCCACATCTCTGGCTTGAAGAGCTTCAAGATAAGGCGACTGTTCAGCCAGCTCTCGACTAGAAGGAAAGGATAGTAGCAATACCCGGGTATACTTAACACATTTTTATCATACATCATGTTTCATGTAGAAGAGATATTAAATCATTTAAAACATTTCTAAAAAACTAATTAATATTCGATAATTCTGAAAAATTCTGAAAAAAGGTATTGATAACTATCACACATAATAAAGTTTAATCTAAAACAAATATTTAGCAATAAGATAATTTTGTACTCTTCCGAGGAGCAGCAACAGCTGCTAAAGTGCATGTATTTTGAATCTATGTATATTTTTCCAATTTGTAATTAAACTTCATTAAATACTATATGTTTCAATGTTCTCCTTAATAACAGAATAGACGTACTTTGGAGCAGACAGGAAGTAGATCTCTCGGGCTCCTGCCTTCATACGAGAGGCGTACTCATCCATGCTGATACGTTCACCTTTAGCAGACTTGGACGATTCAAATCTCAACAGCTTAGCAATTTCTTCCTGTTAACAACACAAAATAAAAGACTTCTAATGAAGTAAAGATTCCAGAAACTTGAAGATAGAAAATAGACAATGGGGCATTAGATGCTATAGAAACACTGTGAAATGAACCGTGCAATCTAAACCATGATACATCTTCATTAGTTTGATCACTGTCTTACTCTAGTTTCTTGATCATGCTCAGTGACAATTCCTTCCCGGAAAAACAGTCCATAGTCGTCGTAAAATGCTGAGTAACTGGCCTGGTCTTTCTTAGCGCAGTCTTGGAAGAATCTGAGGACGCGACTTGTAAGGACTTGTCTCAGTTTCCTGAATGACAGAAACAATTTTATTTGTATGTCCTCGGATGTGAAGACAACACAAATTTTATTTGTATGTCCTGGGATGTGAAGACAACACAAATTTTATTTGTATGTCCTGGGATGTGAAGACAACAGAATAGATTTCAAACTCTCTCACCATTTACTGAATTGCCACCAGTTTAAACCAACTTGTGATATTTCTGTCATCTGCTAGAGTGTGACAGATTGTGTGCCAAATTTTTGAACCAGAGGTGCTCAATAACTAACCAGCATTTTAAGCTATATTTATCCTCCTGAAACACCCATTTAAGATTTATACATTATTTCACTGAACCTTATAGTTGACGGTTGATAAATCATCGGTTGTAAGATTTCTATACATGGGTACAATCTAGATCGTTTGAAATCTTTAATCAACCCCTGAGATGACTTCACAAGGCTGAGTTTAGAATTTTCTGGTGGATATCGTGCTGTACCATGGCATGAAAGTGAATTTTCAGCCAATCAGCTAAACACCCAGCCCTATAATAAACAGACTACCTGATGAGTGAACTATCCTGTAACAACTCTCGACTAAGGTTCAGTGGTATATCCTCACTGTCCACAACACCTGTAACAGTTAATATACAGAAATTAAATTCGGACAAACACATGATCCGTATGAAGCAATCAAATAATGGGTAGAAAACCTCAATATAAATCCATGTAATAGTAAATCTCCTGTTTCTCCAATTCCTGCTATTACCAATTATTTTTGGAATCATACACTAGTGGAAAATAAATATGTACACTATGAAACCAAATGGTCTGTTCTAAAATGATTGAAACTTTGTTTTAACACACTAAGTTCCTAAAATGATTGAAACTTTGTTTTAACACACTAGGTTCCTAAAATGATTGAAACTTTGTTTTAACACACTAGGTTCCTAAAATGATTGAAACTTTGTTTTAACACACTAGGTTCCTAAAATGATTGAAACTTTGTTTTAACACACTAGGTTCCTAAAATGATTGAAACTTTGTTTTAACACACTAGGTTCCTAAAATGATTGAAAAATATAATGCATCAAATTGTGATTGACTTTGAAATACGAAACAGGACAAAAAATAACCATAAAACGACTGCAGGGTTAAGTACTCTAGGGGTTAATGTGTGCAGCCTACCTTTGAGAAATCGAAGCCAGCGGGGAAGAATGTATGAAGCACGAGACATGATCATTACCTTCCTACTGTATAGTGTTACGGAGACATCTGTCTCACGGCTCATGTCAAATAAGGCTGGAAGGAAGAACAGCATAGTAAACCAAATCAATGTAATTTGTTACTTTGTGAAAATTATACAATTCATATCAAGTTGTGTCTATTGGTATAAATTGTGTCTTTTAAAATACAATCATATATCAAATGACATTTGAGTATTGCCTTTGAAAACATGTAGACAAATGAATCATCAATGCTCAAAAACTGAAAAAAGTGGCTTACCTGTCGAGTTCATCTATGCATATGCACGCAGATTCTGGTCTCGCAAAATTGCAATAAAGGTCACAACTAAGCGTCTGTAGCGGAACCTCACATATGAAATTTTACGATAAGATTTCCTTCAGTAACTTTCTGGGAAATAGCTGTTAACAAACTTTAACAATCAAATATCCCAATGAGGTGGCCGCGCGTCGAGACCATTCCTGTATTGAACACCGATCACCTCCTCAAATGGCAATAGTGTCGACCTAACTATGGTTCAAGTGGAACATGCATAAGAAATTCTGAGAGATGATCTCCCTGTCATGTACTTTCTGAGAAATAGCGGTAACAAACTTGTAACAATCAAAATCAAAGAAGCAGCCGACAGTTTCGGTCGCTGCCTCTCTTGTTCGTCTAAAAGTCTAGAAAAATATATATATATGAAATTTGAGAAAGATCCCTTCAAAACAATCTGAGAAATAACGGTAACAAACTTTAACTATCAGAAATACCAGATGGGCCGGCCATTACATAACGGAAGGACGACGGACGGACTACGGACCACGGACCAAAGTGTAAATATATCTATAACAAGATTAATGAACAATGCATTTCTGAAACAGATTTTAACCTTTAAATTTTTTCCTGTAAAATGAGCTTCATGAGTCCAAAGCATTATTAGCTCACTGTTAATTATACAGTTATCACTTCCAGAACAATTTTAAACAGACAAATTAAATGTTGATTTCCATAACCTGGGTTGTCTTATGTTTTATGGCGTTGTTCTGTTTACGGTACTAATGTTACCGCACAGTAGTTGACTATCACTACGCAATGCGGCAAAACAGCAAAATGAACCTTCCCTGTTGATATCGATTTACACAGAAAATTTTACATTTGTTTGGTGTTGTAACTTCATCTTGGGCCATTGATATGTAATTTCTGACAATATGATTGTTAGTAATTAACTTCAATTTTTTTGTTTCAGAAATATAATGGCACTCTAAGTGAGATTATTTTTGTGAGATTTCATCAATACAAGTTTCATAGACATGAGAGAATTTGTTCCCTGATGAACTTCTGGTTTGTGTCAAAAAGAAGTTGATCACTTACTAGGTTTGTACTCGGGGACGTAGAACAGGGCTCGGATGTTGACTGGAGCATCTGCTTTGTAGTGGAGATGGTAACGAGGTTTGTCGTACACGTTACCGATATATCTATAAAACTCCTCATGCATATCAGCGGTGATATCTTTCTGCTCCATTAACCACAGGGCCTAAGCAAAGATAAAAAATATTTGAAAATATGATCACATTAATTCATTGAGAGGTTACTTTTCTAAATCTAAATCAGTACATCTTGATAGTGTCGATTATTTTTTCCCATTAAGATATGAAAAATAGGTTCAGCAGATTTAGTTTGAAAATAAAGAAAAACACATTTTGGTTATCTTTAATAAGCTCTTCCAAAGTATTTCTGAATAAATGAAATTCTGATATTGATAGGATTACTTTGATTTTATAGATTTCTTAGAGTTTTTGTGTGACATACCTGAACAACATTAGCTTTCTTTCCATTAAGGAATATAGGAACGCCCACAAAGTTACTGTATTTCTTCACCACCTCTGTATAACAACAGACACTGTATTTCTGTACTCATATCATATTGTATAAATCATAGCCAAAACGAAATTCAGAAACAAAATGAAACACAAAAACAAAACAAAATACAGAAACAAATGAATTATAAACATCATATCACTGACCATGGGTTGGTTGGTTTTCTCTAAACCCGTAAGCTAAATTATATCCTTTAAAGAAGCTCAAACTTTTCAATGGGGGTAATGGTTTACGCAAGTAACCAAAAAAGAAGAAAAATACTGATTCATCTGCTTTCAATAGAGAAAAATTATCATTTGTCAGCAGCATGAACTTACCCTTGATGACTTCCTCATCAGCAAAGTTGTAACAGTCGCCCTTCAGATGTAGGACGATCTTAGTACCTCGCTGTACGCCTTCAGCCTCCGCGATCTCAAACGATCCAGTTCTAAATACATTATAAGATCAAATCCAAGGTTAACAAACAACTATGAAACACTTTCTATATTTATCGAAACAGCAGAACATTAGATAATAGAGATAAATGTTTAAGCAGCATATTTTCTGATACAGCACCTCAATATACATATTTTGATTAAATCCGCCTTGTATTATCATTATACAGTAATAGCATATACGTGTAATATCAGAAAGATACTGAACAAGAGGCCCATGGGCCTAAACGGTCACCTGAGTTAAATTATATAATAAAACAAATAATGAAACAAATTAAAGACATATAAACACTATTTGCTGGGCCTTGAAGTTGGTCAGTGATTTATAAATTTGACTTTTTAGACTATGAAGAGTAATTGCTTCCATCAAACCTGTGAACTCAGAGGTATTTTTTGAAATTTTAATCATTTTTACCCTGTTTGGTCCGGCCCCTCTGGTCCCCCGGGGGGTCTTCAAGGACGGATATGGATGTTAAAATGCTATATCTTAGGCTAATAATTCTAATCAAGTTTGACTAATTTCCTATGAAAATTGGGCAAATAATGTTCACAAAAATGTTTTTCCTATATAAACTAAAGTAAACTTGACCCCTCCCCAGGGGGTAACGTGAGACCCCAAGGTCATATAATTCACAATTTTTATAACACACCTTAAGACCTTTCCATCTATAATTATTTGATTCTACTATATCCAGAATTTTAGAAGATTTTTGAAGTTTTAGCCTATTTGACCTTTTTTTTGCCCCACCCCTCTGCCCCCAGGGAGTCAGCCAGGTCCAATGTGGATATGATATTAAAATGCTATCTCAGGCCAATAATTCTAACCAAGTTTGACTCATTTCCTATGAAAATTGAGCAAAAAATGCTCATTAATGTGTTTTTCTTATATAAACTATTGTAAACTTGACCCACTCCCCAAGGGGAAACGTGAGACCCAAGGGTCATATAATTTACAATTTTTATAAACAAACTTTAAGATCTTTTCATCTATAAAGTGTATTTGAATATACCATTTCCAGAATTTTAAAAGAATATTTTTGAATTTTTAGCCTATTTGACCTTTTTTGGCCCCGCCCCTCTGCCCCCAGTGGGTTGGACTGGACCAATATGGATATGATATTAAAATGCTATCTCAGGCTGATAATTCTAACCAAGTTTGACTCGTTTCCAATGAAAATTGAGCAAAAAAATGCTCATAAATGTGTTTTCCCTATATAAACTATAGTAAACTTGACCCCCTCCCCAGGGGGAAACGTGAGACCCCAGGGTCATATAATTCACAATTTTTGTAAAGGACCTTAAGACCTTTCTATAAATGAAAAGTATTTGATTCTACCATTTCCAGAATTTCAGAAGAATATTTTTGAAGTTTTAGCCTATTTGACCCTTTTTTAGCCCCACCCTTCTAACCCCAGGGGGTCGGCCAGGACCAATGTGGATATGATATTAAAATGCTATCTCAGGCTAATAATTCTAACCAAGTTTAATTCATTTCCAATGAAAATTGAGCAAAACATGCTCATAAATGTGTTTTCCCTATATAAACTATAGTAAACTTGACCCCCTCCCCAGGGGGAAACGTGAGACCCAGGGTCATATAATTCACAATTTTTGTAAAGGACCTTAAGACCTTTCTATCTATGAAGAGTATTTGATTCTACCACATCTGTGAGTAGAGAAGAAGATTTTTGAAATTTTACTCAATTTTACCCCTTTTGGCCCCTCCCACAGCCCCCTGGGGGGTGGGGACCATATAATTCACAATTTTGATTGGCCTTATGCCTTAGAAGGTTTGTGCAAAATTTCATTGAAATTGCTTCAGCAGTTTTGGAGAAGAAGACGAAAATGTAAATTGTTTACGGACATACGACGGACGACGGACGACGACGGACAAAAGGCGATTAGAATAGGTCACTTGAGACTTCGTCTCAGGTGACCTAAAAATTGTTCAGTAAAAATAATGAAAATATTTACAACAGAATAACAAATGAAACTGCAAAGTTACTGAAAATAATGACTTCAACATAGAAAATTATACACCAGTGGGGAAGAGCATCATCGAGAACTAATGAGCCAGCTAGCTGCCCTGCCATTTGTGATAAGAATGGTGGCTCGTGTGTTTTCCACGATGTGGGAAAGTGTAAAACTATTAAACAATGGACACTCACCCGTCAGATGTCCATTTGTGCCCTACAGAGTCTGGTTGGTGTGACCTTGAGTAAACTTCGACCTTGTCGGCCACCATGAAGGAGGAATAGAAGCCCACACCAAACTGACCAATGATGTTACTGTTGACACCTGATTGGCTCTCACTCATCGACTCCAGAAATGCCTGCTCAATGATCAGTCAATTAAAAGTGGTTTATATAAAATACAATTAATAATGGATAAACTTTAGGATAATTCTAGGGCCCAGTTTCATGAACATTTCTTAAAGAAATTCCTTAACTTAAAATTCTCCATAAGAAAACAATACACATTTTTATGTGGGCTTCTTAAGATTGTTTCCTTAAAGTGAATAGTCGGGCAAAGAAAACCAGTCTAAATGCGTTCATTGGCCTTCCAAAAGTTCTCACATATTAATACGACGGCCAAGTTCTGCTTACGTTTCCCAGTTCTGACCATTAAATTAAAGGAAAGTTGAAAGCATTGAAAGCGAGGCTGCGTGGAAATGTAACCACGGACAAAGTCAGCCAGGAGGACGTTTTAGGATTCCTATACTTTATAAATTAATTTCTTCGTACGCAGACAGATTTTGGCGAGAGATTTTATTTTTCTATTTCATAAGAAATTATACTGGATACATTCACACCATTTTTACCGACTTTAGCCATCCTTGCCCGACTGTTCACCTTAACTTCTGTAATGCTTTCTTACAGGGAATTTTCAGTTAAGGAATGTTGACGAAACTAGGTACAGCTTAAATAAGTAAATATGGAAGACTGCTTTCATATCTTTATACAGCAGGTCAATAAAATGAAATTCATCTTCATATTTTTTATTGTGATTCTTAAACAATTTACACATAATGCATTCAATATTTTTCTCCTTACCTTGGAGCCTGACCTGGCTATTGTACCCAGGTTTTTTATGTAAATTTCTCCTTACCTTGGAGCCTGACCTGGCTATTGTACCCAGGTTTTCTATGTGAATTCCCCCTTACCTTGGAGCCTGACCTGGCTATTGTACCCAGGTTTTCTATGTGAATTCCCCCTTACCTTGGAGCCTGACCTGGCTATTGTACCCAGGTTTTCTATGTGAATTCCCCCTTACCTTGGAGCCTGACCTGGCTATTGTACCCAGGTTTTCTATGTGAATTCCCCCTTACCTTGGAGCCTGACCTGGCTATTGTACCCAGGTTTTCTATGTGAATTCCCCCTTACCTTGGAGCCTGACCTGGCTATTGTACCCAGGTTTTCTATGTGAATTCCCCCTTACCTTGGAGCCGACCTGGCTATTGTACCCAGGTTTTCTATGTGAATTCCCCCTTACCTTGGAGCCTGACCTGGCTATTGTACCCAGGTTTTCTATATGAATTCCCCCTTACCTTGGAGCCTGACCTGGCTATTGTACCCAGGTTTTTCTATGTGAATTCCCCCTTACCTTGGAGCCTGACCTGGCTATCGTACCCAGGTTTTCTATGTGAATTCCCCCTTACCTTGGAGCCTGACCTGGCTATTGTACCCAGGTTTTCTATGTGAATTCCCCCTTACCTTGGAGCCTGACCTGGCTATTGTACCCAGGTTTTCTATGTGAATTACCCCTTACCTTGGAGCCTGACCTGGCTATTGTACCCAGGTTTTCTATGTGAATTCCCCCTTACCTTGGAGCCTGACCTGGCTATTGTACCCAGGTTTTCTATGTGAATTCACCCTTACCTTGGAGCCTGACCTGGCTATTGTACCCAGGTTTTCTATGTGAATTACCCCTTACCTTGGAGCCTGACCTGGCTATCGTACCCAGGTTTTCTATGTGAATTACCCCTTACCTTGGAGCCTGACCTGGCTATCGTACCCAGGTTTTCTATGTGAATTACCCCTTACCTTGGAGCCTGACCTGGCTATTGTACCCAGGTTTTCTATGTGAATTCCTCCTTACCTTGGAGCCTGACCTGGCTATCGTACCCAGGTTTTCAATCATCTCCTCCTTAGTCAGCCCAATGCCAGTGTCCTGTATCATAAATATCACAGGGGATTAGTGTCATGTCTTCTTGGATGTTTTAATTTTCTATGCATTTCATGATTAATAATATTGCTCTAAATGACTCAAAATCCTTGAATAATTAAACAAAACCGTGTCAATGAAATTCTAAAGATAACAATGATTTCTCATTATACCTGAATGGTGAATGTTTTCTTGGCGTCATCAGCAGCCAAGTGTATCTCCAGAGGAATGGTTGGGTCTCCCTCGGCTTTCCCACTCATCTCCATGTACCGCATCTTCTCTAATGCATCACTCGAGTTGGAGATCAGCTCACGGATAAACACCTACAGCATCATAATTAACAGAACCGTGTTTATCATAACCTTAAGTATTTCTATTTAAACATCAAAAAATGATAGTAAAATTACTCATGATCGAACACCGAAACAAAAAGTATTCCTACTTTACTATGGCCATTTAAGGATTTTGATTCTAAAATTGCACAGTCAATTCTAATTTCTAAGACTGTCAGAACAGTCAAGAACATCTGAAGTAATATTCACAGATCTGTATCTATGTAAATTCACAGTATTTCTTAATTATTGATCATTCTAACTATACATACCTCTTTCTCGGAATACAGAGATCGTGCCACAATGTCGAGAAGTTTGCGCGTTTCAGCCTGGAACTCCAGCTTATCACCAGGACCTGTATGTAGAAGTAGAGTGTCAGTTAATTGTCAGCTGACATCAAACACTGCTCTCACTGCTTTGGGAATGGGTCCTGTGGCTTTGATATTGGGAAAATGTGCGACAAAACGAGAATATGGGGAAAATTAAAAATATAAAATTAAGCATAACAAAAAAGATTTTTTATTTCCAGTGTAGTTTATGTACTTTTCTGAAGCCAATTCATAAATATTTAAAGTCTGAACCAACTAAGTTCATGCAATATTTTTGGATAGTTTTCAAGAAATTTTGATTTTGGGAAATTTAAGGCTTGAATTGGGAAAAATTTAGAGGTTTTGCCATGGGGAATGGGGCCGAAATGGCCCGAATTTTGGCCCTAAATCATGTTGAAAAGAAGTCCTGAAATGAGAAGCATAGTTCTGCTTTATGAAATCAACTTTGTGAAGTTAGTGTGTTAAAATACCTGTAGGTACAGATTAAGAGTTTTTTGTCGACTGTCTAATATTTGTGAACACAAAAGTAGACTAAATCTTTTTCTTTTATTTTCTGAAAAACCCTCTAGTTGACTTCTCCATTTAAATATTTTCCCTTTCTTGGCTCTTACATATTATACAGCATATCTTTTGTAGAATTCACTGTTTTTTACGAAAACAGTGAATAGAGACCTGCTGGTTTCCATGGCAACAAATATTTATATGAACATCTAATCGCATGATTAATCCTTAACTAGCCACCTGGTTTCGCTGAAAATGGTCAAATAGTTTAAGAGGAGCGAATTGTCCAGATTTTTTTCCCCTCAAGACAGACACATATTTACATACATTATGTTTGTGAACCCACCAGTTGACCTTTCTGTGTCCTTGATTATCGAGTGGTATGTGTCCTCTTCCTTGACCTCTTCCTCGATTACCTCCCCTTGGATGGTTTCGGGCTCTGTGCTTAACAGAGAAGCAGTGGTGACAAAGCTTCGCTGTCCTGTCCACTGTCTCGGGCGCGAGACCTGGTAAATAGGCACCTGACATTGTCGTCCTAAAATAACAAACATCTCAGTGTATTAATTAATATAACTTTTATGTCACACAATCACCTCCTGTTTTGGAACTGATATGCATTGTAGTAATAAGTGTTCACTGTAATTCGAAGTCTGAAGACGGGAAATAACTCATATTCTTTTAATATTTTTGTACTTGCAATATACTAGATATGTATACTGTACATTGCATACATGTATGAAAGGGGAGACAAATGCAAAAAAAAAGCTATTCAAAAATAGAAAAAAAATATTTGTTTATTTTATTTCTAATGATTCACTTGATATATAATATCAAATCAAACTAAATTCAGACAGCGGCAGACTATCAAATCTGAATACCTATGCATTTCAAAAATTTGCAACTTACATATGTAAAGAGCTAATTATATAAACAATATATATTCGGTCTACAATCCATACCATAGTATGACTATATGATTGTATCATAAACGATGATGCAACAGCAGTAAAGATAATGGAATATGATAACTTAGAGTGAAGCATTTAGGAGTGAAGAGCATGTTTGAGACAATATTTTAGCAATATTACTGAGCTTTTCAATACAATAATATCAGCTGATCATGCCCTTCATGGGCAGGTATCTATACTTGCATGATTGGACAATAACAGCCTGAAATAACAGCTACTCTATAACAGATAAAACTTAATTTGAGTTAAATTTTGATGTTTAATTAGTGTATTTCCATATACATAATACACACATCCACTGTCTGTGGGTACTAGTATGATCACCAATAACAAGGTGTCATTGCTCGTCAATGTCATCTGATGCAAGACACATATAAAGCAGAATGATAGAACCACACAACAAAGCAATGATCAATTACAATATTTACCTCCAATTTGTGGCAAATGAATGCATCTTGACATAGAATATGATTGTACAGGGTTACAAAGAATTGATTTACGTAATAGACGCAAATCGTTGAGCACACATGTTCTCATGGAGGCCGCCATTTTGAAAAGGAAGAGTTGCCTCCCCTAGAACACTTGCCTGCCTAGTTGGTCTAGATCCTCTGGGCAGAGAACATAAGAATAAGGTGGTATTAATGAAGAAATATATAGATATGAAAAATTAATGTGAATAAAAAGATAAACAAACGAATTAATTTTTAAAAATGTCGTCTTTTTTATTTCCTTTTCAGTAGTACTAGTGTTGGGGATTGAACAAATAATTAATGAAGTATCAATTTACAGTAACTCGTTGTAGTCTCTTTATAAACTAAATATTGCACACAAAAGAGACATTTTGCAATTTAAGTTTGCCCTCCTCGTATCTTGTGAGGACAACATATTCACTACATGTATCGTATGTAAATGAATTTATCTGATTCATATGCAGAGTGATATTTTTCAAGAACAAGTTCATACTGTAGAATTCGTTGCGTATTAATAAAGTTTCTGGTCTCTTTTTCCACAGTTAAAAAATCATAACTAATTTTCAACTTTTCATTACAATATAAGCAAGTAAATTTCGCCTCATGCCAAACGTATTGTAATAATAGCTACTTTCACAGTAAAGACACTACATCAAGTTATACATAAGTGATCGGAACCCCTGGAGTATCGAGGATGCAAGTTATAAACATATACATTAGACAATTGACAGCTTATATAAATGACTTTTTTTTTAAATGTGTCACCATTAGGATTGTACAATTTAGGAAAGTGTGTAATTTGAGAGTGAGAATGGCTGTGAGACACGCACACATGTAGGATTCTGTAGAGAGTGTCTCTAGTCAGATACACAACAGGTTTACTGAGTCAGACAGACAAAAACAAGCAACAGACAATGATTTAACAGCTAACATTACGTCTTGTTTCTACATTTTTAATATTCATAGTCAACATTGCATTTTCAACTGCTTGTTTCTCTCTGTAACTCTTTGAAAAGTCTCAGATTGACACTATGTCCGCTCGTTTGTTACTCACTGAAAAGTCTCTGTGTAAAATTGCTGTACACAACTTTCATACTGTAATATATTTTCCGATTAGAATCTTTTAAAAATATATTTCGTTCATAAAATCTCGTATTTTTTTCTTAAAATGAAATATTTAAACAATAATTTCTACACAACTCGTGTACCAATGGACCAGTTCGGCGCCTTAGATAAGAAACAGTGTGTCACATGAAGCAGTTTTAAGTTACACCACTCGACTGTAGCCCGTTTTCTCTTACTTTATCATACGCAATGAAATTATTCCGCTCAAATGATCTGCAACATTTGGCCGAGATTAGCGGCCGCCGGTGCCCGTAGGATGACCAGAATTAGCGACGTAATCACACTATCGGTTACAGCATTATGGCCCGATAGTCATCTCTACCCATGACAAAGGCTCATAAAACAGTCCTTTTCTTTCAGCCATATTAATTTCAAACATCAGTATCGTATGAGGGGTTCCCCCAATAGCAGTGAAATTGTTCTTTTTTAGGTGTACAATTTGCGAGCATGATTAGCATATGGTATTTGCTTTTTTATTATAGGGGGAGATTTCTGTGTAAGGTGATAGTACGTAGACGGGCATGTATGGTTAGCTTAACGTTATCAGGGTACCTGTTACACTGGGCCAGTAGTTAACACTACTAGGTGGTGAGATGTACGTTATAAAACTGAAACATCACCAGTTTATATCTCTGTCCGTAACATATAGCCTATCTATGGTTACTGTACAATATAACAATACCAACTTCCTTCTGATGTATAGTTACCTACATCCATGTATATGTGAAATGCAAAATATAATACATGCCTTATTTAGACACCCAGCATGCGGTTCCACGGGTATCATAAGTGATTCAGCGAATTTGTTTATTTATGAATTATTATGATGAAAAGAAAATGAAAGGAAATCTGCTCGCAATTAATCATAGTTACTTGTTACATTTCAGTATGAGATTTTTCAGAAGATAAAAATCATGTACTTTAATTACAAAGCTCCTCGTCACTGTGACGGGACCGTCGTTGAACTCGCGCTCGTGCGGTAAAGCCACGTGAAATCAAGTTACATTAGCTTCTAACTATCACTTAAATTATCGATAATTACCGAAATCAGTCATCAGCTCAATGATGGTCTTTTTTTCAAATCTTATTTAATAAAATTTGTCAACTTTCACTAAGGAAAAAAAACGTAGAAAATGTTAAAAGGTGATTATGTATGGTCACGGACTGATCATAGTTCACAGGTGCTATTTTCTGCTTTCGTGACATTTCATGAATTTTCAAAAGTAGCATGATGATGAAACCATGGCGTTGACCTTTGCCATCTGTTAATTAACTGCTGTATGGAAAATTATTTACTCAATATTATGTTAGAGGCATTGTCATATCACTTAAAACTCTTACACAGCCTGAAGGTAGTGTGTTAGTATTGTAATGCTGTCCCTCAAGGCGGCTAAATAGGACCTGTTCTCATCTTTCTAACGCTTCCTTGACACCACCTCATCACCTTTTGCAATCAGCTGTTTGCTCGCCCTTATGAGACAGGCTCAGGGTTCTGTCCCCTGACAGAGCTACATCATAGTCTGAGTGAAATGCATGCTTTGGTGTGATAGCGCTTAAAAAGGAGTTTAAGTATCAGAAGGAGACACAACACTAATATAGCGCAGTCTCCAAAAACATACAATCAGATACAACACATAGGAGATGACCCTGGTTGTTAATAGGACGTTAATATATTAAATCAAACCAAACTAAAACGTTGTATGCTAAACTTCAATTTTTTTTTGAATTAATATATGCAATTTTCTATTTAAAACAAAAAACAACGATAACAAACGTTTCATTTAGAATGAAGCGTGAACCCTAACAATAAATTAAACATTATACAGTGTGACTGATTTCTGCAACTGTATTCCCCTCCAATACGACCATGTGAGATGGCAGAAATCAGAGGCCATAACAGCTTTTGTGAAATAATGCACGTTTGTAAATGTCACCAGCTAAGATGATAGAGCCGATGTACGCTACACACGGTACTAAATAGGATAACACACAATATCGGTATAGAGTTTGGTCTGATTTATTACAATTAATGTCCTTATAACAACCATAATAATTGAAGAATGGCCTACAATATATACAATTGGTTGCGGTGTTTGAATATCTAGTTTTAGGAGGCTGCGGTATACTATTGTTGTGTCTCCTTGTGATAGTGTTTTATTGGAGGCTGCGGTATACTAGTGTTGTATCTCCTTGTGATAGTGTGTTTTTGGAGGCTGCAGTATACTATTGTTGTGTCTCCTTGTGATAGTGTGTATTTGGTGGCTGCGGTATACTAGTGTTGTGTTTCCATGTGAAAGTGTATATTTGGAGGCTGCGGTATACTAGTGTTGCATCTCCTTGTGATAGTGTGTTTTTGGAGGCTGCGGAATACTATTGTGTCTCCTTGTAATAGTGCGGTTTTGGAGGCTGCGGTATACTAGTGTTGTGTCTCCTTGTAATAGTGTGTTTTTGGAGGCTACGGTATACTAGTGTTGCGTCTCCTTATAATAGTATGTTTTTGGAGGCTGCGGAATACTAGTGTTGTGTCTCATTGTAATAGTGTGTTTTTGGAGGCTGCGGTATACTAGTGGTGTGTTTCCTTGTGATAGTGTATATTTGGAGGCTGCGGTATACTAGTGTTGTATCTCCTTGTGATAGTGTGTTTTTGGAGGGTGCGGTATACTAATGTTGTGTCTCCTTGTAATAGTGTTTTTGGAGGCTACAGTATACCAGTGTTGTGTCTCCTTGTAATAGTGTGTTTTTGGAGGCTGTGGTATACTAGTGGTGTGTTTCCTTGTGATAGTGTATATTTGGAGGCTGCGGTATACTAGTGTTATGTTCCTTGTAAAGTGTATCTCCTTGTGCGGTATACTGTGTTTTTTTGATAGTGTGCTTTTGCGCGGTATACTAATGTTGTGTCTCCTTGTAATAGTGTGTTTTTGGAGGCTACGGTAGATATACTAGTGGTTGTGTCTCCTTGTAATAGTATGTTTTTGGAGGCTGCGGAATACTAGTGTTGTGTATCCTTGTAATAGTGTGTTTTTGGAGGCTGCGGTATACTAGTGTTATGTCTCCTTGTAAAAGTGTGTTTTTGGAGGCTGCGGTATACTAGTATTGTATCTCCTTGTGATAGTGTGTTTTTGGAGGCTGTGGAATACTAGTGTTGTGTCTCCTTGTGATAGTGTGTTTTTGGAGGCTGCGGTATACTAGTGTTGTCTCCTTGTAATAGTGTGTTTTTGGAGGCTGCGGTATACTAGTATTGTATCTCCTTGTGATAGTGTGTTTTTGGAGGCTGTGTGAATACTAGTGTTGTGTCTCCTTTGATAGTGTGCTTTTGGAGGCTGCGGTACTAGTGTGTCTCCTTGTAATAGTGCTAGTGTATACTAGTGTTGTGTCTCCTTGTAATAGTGTGTTTTTGGAGGCATACGGTAATACTAGAGTTGTGTGTTTCTGCGGAATACTAGTGTGTCTCTTGTATAGTGTGTTTTTGGAGGCTGCGGTATACTAGTGGTGTTTTTGTGTAGTTTATATTTGGAGGCTGCGGTATACTAGTGTTGTGTCTCCTTGTGATAGTGTGTTTTTGGAGGCTGCGGTATACTAGTGTTGTGTCTCCTTGTAATAGTGTGTTTTTGGAGGCTGTGGTATACTAGTGTTGTGTCTCCTTGTAATAGTGTGTTTTTGGAGGCTGTGGTATACTAGTGTTGTGTCTCCTTGTGATAGTGTATATTTGGAGGCTGCGGTATACTAATGTTGTGTCTCCTTGTAATAGTGTTTTTGGAGGCTACAGTATACTAGTGTTGTGTCTCCTTGTAATAGTATGTTTTTGGAGGCTGCGGAATACTAGTGTTGTGTATCCTTGTAATAGTGTGTTTTTGGAGGCTGCGGTATACTAGTGTTATGTCTCCTTGTAAAAGTGTGTTTTTGGAGGCTGCGGTATACTAGTATTGTATCTCCTTGTGATAGTGTGCTTTTGGAGGCTGCGGTATACTAGTGTCGTGTCTCCTTGTAATAGTGTGTTTTTGGAGGCTACGGTAGATACTAGAGTTGTGTCTCCTTGTAATAGTGTGTTTTTGGAGGCTACGGTATACTAGTGTTGTGTCTCCTTGTAATAGTGTGTTTTTGGAGGCTACGGTATACTAGTGTTGTGTCTCCTTGTAATAGTGTGTTTTTGGAGGCTGCGGTATACTAGTGTTGTGTCTCCTTGTAATAGTGTGTTTTTGGAGGCTACGGTATACTAGTGTTGTGTCTCCTTGTAATAGTGTGTTTTTGGAGGCTACGGTATACTAGTGTTGTGTCTCCTTGTAATAGTGTGTTTTTGGAGGCTGTGGTATACTAGTGTTGTGTCTCCTTGTGGAAGTATATTTGTGGAGGCTGCGGTATACTAGTGTTGTGTTTTCATGTGAAAGTGTATATTTGGAGGCTGCGGTATACTAGTGTTGCATCTCCTTGTGATAGTGTGTTTTTGGAGGCTGCGGAATACTAGTGTGTCTCCTTGTAATAGTGCGGTTTTGGAAGCTGCGGTATACTAGTGTTGTGTCTCCTTGTAATAGTGTGTTTTTGGAGGCTACGGTATACTAGTGTTGCGTCTCCTTATAATAGTATGTTTTTGGAGGCTGCGGAATACTAGTGTTGAGTCTCATTGTAATAGTGTGTTTTTGGAGGCTGCGGTATACTAGTGGTGTGTTTCCTTGTGGTAGTGTATATTTGGAGGCTGCGGTATACTAGTGTTGTATCTCCTTTTGATAGTGTGTTTTTGGAGGGTGCGGTATACTAATGTTGTGTCTCCTTGTAATAGTGTTTTTGGAGGCTACAGTATACCAGTGTTGTGTCTCCTTGTAATAGTGTGTTTTTGGAGGCTGTGGTATACTAGTGGTGTGTTTCCTTGTGATAGTGTATTTTTGGAGGCTGCGGTATACTAGTGTTGTGTCTCCTTGTAATAGTGTGTTTTTGGAGGCTACGGTATACTAGTGTTGTGTCTCCTTGTAATAGTATGTTTTTGGAGGCTGCGGTATACTAGTGTTGTGTATCCTTGTAATAGTGTGTTTTTGGAGGCTGCGGTATACTAGTGTTATGTCTCCTTGTAAAAGTGTGTTTTTGGAGGCTGCGGTATACTAGTATTGTATCTCCTTGTGATAGTGTGTTTTTGGAGGCTGTGGAATACTAGTGTTGTGTCTCCTTGTAATAGTGTGTTTTTGGAGGCTGCTCCTTGTAATAGTGTTTTTTGGAGGCTGCGGTATACTAGTGTTGTGTTTCCTTGTAAAATTATGTTTTTGGAGGCTGCGGTTTACTAGTGTTGTGTCTCCTTGTGATAGTGTGTTTTTGGAGGCTGCGGTTTACTAGTGTTGTGTCTCCTTGTGATAGTGTGTTTTTGGAGGCTACGGTATACTAGTGTTGTGTCTCCTTGTAATAGGGTGTTTTTGGAGGCTGCGGTAAACTAGTGTTGTGTTTCCTTGTAAAATTATGTTTTTGGAGGCTGCGGTTTACTAGTGTTGTGTCTCCTTGTGATAGTGTGTTTTTGGAGGCTACGGTATACTAGTGTTGTGTCTCCTTGTAATAGGGTGTTTTTGGAGGCTGCGGTAAACTAGTGTTGTGTTTCCTTGTAAAATTATGTTTTTTGGAGGCTGCGGTATACTAGTGTTGTGTCTCCTTGTAATAGTGAAACTCTTACCATTTGTATAGTGCTACCCCACTGATTTACACCATTGAAGACACTGAACTAGCACATGCCACATGGTTACATTATACTGACGACGCGCAAACCAGTCGTCCCAATCCTTTCAAGCTGAACGCTAAGCAGGAGCAGAACTACCACTTTTATTGACTTTAGAGCCTTCTTCGCAGGAGCGAATCCTCAACTGAAGGACAAAAAGTGAGGCGGTGTCAATGGAGGAAAAATAATGTCAATTAGGAAGAGAAAACTTAATATCCTGAATTTAGTCGCCTTTTCGATCATGCAATAGGTATAGCGGGTGCAATTTTAATGCCCTACTTGCATGATCGAAAAAATTTCAACATAAAAGTGAGGCGATATCCCGACACTGACCAATGAAGCATTAAGATGAATACAATGTTTCAGAAAAATGAAGAAAAAAATAGCTTTAGTCGCCTTCTATGATGTTTGTCCTACATCTCGGTTTCAGGAAGCAAACATCAAAATCGAAAATCCTTCAAGCGATTTTATCTGGTATCACTATCTGTTGATTGACAAAATCATACCTCAAGGCGGATATATTCATTTACTTAAAACAATGCAGTGTTTTATACTCGTTAATGCCAATACTTTATATCTGGCAATCTGTCACACGTTTCTGAATCAATATACTCCAGGCTATGTATCGTAACTGTATCGAGTTCTAAAGATCAATGTCGCGATACCAAAATTATTATGAATGAAATAAGGTATATTTGAATGACACAATGAGCGTTTTCTCCGCCCGTGAGAATACCTACTAGCCCGTACTAATATATACCGTATTACAACAGATACGGACCGATTGTTTTCCAGCCAGCCAAATTCATATAGTGTTGGTAATGTTACCCAAGACGCGCACCGATCCCACGATCACAGCGGAACATGCAATATGGATATCATATACGCCTGTGTGTCTGTCGCAGACCTGTTATTCCCACGGTGTAACCTACTTGTCATTAGCCGACAGTTTTAACACCGATTGTCTATCCTTCACTTTCTACACCAGCACCACATATGTGAGAAGACATACGCTGAAAATAGATCTCCCGCGAAAAATTTAGATACGTTTAGGTTTAAACCGAAACAGAAAGCTGGTTTCATTGCTAATTTCAATAGGTATATAATTTGTCACGGCCAATTAAATAACTTTTCCTGACAGTATTAAAACGATATTGTAATTACAAAAACCAAGTTTTCCAAATTTGCTTAGATTTCCAACACGTTTTCCATTTCTACAGGAAGTGTTGCCAGTATCTGACAAAATATCTTTACCTTTCGTGATATGGTATGTTGCTACAAAGCTGATCAACATTGCCATTAACCTGGTAAACAACTCCGTCGTCAAACGAAGAGTTATCTACAGGTATTTCAACGATCCAATGGTATTATCAGAAATGAGTAGGACTTCTGAAATATAAGCTGTAGTCATTTTATCATATTGGTGGAATCTGAGCTTTCAATAGATCTATCAACATATCGTAGACGTTTAACATCACCGACAAATCCTTGAACGACAATTTGATTTGGTGTATTAGTTTGTTTATTGAGAGTAGACATTAATGTATAATATAATAATTGTAATTACCTTCATTCACACAGAAAAATGTTATAATAGTAACAGTGTGCAGGATTTACAATAAATTTAATAGCTGCCCCTGCCAGGGATCGAACTCGGGACCTCTGGATTACTAGACTGACGCTCAACCGATCGAGCAAAAGAGAAGTTTTCTTTAGCCGAGCGGTATATTGCGACTAGTATTGCCCAGGGTTACAAAATGTACATTATCAACATAAGACAATCAGCAAGGCCAAAACTGGTCCCTTAATTCAGATATTTGTTATCTTAAACTAAATATTGGGCTTAATGTGCTTGGGACATTTATGGACGGCCCCGTCGCATGCATTGTGTTGCTTGTATGAGTGTCAGATGTTTTCGGAGGCTGCGGTATATGGAACCATTCGTCCCATTCCTTTAATGCTAATCATAACACTATTGTGAGTCTTGACCAGGGGACATAATGCAGCGCCTTTCTTTTATGGCTGAACGCTCAACCGATGTCAAAAGGAACGCCATCTAGAAAGAACAGAACAGATAATATCCAAAATTTGGTAGTCTTTCTCCGACCACGTAATGGGGACAACAGGAAAAATTCTAACGCCCTATCTGCAGGCCAGCCTCGAAAGACAACCGCTGTTGGATACAATCAAATAATGTTATGAAACCATGTTGTTTTTTCCCTTTGTAATGCTTTGTCTAGAATTGTGCAATGACCATATCTGAATGTATTTGAATTGATTTGGAGCTCACTGGACGTAAATGTCGTCGTTTCCAGATTGTAATCAATATGATATAGATAACTCGATTAATGTGCTGTATGTGGCGATTCCTCACATGAATATTTCATGTGACCCGATTTAAGCAGACTGGGCGTCTAGAAATAACTTTCTTTCAACAACTTTCAAATAAATATTTATTTCAGAGATTTTAATTTTCTTACTCGGAACCTAATTTGATAACGAAGTTATTTTCCACAAAGACCCAGTAACTGTTTTTGCTTCTATTTTAGGGAAGTCCGAAACATTGAACTAAATTTGTTGGATAATGAAATTGCGTTTTCGAACTGATTACCCTATCGTGTGATGTCCTCAATAACAGACGTATATCTAATATTGGGGAGCGACCACCGTAGACATCCCTATTATTAGATTAACAGTGTTGAAGCCAATAGATAAATTCCAAAGATCCCTAAAATATTTCTCCTGATCTTTCCTTTTATCATCATCCGATAAGTTCAAAGTAATTTCATTTTCTTCTAGTGATGTGATGCATGACGGCATTGACTGTGATGCATGTTTACACAGTAATACTTGCTGCAGGAATCTTAAAGTTTGATGTCAATGTTCTGTCAATGTTCTACTCAACATTATGCGGCATGTGGCAACACTATTTCAGTGGAATGATACGTTAAAATGTACGGGCAAAATGTTCCACATTTACAAAAAGAAACATGAACATAGCACAGTCTCCCAAAACACAAACATACTCAACTAATTACATACAGGAGAATCCGCCATAAACTGACATTAACCGTTAACATAACCAATCAACAAATAACCATTTAATCTATTGGTGTAAACACTATTTTACTCAGCATACCCCTTTTCCAAAACTATTTTAGCTCATGGGACACCGCATATTGACCTAGATTTATTTTGTCGAAGTTGTTTGTTTTGTTTAAAATAACAAAAAGTCATATCGATAATACCGTTCGAACATACATTGTGAATTTAAAATCATTGACATTATACATACTCTTTATACAATAAAATTGTAGCTGCTCTCCCATTGCATGATCATATAAGGCGACTTACAATCTATCTGTACTCACACTAACATATCACTGTCTCCCAAAATACACTCTCCATAAACGACATATCACATACAGTGGGGGCACCTAATTAATTTGTTACCTAGTTAATAGGCCGTCAACAACCCAACCATATAATCAAAATGTGTCTCGGAAATGCAGGTAGGGCGGTAGAATTGTACCTGCTGCCCCTATTGTATAATCAGAGAAGGCGACTAAATTTAGGATATTAACTTTTCTCTTCTTCGTAATTGACTTCATGTTTCCTAATGCCTCCCTTGGCACCGCCTCACTTTTGGCCTTGAGTTGAGCGTTCGCCCCAGTGAGGAAGGCTCGGGGTTCTGTCTCCTGGCCGAGACACACCAAAGTCTATAATGGTGGTAGTTTCTGCTCCTGCTTCGCGCTCAGCAGCAAACGGAGTGGGACGACTGGTTCACCCGTTGTCAATATAATATGACCGGATGGAGCGTTGCTTGGTGTTTTCGGCGACATGCTTCAGTGATATAGCACTATAAAAAGGACAACAGTTCCACTATACAAGAAGACACAACACGAACATACCGCAGTCTCTTAAAACCCGTACCTCGCACATCACACACGCTACACACCCCATATTTGGGATACCGTCCTTACATGACCCTGCCTATGAATAGGACGTTAAAATTATCAAACAAACAAACAATCTCGGGAAATGACCTACAGCGGTCATCACAGGGACAATCGCTCGATTCAAAGTGAGACTGTGTCAATGGAGACATTAGAAAAAAGAAAATACAGTAGAAATAAACGAGAATATACCAAATTTAGTCGTCTTCAACGATCATGCAATCGAAAGAGCATTTATAATTCTGGAGTTTTATCTGCAACACAAATCATAGACATTTTTCTACTTTGGAATTGCAATTATACATAAATTATAAAGTAAAGTGAAAATTATTTATTAAAAATATAGTGACGATTTCCATTCAATGGCATTTACAGAAATGTACAACTACCAATAGTTTTAAGTTTATTAAGATATAGAAAATAAAAAACGACGCCATTTTATTATATCGTGCTCTAATGCGTGCTATGACGTCACAGTAGCGATGACCTCCCTCACTCTGATTGACCACAGTTATGCGGCCTTATTAAGATTAATGGGTTTGCAACAAGGCCAAACTCAAGGCCACTGTGTGGACAACAGTGTACCATTCTGGACAGGGAATGTCTGGCAAGTCATTTTTATCTTCTTGTTTATCCCTTCAGGAATTATTTATAATGAAAGTGTTGATAAGGGTTGGTGTTTGTTAAAATTGATTTTAATCATGTGTTATATATACAGTTTCATGCATGTCTCGGCATCACATCTACCAGTAAGACAACCATATACAAATATCTGACAACACTCGGTAACTGAAGGCCAATGATCTACCTTATGTATTGTGAACGAGTAAAGGACAGCCCAGCGCATCTCCTGTATATTTCACAATAGTATATACTAATTGAAATATCATCCACCATCAACAAAATCGTTTCGCCGTGTAGTATTATGACCTTTTGTTGGATGAGATTCCATCAATTTTTGAACTTCTTCTTTAAACTCATGGCCTTGTTTATTGTTTGCTGTACATACCAAAACGATCTCGGTCCGCCAGTTAGTGTTAAAGCTAAACTCTGAGTGTTAAAAATAAAGAAATGGTATATCTTGGTTGATGACTTAATCTGAATGTCTTATTAACAACTAGTGTCATTTAAGGATGATCCTTACATTGTATGAGATGTGTTGCGTGTGTGAGCGTGAATGAGCGGTTTGGGTGGCTGCGGTATATTCATGTTGTGTCGTGTAACTCTCGTCCTTTTTATAGTGTTATCTCACTGAAACATGCCGCAAAAAGAGGCAAATATCACACCCCATCCATTCACATTATACCGACAAAAAGCAAACCAGTCGTCCTTCTCGCTTTATGCAGGGCACTAAGCAAAGGCGAACACTATGACTTTTGGTGTGTCTCAAGGTCAAATGTGAGTCGGTTAATAGTCACTGATTCAAAATATATCTTAGATAATGTTCATAGAAGTCACATATCACATATCAGAACACAAGTATACTGATGTAAGTGATTATATAATTAAGGATCATTTCTTATAGATTTCTAGTAAGCTGTAGAGTACACGTGGTGAATTATCTGTATTTCAAGTCGACTGTCACTGAGAAAGAAATATTGATTATGTGTTCCATAACAAAACGCTTTCTTTTCTTCGCTATTGTCATCCTATTCGTGAATACATTTGCTATACTGATAATTGTGCTTTATAATAACATTTATACAAAATATTCGCGAAACACTTGAAAACACGTGCGAGCTCTCTCTCGCGAACTTTTGTATCCTACAAAAATAAAGTACTTTACAATGAACTTTGTTCTTTTCTGCAATATGTGATTTACTCTTGTTTGTTGGTTAATAATATGAATTTATTATAGTACCCTATTCACTTACAGATTTCTACTTGGTATATTTGACTTCACGCAGCTTTTATTTAGATTCATGGCTGGTATCGGTAATGTAGCAGCGAATAATTTCCGTTCCGAATTCTTTGATTGTATATCTTCAAAGGTTCACGTACAAATTGATGGTGTTTTTTTGTTTTTTGGTTGTTTTTTTGTTGTTGTTTTTTTTTTTTTTTTTTTTTACATTTTTTTCTGTATTTCTTTCGTTTTAATTTTTCGTAGTAAATTTGATACATTTGATTAAATTGTATGGATTTCTCAGCGTTTCTATGAATGTACAAAATGCACTTTTAGTTTGTTACTGTCTATACAGTAGTTTTACATATTGTCTTTGGTTCAAAAGGTGTTTGTCAAACTAAATTTCTTCCGTCGTTAAATATATCTTGCTGTTTCGGGTGTCAGAAATTTGAAAAGCAGACAATGTGATGGTATAGAAGTTATGGTGAGTTATCCCGATTCTGATATCCACTATAGACCTTTGACAAGTGTTTACTCTTTGGAGTTATCGCATTCAAATTCTTTATTTGCATGAAGTATTCTTAACCTATTTGAACGATGTGGTCATATCAAGGAAAACTCAATCTGAACTCATAACATCAAAAGTGTACATGAGAAAGTAAAACTCCGACATGGAAATAAGTGTTGTGTGTAAAATCCGTATATCAAATCTAGGTCACAAGCGAGTGAAGTTACAATAAGAGATAAAAAAGGGGCCCGAGTAACTATAAGTCGTATCATATATAAAACTTCTTTGGTTCAATAAAGGCGTATTTAAAACATTGTACAGTTCCTATACTGATGTATTATTACAATGAAGAGCAGCACAGGACATCAATGCGGTTGGATAATCAGGTTCTTTATAATTTACTATGAAAGCATTACTGCATCCTTCCAAGATGTTCTCACAAATAATTTGGAAATTCCAGACTCTTTCCCATATTAATCTGTCTTATATAAATATATATAACTCATTACTGAGCATCCAAATTCTGTGATTCAGATTAATTAACGCTGAATCCCGGGTCAAGTGAAAGATCAGGTGACGGTATTGGCCCAGGTGTGTATTTATAAATCAACAGGTAGATGTTTATTACTTAATTTGACGAAGGTCAGGGAGTTAATATAGCGTACGTGATCCCTAACCAACAGGCCAGCACTTACTATACACAAGCATGCGTTAGTGCACACATCAAGTGGCCTCGCACCGGACATGGGAAACAGAGGATATGGCGCCGAGTACTCTTTGTTTTCTGTAACGAACTGCAGGGGACCTGTCAACACTCGCTGTGTATGCTACATACACATTCCTTAAACGACGAAATATTAAATCCCGTATTAAACTCAATATAGCTTTTAACTTTTGATCTGAAGGTAAAGATTTGGCGGGCGTGATCTTGGAGGACAAATGAGTACCGAACTAGGACATTCCACAGTATTGTTTGTGCACACGTTGGCATCCAGTTGGAAGACTATTTGATTAATCTCGGAGACTAGACGGAGTGGCCGGACGTTCCTCGCTGAGGGTGCAACCTTTATCGATTTTAAAACGCCACCGAGAACGTTTGATTAAATAATTCAAGATCGATCTATTTTCTGCTCGCCAGTGTTTATGAAGAAAAATTACTTTTATTTAATATCAATGCATCAATCTAAAAGTTGTGTCATTAGAAGAGAGCTATCACATAAGTGAGTGTTGGTGATATAAGTATAGATTTATTACATAGAAGAATCCAGATACGACCCACTCAGAACATATCGGATCGTAAATAACTGATGATATATAATATGATCATAAGACAAACCATCCACCTACTTAGTCAATGCTATACTGTTCAATATAAAATATTCGTGCGTATTTATTTTAGCTGGATTGCTCGTTGACAGTATAGTGTGTGCTTGTTCGGTGTTGGTTTGTTTGTTTGATTATTCAACGTCCTATTAACAGCTATGGTTATGTTAGGACGGCCTCCCATTGTGCGGTGTGTTGCGTGTATGTAGTGCGAGGTGCGTGTTTTGGGAGACTGCGGTATATTCGTGCTGTGTTTTCTTTTATAGTGGAACTCTTGTCCTTTTTCTAGTGCTATATCACTGAAGCATGCCGCCGAAGACACCAAAGAACATGCATATTGACAACGGGCGAACCAATTGTACCACTCTCGGTATGCTGAACACTAAACAGGAGCAGAAACTACCACTTCGATAGACTTTGGTGTGTCTCGGTCAGGGTGCAGAACCCAGAACCTACCTCAAAGGGGCGAGCGCTGAACAGAAAGTCAAAAGTGAGGCCGTGCATAGGGAGACGTTAGGAAGAAGAAAGTTAGTTAGGAAGAAGAGAAAAGATAAAATCCTAAATTAAGTCGACTTTTACGATCGCACACCAGGGGCAGCAGATACAGGTCTAACGCCCTACCTACAGAGCAAGTTCTTTGGCGGCCTGTTTCAGTGACATAGTAATACAGAATACAAAAATGGTGATATATCCACATCATACATGAGAAACCGCTTCATAAATAATCATGAATGGTAAATAGAACGTTAATATAATAAAACAATAAACGTATATTGAGTGGTTAAGACTGTATGTATTTGTTGTGTAGTTATATTAGTGGTTAAGACCTGTATTTGTTGTGTAGTTATATTGGTGGTTAAGACCTGTATTTGTTGTGTAGTTATATTGGTGGTTAAGACCTGTATTTGTTGTGTAGTTATATAAGTGGTTAAGACCTGTATTTGTTGTGTAGTTATATTGGTGGTTAAGACCTGTATTTGTTGTGTAGTTATATTAGTGGTTAAGACCTGTATTTGTTGTGTAGTTATATTAGTGGTTAAGACCTGTATTTGTTGTGTAGTTATATTAGTGGTTAAGACCTGTATTTGTTGTGTAGTTATATAGTGGTTAAGACCTGTATTTGTTGTGTAGTTATATTAGTGGTTAAGACCTGTATTTGTTGTGTAGTTATATTAGTGGTTAAGACCTGTATTTGTTGTGTAGTTATATTGGTGGTTAAGACCTGTATTTGTTGTGTAGTTATATTAGTGGTTAAGACCTGTATTTGTTGTGTAGTTATATTAGTGGTTAAGACCTGTATTTGTTGTGTAGTTATATTAGTGGTTAAGACCTGTATTTGTTGTGTAGTTATATTAGTGGTTAAGACCTGTATTTGTTGTGTAGTTATATTAGTGGTTAAGACCTGTATTTGTTGTGTAGTTATATTGGTTAAGACCTGTATTTGTTGTGTAGTTATATTAGTGGTTAAGACCTGTATTTGTTGTGTAGTTATATTAGTGGTTAAGACCTGTATTTGTTGTGTAGTTATATTGGTGGTTAAGACCTGTATTTGTTGTGTAGTTATATTGGTGGTTAAGACCTGTATTTGTTGTGTAGTTATATTAGTGGTTAAGACCTGTATTTGTTGTGTAGTTATATTAGTGGTTAAGACCTGTATTTGTTGTGTAGTTATATTGGTGGTTAAGACCTGTATTTGTTGTGTAGTTATATTGGTGGTTAAGACCTGTATTTGTTGTGTAGTTATATTGGTGGTTAAGACCTGTATTTGTTGTGTAGTTATATTAGTGGTTAAGACCTGTATTTGTTGTGTAGTTATATTGGTGGTTAAGACCTGTATTTGTTGTGTAGTTATATTAGTGGTTAAGACCTGTATTTGTTGTGTAGTTATATTAGTGGTTAAGACCTGTATTTGTTGTGTAGTTATATTGGTGGTTAAGACCTGTATTTGTTGTGTAGTTATATTAGTGGTTAAGACCTGTATTTGTTGTGTAGTTATATTAGTGGTTAAGACCTGTATTTGTTGTGTAGTTATATTAGTGGTTAAGACCTGTATTTGTTGTGTAGTTATATAAGTGGTTAAGACCTGTATTTGTTGTGTAGTTATATTAGTGGTTAAGACCTGTATTTGTTGTGTAGTTATATTAGTGGTTAAGACCTGTATTTGTTGTGTAGTTATATTAGTGGTTAAGACCTGTATTTGTTGTATAGTTATATTAGTGGTTAAGACCTGTATTTGTTGTGTAGTTATATTAGTGGTTAAGACCTGTATTTGTTGTGTAGTTATATTAGTGGTTAAGACCTGTATTTGTTGTGTAGTTATATTAGTGGTTAAGACCTGTATTTGTTGTGTAGTTATATTAGTGGTTAAGACCTGTATTTGTTGTGTAGTTATATTAGTGGTTAAGACCTGTATTTGTTGTGTAGTTATATTAGTGGTTAAGACCTGTATTTGTTGTGTAGTTATATTAGTGGTTAAAGACCTGTATTTGTTGTGTAGTTATATTAGTGGTTAAGACCTGTATTTGTTGTGTAGTTATATTAGTGGTTAAGACCTGTATTTGTTGTGTAGTTATATTAGTGGTTAAGACCTGTATTTGTTGTGTAGTTATATTAGTGGTTAAGACCTGTATTTGTTGTGTAGTTATATTAGTGGTTAAGACCTGTATTTGTTGTGTAGTTATATTAGTGGTTAAGACCTGTATTTGTTGTGTAGTTATATTAGTGGTTAAGACCTGTATTTGTTGTGTAGTTATATTAGTGGTTAAGACCTGTATTTGTTGTGTAGTTATATTAGTGGTTAAGACCTGTATTTGTTGTGTAGTTATATTAGTGGTTTAGACCTGTATTTGTTGTGTAGTTATATTGGTGGTTAAGACCTGTATTTGTTGTGTAGTTATATTTGTGGTTAAGACCTGTATTTGTTGTGTAGTTATATTAGTGGTTAAGACCTGTATTTGTTGTGTAGTTATATTAGTGGTTAAGACCTGTATTTGTTGTGTAGTTATATTAGTGGTTTAAGACCTGTATTTGTGGTAGTTATATTGGTGGTTAAGACCTGTATTTGTTGTGTAGTTATATTAGTGGTTAAGACCTGTATTTGTTGTGTAGTTATATTGGTGGTTAAGACCTGTATTTGTTGTGTAGTTATATTAGTGGTTAAGACCTGTATTTGTTGTGTAGTTATATTAGTGGTTAAGACATGTATTTGTTGTGTAGTTATATTAGTGGTTAAGACCTGTATTTGTTGTGTAGTTATATTGGTGGTTAAGACCTGTATTTGTTGTGTAGTTATATTGGTGGTTAAGACCTGTATTTGTTGTGTAGTTATATTTTGGTGGTTAAGACCTGTATTTGTTGTGTAGTTATATTTTGTGGTTAAGACCTGTATTTGTTGTGTAGTTATATTGTGGTTAAGACCTGTATTTGTTGTGTAGTTATATTGGTGGTTAAGACCTGTATTTGTTGTGTAGTTATATTGTGGTTAAGACCTGTATTTTTGTGTAGTTATATTAGTGGTTAAGACCTGTATTTGTTGTGTAGTTATATTAGTGGTTAAGACCTGTATTTGTTGTGTAGTTATATTAGTGGTTAAGACCTGTATTTGTTGTGTAGTTATATTAGTGGTTAAGACCTGTATTTGTTGTGTAGTTATATTAGTGGTTAAGACCTGTATTTGTTGTGTAGTTATATTAGTGGTTAAGACCTGTATTTGTTGTGTAGTTATATTAGTGGTTAAGACCTGTATTTGTTGTGTAGTTATATTGTGGTTAAGACCTGTATTTGTTGTGTAGTTATATTAGTGTAAGACTGTATTTGTTGTGTAGTTATATTGTGGTTAAGACCTGTATTTGTTGTGTAGTTATATTAGTGGTTAAGACCTGTATTTGTTGTGTAGTTATATTAGTGGTTAAGACCTGTATTTGTTGTGTAGTTATATTGTGGTTAAGACCTGTATTTGTTGTGTAGTTATATTGGTGGTTAAGACCTGTATTTGTTGTGTAGTTATATTGGTGGTTAAGACCTGTATTTTATATGTAGTTATATTAGTGGTTAAGACTTGTATTTGTTGTGTAGTTATATTTGGTGGTTAAGACCTGTATTTGTTGTGTAGTTATGTAGTGTTATAGTTATATTAGTGGTTAAGACCTGTATTTGTTGTTGTAGTTATATTGGTGGTTAAGACCTGTATTTGTTGTGTAGTTATATTTGTTAAGACTGTATTTGTTGTGTAGTTATATTAGTGGTTAAGACCTGTATTTGTTGTGTAGTTATATGTGGTTAAGACTGTATTTGTTGTGTGTTATATTAGTGGTTACCTGTATTTGTTGTGTGTAGTTATATTGTGGTTAAGACCTGTATTTGTTGTGTAGTTATATTGGTGGTTAAGACCTGTATTTGTTGTGTAGTTATATTAGTGGTTAAGACCTGTATTTGTTGTGTAGTTATATTAGTGGTTAAGACCTGTATTTGTTGTGTAGTTATATTGTGGTTAAGACCTGTATTTGTTGTGTAGTATATATATGGTGTGGTTAAGACCTGTATTTGTTGTGTAGTTATATTAGTGGTTAAGACCTGTATTTGTTGTGTAGTTATATGTTAGTGGTTAGACTTATTTGTTGTGTAGTTATATTAGTGGTTAAGACCTGTATTTGTTGTGTAGTTATATTGTGGTTAAGACCTGTATTTTTGTTGTTATAGTTAGTTATTGTAGTTTATTAGTGGTTAAGACCTGTATTTGTTGTGTAGTTATATTAGTGGTTAAGACCTGTATTTGTTGTGTAGTTATATTAGTGGTTAAGACCTGTATTTGTTGTGTAGTTATATTAGTGGTTAAGACCTGTATTTGTTGTGTAGTTATATTAGTGGTTAAGACTGTATTTGTTGTGTAGTTATATTGTGGTTAAGACCTGTATTTGTTGTGTAGTTATATTGGTGGTTAAGACCTGTATTTGTTGTGTAGTTATATTTTGTGGTTAAGACCTGTATTTGTTGTGTAGTTATATTGGTGGTTAAGACCTGTATTTGTTGTGTAGTTATATTAGTGGTTAAGACCTGTATTTGTTGTGTAGTTATATTGTGGTTAAGACCTGTATTTGTTGTGTAGTTATATATTGTGGTTAAGACCTGTATTTGTTGTGTAGTGTGTAGATTATATTTGTGGTTAAGACTGTATTTGTTGTGTAGTTATATTGTGGTTAAGACCTGTATTTGTTGTGTAGTTATATTGTGGTTAAGACCTGTATTTGTTGTGTAGTTATATTTGTGGTTAAGACCTGTATTTGTTGTGTAGTTATATTAGTGGTTAAGACCTGTATTTGTTGTGTAGTTATATTAGTGGTTAAGACCTGTATTTGTTGTGTAGTTATATTAGTGGTTAAGACCTGTATTTGTTGTGTAGTTATATTAGTGGTTAAGACCTGTATTTGTTGTGTAGTTATATTAGTGGTTAAGACCTGTATTTGTTGTGTAGTTATATAAGTGGTTAAGACCTGTATTTGTTGTGTAGTTATATTAGTGGTTAAGACATGTATTTGTTGTGTAGTTATATTAGTGGTTTAGACCTGTATTTGTTGTGTAGTTATATTAGTGGTTAGACCTGTATTTGTTGTGTAGTTATATTTGTGGTTAAGACCTGTATTTGTTGTGTAGTTATATTAGTGGTTAAGACCTGTATTTGTTGTGTAGTTATATTAGTGGTTAAGACCTGTATTTGTTGTGTAGTTATATTAGTGGTTAAGACCTGTATTTGTTGTGTAGTTATATTAGTGGTTAAGACCTGTATTTGTTGTGTAGTTATATTAGTGGTTAAGACTGTATTTGTTGTGTAGTTATATTTTACTTTGTTGTGTAGTTATATTAGTGGTTAAGACCTGTATTTGTTGTGTAGTTATATTTGTGGTTAAGACCTGTATTTGTTGTGTGTAGTTATATTGGTGGTTAAGACCTGTATTTGTTGTGTAGTTATATTAGTGGTTAAGACCTGTATTTGTTGTGTAGTTATATTAGTGGTTAAGACTTGTATTTGTTGTGTAGTTATATTAGTGGTTAAGACCTGTATTTGTTGTGTAGTTATATTGGTGGTTAAGACCTGTATTTGTTGTGTAGTTATATTAGTGGTTAAGACCTGTATTTGTTGTGTAGTTATATTGGTGGTTAAGACCTGTATTTGTTGTGTAGTTATATTAGTGGTTAAGACCTGTATTTGTTGTGTAGTTATATTTTGTGGTTAAGACCTGTATTTGTTGTGTAGTTATATTTTGTGGTTAAGACCTGTATTTGTTGTGTAGTTATATTTTGTGGTTAAGACCTGTATTTGTTGTGTAGTTATATTGGTGGTTAAGACCTGTATTTGTTGTGTAGTTATATTGGTGGTTAAGACCTGTATTTGTTGTGTAGTTATATTAGTGGTTAAGACCTGTATTTGTTGTGTAGTTATATTTTGTGGTTAAGACCTGTATTTGTTGTGTAGTTATATTTGTGGTTAAGACCTGTATTTGTTGTGTAGTTATATTAGTGGTTAAGACCTGTATTTGTTGTGTAGTTATATTAGTGGTTAAGACCTGTATTTGTTGTGTAGTTATATTATGTGGTTAAGACCTGTATTTTTTGTGTAGTTATATTGGTGGTTAAGACCTGTATTTGTTGTGTAGTTATATTGGTGGTTTAGACCTGTATTTTTTGTGTAGTTATATTAGTGGTTTAGACCTGTATTTTTGTGTAGTTATATTAGTGGTTTAGACCTGTATTTGTTGTGTAGTTATATTGGTGGTTAAGACCTGTATTTGTTGTGTAGTTATATTAGTGGTTTAGACCTGTATTTGTTGTGTAGTTATATTAGTGGTTAAGACCTGTATTTGTTGTGTAGTTATATTAGTGGTTTAGACCTGTATTTGTTGTGTAGTTATATTAGTGGTTAAGACCTGTATTTGTTGTGTAGTTATATAAGTGGTTTAGACCTGTATTTGTTGTGTAGTTATATTAGTGGTTTAGACCTGTATTTTTGTGTAGTTATATTAGTGGTTTAGACCTGTATTTTATGTGTAGTTATATTAGTGGTTAAGACTTGTATTTGTTGTGTAGTTATATTAGTGGTTAAGACCTGTATTTGTTGTGTAGTTATATTAGTGGTTAAGACCTGTATTTTTGTGTAGTTATAAGACTGTAATGGTGGTTAAGACCTGTATTTGTTGTGTAGTTATATTAGTGGTTTAAGACCTGTATTTGTTGTGTAGTTATATTAGTGGTTAAGACCTGTATTTTTTGTGTAGTTATATTAGTGGTTAGACCTGTATTTGTTGTGTAGTTATATAGTGGTTAAGACCTGTATTTGTTGTGTAGTTATATTAGTGGTTAAGACCTGTATTTGTTGTGTAGTTATATTAGTGGTTAAGACCTGTATTTGTTGTGTAGTTATATTTAGTGGTTAAGACCTGTATTTGTTGTGTAGTTATTTGTGGTTAGACTGTATTTTTGTGTTTATATTGTGGTTAAGACTGTATTTGTTGTGTAGTTATATTTTGTGGTTAAGACCTGTATTTGTTGTGTAGTTATATTTGTGGTTAAGACCTGTATTTGTTGTGTAGTTATATTTGTGGTTAAGACCTGTATTTTTGTGTAGTTATATTGTGGTTTAAGACCTGTATTTTTGTGTAGTTATATTGTGGTTAAGACCTGTATTTGTTGTGTAGTTATATTAGTGGTTAAGACCTGTATTTGTTGTGTAGTTATATTGGTGGTTAAGACCTGTATTTGTTGTATAGTTATATTAGTGGTTAAGACCTGTATTTGTTGTGTAGTTATATTAGTGGTTTAGACCTGTATTTTATATGTAGTTATATAAGTGGTTTAGACCTGTATTTTATGTGTAGTTATATTTGTGGTTTAGACCTGTATTTTTTGTAGTTATATTAGTGGTTAAGACCTGTATTTTGTTGTAGTTATATTAGTGGTTTAAGACCTGTATTTGTTGTGTAGTTTTATTAGTGGTTTAGACCTGTATTTTTGTGTAGTTATATTAGTGGTTTAAGACCTTGTATTTTTTGTGTAGTTATATTAGTGGTTTAGACTTGTATTTGTTGTGTAGTTATATTAGTGGTTAAGACCTGTATTTTATGTGTAGTTATATTAGTGGTTTAGACCTGTATTTGTTGTGTAGTTATATTAGTGGTTAAGACCTGTATTTGTTGTGTAGTTATATTAGTGGTTTAGACCTGTATTTTTGTGTAGTTATATTAGTGGTTAAGACCTGTATTTTTGTGTAGTTATATTAGTGGTTAAGACCTGTATTTTTGTGTAGTTATATTAGTGGTTTAGACCTGTATTTTTGTGTAGTTATATTAGTGGTTTAGACCTGTATTTGTTGTGTAGTTATATTAGTGGTTAAGACCTGTATTTTATGTGTAGTTATATTAGTGGTTTAGACCTGTATTTTTGTGTAGTTATATTAGTGGTTTAGACCTGTATTTGTTGTGTAGTTATATTAGTGGTTAAGACCTGTATTTGTTGTGTAGTTATATTAGTGGTTTAGACCTGTATTTGTTGTGTAGTTATATTAGTGGTTTAAGACCTGTATTTGTTGTGTAGTTATATTAGTGGTTTAGACCTGTATTTTTTGTGTAGTTATATTAGTGGTTAAGACCTGTATTTGTTGTGTAGTTATATTAGTGGTTAAGACCTGTATTTTTGTGTAGTTATATTAGTGGTTAAGACCTGTATTTGTTGACTGTATTTGTTTGTATTTGTTTATATTAGTGGTTTAGACCTGTATTTTGTGTAGTTATATTAGTGGTTTAGACCTGTATTTTGTGTGTAGTTATATTAGTGGTTTAGACCTGTATTTGTTGTGTAGTTATATTAGTGGTTTAGACCTGTATTTTTGTGTAGTTATATTAGTGGTTTAGACCTGTATTTTTGTGTAGTTATATTAGTGGTTTAGACCTGTATTTTTGTGTAGTTATATAAGTGGTTTAGACCTGTATTTTTGTGTAGTTATATTAGTGGTTTAGACCTGTATTTTTGTGTAGTTATATTAGTGGTTTAGACCTGTATTTTTGTGTAGTTATATTAGTGGTTTAGACTTGTATTTTTGTGTGTTATATTAGTGGTTAAGACTGTATTTGTTGTGTAGTTATATTAGTGGTTAAGATCTGTATTTTGTGTAGTTATTATTATGTGGTTAAGACTTGTATTTTTGTGTAGTTATATAAGTGGTTTAGACCTGTATTTTTGTAGTTATATAAGTGGTTTAGACCTGTATTTTTTGTGTAGTTATATAAGTGGTTTAGACCTGTATTTTTGTAGTTATATAAGTGGTTTAGACCTGTATTTTTGTGTAGTTATATTAGTGGTTTAGACCTGTATTTTTGTAGTTATATAAGTGGTTTAGACCTGTATTTTTGTGTAGTTATATTAGTGGTAAGTCCATAGATAGGTTTCCAGTTGAGTAAAAGAACTTTCGTATTATTCCAAAATAGTGATTTTTTTTATACACATCATACGATTCCAATAGACAACGTATAATATATAATACATTATTTGTTTCACTTTAACACGTTCAATATATAGTGGTATACTATTTTATGCTATTTACGACAGCTTGTGCAGTTAATTCGCCGTCTTTTATCGTTTTTATAGTAATATATACAGTACGCAATTGTCATTAAACATAAGGAATAAGACTGCAGTGTGTAACATTAGCAGGTAGGCTATCCGCGTTATCTGGTTTATCTACAGAGCGTGGCTATCGAATTGAGAAGTAAATTAGAGAGTGGGTGAAGAGCTCAGAGAATGACGTACGATGGCATGGTCAGAAACGTGATTGTTTTCAAAAACGTTTTACTGCGAAATTCCTTCCTAATGACTCAAAATAAGCTCTTGTGTTGTCGCTTATGTAATGATTGTGAATCATTAAACGTCTAGAGTTACTTTTAAGATTTGTGGACGTAACCTAACCGCTCTGACTTACCAGAGACAATGGTAGAGAGATAAGTCCGTGATAGCGGCGAGGGAAGGGGGAGGGGTAACGGCTCCATACACGCCCATAGATAATACAGCGGTCAGTTATAATTCATTAAACATTCCCTTCTACGCCGATATCGCCTCGTTTTTTGTATTTATTTCTTTTTTATTTTCGTTTGAAATAGATACCTTGCTCTGAGGCACAGAGCGTATCTGTTGGTATCTTACCGCAACATTTCCTTGTGGGCTAGTTAACTTGACGGTGTAACGCAGTAGTTTGTGATGCAATCCTAAACGTTTTGATTTGTGCGAAAATGTGTTTAAATTGTTAAGAAATCCACAAAAGTCTGACCAACATTATTACTTTCGGTTTCATTAAGCATTGTCTATCAATGTGAGATGTGACAATGTGACATAATGCTTATCTAGGAAAGCCATCTCTGATACCGTCTCTCTACCTTACACTAGAACAGTGACGGTATTGCGCTGAGATATTTTCTGGCTATTAGTATTCTTTAGTTAGTTCAGTTATTAAAAAGGTATTCCTAATTTTCTAAAGAGTATTGGGACGCAAAATAAAAACGCATGAAACTGAAATCTTATGTTCATAAACCAAAATTTATGAATTCAACAAAAGTTGCATTTTGGTCATATGTTTCATTCACTTCTTGGGCTCGAATTCTTTTATTGTCTTTCAATAAGAAAATGAATCATTTGATAGATTTCCTGATCCATCCTTTAGCCAGTCTCACCCCTACCCCTACCCCTACCCACCCATCCCAGCCATTTTCTAACCAGTTCTGTTCCGCTGTCAGTCTAGACCTGCCTTGTATCAACACTAAGACATCATTACACCAGAGGAATAAAAAAAAACCTACCCAGCTCAGGTTTCCACGTGCTTTTCACATCTCCCAGTTTCAACAGTTGGTTTTCTAATGGTGCGTGTAAACTTTTTGGGTTCTCTGGATGGTGATAAGATAGCGGTCTCGTTTTCACCTAAAACTCCCAACCAACACATCTATTTACTGCTAATTTGAAAATAACGAGAAAAGAATTTTGGAAATTTGTATTCGACTCGAAATCTTTATCTTTCAAGATTACCAGATGCAATGAGAAGCCTATTCATTTGATTAGCAAGGACATATACCTAAAATACTTCCAAGGCTGATGTCTGGCAGAACTAACTGTCTTGTAAAGGGTACCTTAGGATGACTGGTTACTTTTAGTATTCTGTGACAGTTTAATCTTGTACTACGAGTTCCTGCTGAGTTTACACATAATTAAAAGATTTAGTGTCAGTTTTGTAACTTGTCGGTAATAAGATAGACAAATCTCCAGTGCTAAACGACATCTGTATGAAGTCGGGGAGATTGACCGGCGTTTATCTATAAAATGGTAATGGATACTCTAACAAAATAAACGTTTACTCCCCTCTACGCATAAAATAAATGTGGACGGCGATGTGAAGGGGATGTCAAACTAGAAATAATTGGACATATAAAGAGGATATAGATTTCGTTTTTACTTATGGTTAGGTTGTAGATGACGGGGCAGGGCGGGTCGGGGAGGGAGGACCAGGTACGATGGGAGGGAGAAATGTTGACAAGTCTCCAGATAACCAACTTTATGGAGATATCAATGTCGACCATGACACATTTATATAGGATTCGGCGTTGGAATCGTGATGAGAGGTCGTATAGGCACGTGAAATACACACGAGCACCACTAGTGTCAACACAAACTTTAACAACATTGTATGTCTTATACTTTATTATTTAATAAATGTTTATTTAATATTTTTGGCATATTTATGTCTCTTGATATTTCACCGCTGTTGAAATAAAGAACTTGAGAGTATAAAAATTTGAAATCAAGAACATTATATGAATAGTCATTATTAAATTGCAATGTACAAGTTAAAAGTCATTAAGATATTAACTGGCACGTGTACATTTTACGACTCCAGATCAAGACCATTAATACATCATTCAATATCGGTATGTCTGTGCAAAGACAAGTGATCAATGATTGTTAAAAAAGACCATTTATACTGATATAGATCATAGACTATTGATATTCAATAACAGTAAACAAAGTATTAGTAGAGACAAGTGACTAATCAATAGTACTGTTGTCTTTTTGGGTTGTCTCCCCTGATATTGCCGCGATCGATGGTGATTAAGACTATCGGGAGATAGATTAGATGGTGAATTGAGGAAAGGGTTGGAGATTGTCGGTAGTCTGGGAGCCTAACGACAGTCGTAATTGATCAGCCACAGGCTATAGAGGTTTGGCTGCTCCGGGGACACCACTGTCTATTACACCAAAGTCGTACCAAAGGTTGGTAGTGTGAAATATAGAAGTGGTCATAGGTAAAACAACAATAAAATGGGGGGGGGGGGAGAACACTACAATTTATGTAGCTTTTAATAAGGTATCCCTGGTAGTTGCAATATTATTGTATCAAAATGTCTTGTTTTGTTGGTATCTAGAAGTATATTCTACAACTGTTACAATGCTATACATACAAGATATAAAGTACGAAAAGTATGAAACCTTTGAAATAATTGTTCAGCTTTCTGCTGGTCAGTCTGTGTTGGTAAGTGTTAAATATCTTATATACCAAATATAAAGAATGGCAATGGAGATATATATATATATATAAATAAGTAAAATGATAAAGTAAAAATTTCAAATGTAAATATGACACTTTTATATGTGATCGCGAGATATACACCAAGTGTAAAACTGTTCTAACGTTCATAATTAGGTCACCACCTGCATATGAAGGTCATTCTATATCGGGAAATGTGAGAAAACGTGTTTCTGATTACGGCTGCTGTTATAGCGAGTAGTCATATAGTTAAAATAAGAATAGCCATGGTTAAAAAAACTGAGAAAAGGGGGAACGTCACAGCTTCCTAGGTTAAAAAAATCAATGAAAGTTTGATCACCCGACCCTAAATATCATCCACTGGCAAATCGATGGTCTATCGCTCACTCTCATGTACAAAACAAGTTAAAAGAAGTTATGTGCCGGTGAAATGCTCCACAAAACCTACACACAAGATGGAATTTATTGTTTTAGATGGATTTTTGTTTGACATCAATCACATATAGAATACGTCTGAACAGTGAAAGAAACGACGGAAAGTCGGTCGAACACAATGGACAAATGAGGATATGGAGGCTAGGTTTAGTGTCCAGTTTCACCTTCATAGAAGTCTGCCATCCTTGTAGACGTAACGCTGTGTCTAATCTCGACTGGTAAGTCAAGTAATTTTCTCCCAATAGAAGATTCTGTCGTTGGAATGACGCGCTCGCTGCCCCAGGCGGTAGGACCGTTTTGGAGACAGAGTCCCATCCCTGGTGTCTGGTGACCTAGGAACTGTATCCGACAGGAACACAACTTACACTGACAGTGAATATCGCAAAATATAAAACAAATCAACTTATACTGCCAGGGATTATCGAAAAATATAAAAACAAATCATCTTATACTGCCGGGAAATTTCACAAAATAAAAAAAAAATCAACTTATACTGACAAGGTGAATAATCGTAAAATACAAAAACAATATGACTTGCACTGCCGGGAAATATCGCAAAATACAAAAACAATATGACTTATAGTGCCGGAGAATAAACGTAAAATACAAAATACAATTTGACTTCCGGGGAATAATCGTAAAATACAAAAAAAAAAATAAAAAAAAATATGACTTATAGCGCTGGAGAATAATCGTAAAATACAATTAATAATATGACTTATAGTGCCGGAGAAAAATCGTAAAATACAAAAAAAACAACATGACTTATAGTGCCGGGGAATAATCGTAAAATACAAAAAAACAATATAACTTATTGTGCTGGAGAATAATCGTAAAATACAAAAAAACAATATGACTTATAGCGCCGGGGAATAATCGTAAAATACAAAAAACAATATGACTTATAATGCCGGGAATATAGCGAAATTCAAAAACAATATTGTTGAAGGATATTGAAAGGGAAGGTAGCGATGATACGGGTGTTGCATATATTCTCTTTAATTAGTTTAAAAGCTAGGGTCGGTAGGACTTTGTACCTCCACCATTGTACGTTTGTCGAATTAAGTGCTGTCTCACAAAACAGTTAATAAATAGACACCATGCAAAACAATAATATAGTCAAATTATCAGTCGTTCCACTTCAGACCATTAGTAGACCAAACGATTAGCACTTCATAGGGACTCTAGTTACATGTCTCAGTAAAAGTGAACAGTCGAGCAAGGATGGCTAAAGTCGGTAAAAATGGTGTGAATGTATCCAGTAGAATTTCTTATGAAATGGAAAAAATAAAATATCTCGTCAAAATCTGTCTGCGTACGAAGAAATTAATTTAAAGTATGAAAATTCTAAAACGTCCTCCCGGCTCACTATGTCCGTGGTTACATTTCCACGCAGCCTTGCTTTCAATGCTTTCAACTTTTCTTTACTTTAATGGTCAGAACTGGCAAACGTAAGCAGAACTTGGCCGTCGTATTAATATGTGAGAACTTTTGGAAGACCAATTAACGCATTTAAACTGGTTTTCTTTGCCCGACTATTCACTTTAAATGTACTAGGGAAAAGACTAAATTACGATACAGGAAATGACAATTTGTCAGGTACGCTATTTGAATTCTGTTTTAAATTCCATATTTAGTCGCTTATGACGATCAAGCAATGGCAATGCAAGGCTACCTATGTTCTTTTACTAGACCATCTGACAACACAACATATACAATGATCACGTCGGTAAACAGAACGTCGAGTCATGCCCTTACATATGCAGTCCGGTTGTGTAGTGCATCCTTAACATTTATTTAGAAGATATATATGCCGTCACCAGCCATCGACTGGCGAGCGGATGTGTAGCGTTGTGATCGATGTCATGACAGTGTTCAAATCATTTCTGGACTACGTTAAATGGAAGTGGACAGGACGCAATGCTGTATAATGAAACATAGATGAAGAAGTCTTCAGAAATATACTAGTTCTGAAAGGATATTTTTTTCTGTTTCAAGATGATCGAAGTCAAAATGTAACACATTGTGTAATTTATTATACCACATTTTCTGTAGTTAATCATTACCTTTTCCGAAGATTGCAACTTAAGCTTAAACTCGTATCTAGTCGATCTTGCCTTTTCATATCTTGTTCCAAGAATCATGTTTCTTCCAAACGCCTTCTATTGATGCACAAATGAACAATTCAAGGGTTTAGAGATGCAAGACTGATTGGAAATATTGATTGTGAAATCAATTTTATGAGATATATCAATAGATGGTAAAAAAGGCGGCTAAATTTCGATAATGATACCCCCTTTGTTCTAACGCACCTCTTCCTTTTGTCAGTCTAGACAACGCCTCAGACTTTGTGGAGTTCGTCACCATAGGTCTGGATCCTAATCCCTGCCAGATATCAAAGTATTCTATGAAATGACAACAGCACCTACAGCCTTCATTACATTGCGTGCGTAAAAGGCTACTATACTTGGGGTCGGTCTTTTCTCTTCTTCCTAACTATTCCATTCACAAAATTTTAGTCGCCTTTTACGATGCTTTGCAATGTAATGGCAGGTACATATTCTTATGTCCTTTTGCATGACTAGTGTCTATCAGTCAGTAATCAGAACAGAAGCGAGCGGTCAACTCAAGTGCATTAGCGAGGCGGTGTCAAGGAAGACATTAAAAAGAAGACAAGAAAATCGAAGATCCAAGATTTAGTCGCCTTCTACGATCATTATAATGCTGTAACGGCAGAATAAATCAATCAAAACCACATACCAGTATCTCTGCACATACTCGTATTCGCCACAGACACGTCAGATACACGGCAGATCGTCAAACAGTTGATAAAATGCTAGGAAAACTACCCGACAAGCGCTTAGCAATAATGTAGTACGCTGCGGCGAGGTAGCACCATAAATATGGTGAGATTTACATGTATAAAACTGACCACAGTCTCCAACGTTTGTAACGTTGTGTTGATCGGAAATATTGTAAGAACTTTAACCCTTCCCAATTAACCAAAAATAATAATAATAATGATTCACTACCACTTTTTAATGAAACCATGGCTTTACGTGAGGTAGTATCCCCAATTGCAATGATTGATTAGATACCATGTAATACAATAATAACCATGGTAATTATAAAGTAAGCGTGGTGTTTCTTTCGTAATCACTTATATACACGATCGAATTTTCGTTATCGATGTTTTAAACAAGTGCGTCCCAACTTACCTGTTATCACAGGTAAAAATCAGAGGTAAATATCGTGTTACATTTTACCTGTTTCACAGTAGTGGTAGGCTTTAGTGGTGTGAAAGGTGAGACGGTTTAACCAATAAAAGCGTCACTAATGAGAGGGGAATTCCCTCTGTAGGTATGATATAGAGATCGCTGTCAAACAACAATGGTGTATTGACGGTTACAGCCTAACATCAACCGATGGGAAGGGGGTATCTAGAGCAGGAAGAAGTAAACTCATGGCGCATGGTGATGGAACGGGGTGGATTTGAATAGAAATGGCGGGAAGGGGTTACATTAACAGTGAGAATGTTGAAATCGACAGATTGGAACGTCAACCTCAACAGATGGAACGGGATCGATAAAAACACCAGCATGAAAAAAATGTGAGGGATGGGGAGGGAGTAAATTTTTTAAACTAGGGATTGAACAGGGAAAGGATAGAATGCGAAATGTAAACAGAGTAGGGAAAAGGGTTAGATAGCCTGATATCCTGCAGGTATGGCTTTAGATACCTATCGCCCCTATTTCAAGATTGCAAAAGGCGATCGTGGCGAATGGTGATGGAACTTTGTTCTTGCTAACTTCTTCCTTGACACTGCCTTTTTGTTGGTCTTCAGTTGAGGGCTCGCCCCTGTGTAGGAAGGATTTGGGTTCTGTCACCTGATCGAGATACACCATAGTCTATACTCCATCTGGTATTATTATACTGACAACGGACAAACCAGTCGTACTAGTCCCGGAATGTTGCACGCTACGCAGCAGCAGGAACGACCACTTTCATATATAAACGATTGAGAGAGGATAGGTAAAATTGATATTGAAAAGGATTAGATGGGAAATTAACGGGGAGTAAACAGAGATGTGTTTTAGTGACGAGGAGAAAGTTAAAGTAGGATGGCGAGGGACGGTTTTCGAGATCAAATATTAAGAAAACTCTTATTGTGTTTCAGAATATGTGATAAATTCCCTCAGAGAAAACTGGTGTTTTTCTGAATATGTGCAACTGGCATATAAACAAACAATATTTGTGACAAGTTTCGTCTGGTCTCGTGGTGTTTCCCTCATTGTGTTGTTATTGATTTCAGACGGTCGCAGAGGTTCAGAAAAATATTTAATCTGAGATGTTTTCAAAAGCCCTAAAATTGATTCTCGTCTTACCGTAGGCAAAGCTATGTAAAACAGAGACAATTGATTTACAACTTCAATGTAAACTAATGGTTCAATAAAATTCCTTCAATAGATCATCTTTCCATCGGTTTGTCGAGATTACCACAGGTCGTCTGCTCAATGGTGGCATTGCTCGTGCGTTTCACGAGCATTGGTGGCGACTTCGGCGCCGAAAGATTCATGACGGGGGAAACATGTAATCCAGAGCGACCGCCTTGTGCTCGGCGAGCTGTTCCAGACATATCACGCCGAGATACTTATCATTGATTTTTTTCAAGATTGGGTGAAAATTGCCTGACAGTTTTTGGAAAGGGGGAGGTTTCAAATTAATTGTTCGGAATTCTGATGAAATTGTCTCGACTGCCGTTCGCGGCATATCCCCATTTTGTGGGTAATGGAAATGGAAGATTTCGAAATTTTTATGTTGGGTTTATATTCAAAGATGGATAGCTCTGGCTTGTTTGATGGATTTGACTTTCAAGAAGACGCAAAAGGCAACGTCCATAGAGAACGGTTGTCACAGGGACATAACCAGTCGCCCTATGAGGGCAAATATCATAGAACAGTTTGATTTCGTTCATTAGATTTAACGTCCAATTAATGAACATTAGGGTCATTTATGAAAGCATTCGATATGTGCAAAGTGTTGCAATGTGCGAATGTCCATATCTAGAGAGGCTGCACATGTTCATGTTTCATGTGTTACCATGTAATAGTGGAACACTTGCCCTTTTTATAGTCCTCTTGCTAAGCGCTCAGCAAACTAAGACTGGGACGACTGGTTCTCCAATTGTCAGTATAATGTGACCAGGCGGGGTATGTCGCTTGTTGTCTTCGGCGGCATGCTTCAGTGACATAGCACTATAAAAAGGGCAAAGTTCCAATATACAAGAAGACACAACACGACTATAACGCAGCTTCCCAAAACACGCATCGCGCACATCATACACACAATACATCGCATACACGAGAGACCGTCCTTACATGACCCTGGCTGTTAATAAGACGCAAATATCAACCAACAAACCAACCAATAATGCTATCTCAATGAAGCAAACGGCCGAAGACATCAGGTTCATATATGTATGAGGACAGGTACTAAAATCCCCCGATGGTCAGAGACATATGACGCTATGTATTTAGAACATATTAAATGTCAAAATCATTTAAGTACAAATGTGAAGGCGATATCAACATCGTATAAGACAAGTGTTAGGGGGCAGTTAGGGTTATACCAAAGGTCAAGGCCATATGAAAGTGGATGACACAAACTGCCAGCTTCACACAAAGATGGATGCTAAAGAAACCATAGAACTGACAGAGAGCGGAAAGTCTGTGGTAAATGGATACAGGGTATCACGAGCTTTTGTAATGCAAGAAAATGATATCGTGATAATACGGACAGGTACAGAGATATTTAGAGATATTACGGACAGGTACAGAGATATTACGGATATGGACAGTGACAGCTACAGATATATTACCGACATGTACAGAGATATTTAGTGATATTACGGACAGGTACAGATATATTTAGTGATATTACGGACAGGTACAGAGATATTTAGCGATATTACGGACAGGTACAGAGATATTTAGTGATATTACGAACAGGTACAGAAATATTTAGTGATATTACGGACAGGTACAGAGATATTACGGACATGGACAGTGACAGCTACAGATATATTACCGACATGTACAGAGATATTTAGTGATATTACGGACAGGTACAGAGATATTTAGTGATATTACGGACAGGTACAGAGATATTTAGTGATATTACGGACAGGTACAGAGATATTTAGTGATATTGCGAACAGAGATATTTAGTGATATTACGGACAGGTACAGAGATATTTAGTGATATTACGGACAGGTACAGAGATATTTAGTGATATTACGGACAGGTACAGAGATATTTAGTGATATTGCGAACAGGTACAGAGATATTTAGTGATATTACGGACAGGTACAGATATATTAGGACAGGTACAGAGATATTTAGTGATATTACGGACAGGTACAGAGATATTTAGTGATATTACGGACAGGTACAGAGATATTTAGTGATATTACGAACAGGTACAGAGATATTTAGTGATATTACGGACAGGTACAGAGATATTTAGTGATATTACGAACAGGTACAGAGATATTTAGTGATATTACGGACAGGTACAGAGATATTTAGTGATATTACGGACAGGTACAGAGATATTTAGTGATATTACGGACAGGTACAGAGATATTTAGTGATATTACGGACAGGTACAGAGATATTTAGTGATATTACGGACAGGTACAGAGATATTTAGTGATATTACGGACAGGTACAGAGATATTTAGTGATATTACAAACAGGTAGAGAGATATTTAGTGATATTAGTGATATTACACAGGTAGAGAGATATTTAGTGATATTACTGACAGGTACAGAGATATTTAGTGATATTACGGACAGGTACAGAGATATTTAGTGATATTACGGACAGGTACAGAGATATTTAGTGATATTACGGACAGGTACAGTAGAGATATTTAGTGATATTACGGACAGGTACAGAGATATTTAGTGATATTACGGACAGGTACAGAGATATTTAGTGATATTACGGACAGGTACAGAGATATTTAGTGATATTACGGACAGGTACAGAGATATTTAGTGATATTACGGACAGGTACAGAGATATTTAATGATATTACGGACAGGTACAGAGATATTTAGTGATATTACGGACAGGTACAGAGATATTTAGTGATATTACGGACAGGTACAGAGATATTTAGTGATATTACGGACAGGTACAGAGATATTTAATGATATTACGGACAGGTACAGAGATGTTTAGTGATATTACGGACAGGTACAGAGATATTTTATTGATATTAGGGACAGGTACAGAGATGTTTAGTGATATTACGGACAGGTACAGAGATATTTAGTGATATTACGTGAAAGAGACAGAGATTTTTTTTCTTTATAAAAGCGTTAATACTGAGTGTATCAACAGAAAATATATATAAAAAACGTTTTTGATGTTGATACCAACATGTTGTAGGTTACTTGTAAATAATAGATATCACGATAAATCTCTTAGTGTGAAGGTCTTAAGGTGCGTTGTCAGATTCAAGGGTTTCCTATGTTTTCCGTTACATTGTCAGGTTGTCGCTGCCAACTGGAATGGCATTACCTACAAACGTCAAAGGATGACAGTAACCCTTACTGATATTAAATAATTCGATTAGGAATTATGAGAATGGCGGATTTCATTCTCATAAACTCAACAGATAATGTTCTTTATGAGGTTCCGAATCGTGGTATTAATATACTCAAACAATACATTTCAGTAGGAATCCTTTTCCAACCAACTAAATCATGGGCCAGAGTCTTATTTCAAACTCGACTTAATTTGATCGTCGAAAGGATAAAAAAATGACAAGGGCTGACACTGATAAACTTAAAAATGATTTAATGATTTAATGTTGAAAGAAAACAAAAGTCTCTCTTTAAATCATCATTTTCGTATATCTTTGTGTTTTAAATCATCTTGCGTGCAAATTATATCTAGATATATCACTTGTGAATAGGTGAAATTAAACTATTCGGTAAGTCTGTTGATTTATACATCATAGTTAAGAAGGTTGTCTGCCGATTATGTGCTATCGAGTGTCACCGGAGTAGGCCTATGTATCGCTGTACTATACGTACCGGATCGCCATAAGCTGTGGACCTTTTTTATCAACCATTAACATGAAACATGAGGTTAATAATTGTTTGACAATTAGAGGCATTACATAACATGTAAAACATGGATTAATTAGGAGCTCGTGCACACAACAATTGATGAACTCTGCAAAAAATCTCTGATTTATCACCTGGTTTTGGTGACCTTTTCCAGGTTAACCAATAATGGTGAAATCGAATATCTCTGCTGTGGGCAGTTTTTGTGTTGCGCGTTAATACAGTAGAGACTTGACTACCGTTACTTATAACTGACATTATGCAATAGTAATTCTAGTAATGAAATACGCTGTATTGGAAAGAAGATTAGTTTCACTGAGATATGTAGAGTATCTAGACGATGCATCTAGTTCAAACAATTCTACATCTACCTGTCTTCTCAAATTATGAAAGTGAAAATAATGATCAGTCAGATTGTACAAAAGATAATCAGATATAACCATATCTAAACACCTGCTGTCAAAGGCCAACAAAGCTGTAGTGATCGAAGGCGACTAAATCCGGGATTTTCCCAGCGGCTCTCAATGTACTCCTTCTTTTGTCTATAAAATCAATACTAAAAATATTAAGAAAATTATTGAAATTATGAATGTTTACCTTTTTCCTAAAGAATTTCGCTGGATCAATTTAACGTTTGTATTTCGACGCGCTTAATTTTAGGTTATAGGTTTATATACCTTATATATTACTGACGATTTACGCTTTCCGGAAGATTTTGTGAACACACTTCAAATTCTTACTTCAATTCCACTCAAATTTATTCTATAATTTTATTTATTCCTATTTATCCTTCACACCCTTCATTATATAACTCACCCCCATTAACTCCTCGTTTTCCTGATTCCCATCACATCACACATATCCCAATCAACTTTCACCCCCATTCATCTCTCACTACTCCCTCTTATACTTAAGCTTCCTGCAAACGTCTCCAATGACACCGCCTCACTTTTGGTCTTGAATTGAGTGATTTAGAATCTATCCATTGGTCGAGGCACATCAGAGTCTAAAAACATAATAGTTTTAAGTTTTTTGTAGTGCTCAGCACTAATGCAGTGGGACGACTGGTTAACCTGTCGTCAGTATAGTATGTATCAGTGGAATGTGTTAGTGAGTAGCACTAAATAAGGAGTTCCACAAATACATAGACATAACACGAATATACGACAGTCTCCAAAACATAGAGGTTCCCACACACACATTGTATGAATGACCTTAGCTGTTGGTAGGACGTTAATCCCAATAAACCCAATCACTGTACACAAAGTTTAAAATTTAAACATTGGTCTAAAACAACCCGTGCTTCAAAACTAATGTATTATCTGACCCGAAATATTTCATTTCTTCCCGAGAATATAGTTCTCTCCAGATAGGAAATGCTACAGGAAGTGTGCTATCGATATGTAATGTTATCCGTCTAGAGCTAGCGTGATAACAGAACATTATCGACAATTTTATTTTTTTATTCCCGATGCGTCATTTGTTAAATGAAAACACTTTAACCACATTATCAAACCATCTGCATCTATGTCATTAACATATACCTCTAGTCTCCGGTGTACCTCGATATTCATAGTCGTCTTTTCTTGTCTAAAACGTTAACAAGTGACATCCTGTTTAAACAGTTACACAGGCAGACGCTGATATTATTAAACACTATACTAAATACACACTCTTTCAAGAATCTATATTTATTCCTATGGTAGAAGAGGGTATATTTATGTTTTAAAGGGGTTACATTTATATGATCCTCTTGGGACGGTCGTAACAGTAACTGTTAACTTACTGAAACAAACAACAACCTACTGACTACAATGTACTGACTACGTGTGTGCTCCCGTCTTCTGTGATAGATAACTCAATTCCTTCCTTACAAAAGGAGCCACCCCACAAGCATTACATGTGAGGCGTCGCCGAGGGACACATAAGAAAGAAAGATAAAGAAAAGATGGGTCGTCTTTTACAATTCTACATTGGGAGCAGCAGGTACAACTCTTAGCGTACCTGCGAGGCGTGGAGACATTGTAAATTCCTTACCACAGAGAGTGAGGATTTCAATAATTGTCTGCATAATACACAATCATATCGTCTCGGCGTTTATCAAATTTACATTGATGTTTTTTATAGTCCAAAGCTCGAACTCGTTGTTGTGTGCGGACATTGTACTGGGCGCCAATGAATACTTATCAATTTAGCTTCGTAAATCGCATAATGCTTATATATACACATTAATAGTTTATATAGTATTGTATATGACAATGTAATGACCTACAATTACATTACGTACACACTGCCGGGGTTTATAAATATCAAATACGATTATTTCGTCATTGTCGACTCGGCTAATGTGTATGAAATGATAGTTTGCTTAAATGACTTCAGCGTTTATTGTTAACCGTTGAATCTATGCTACGTTCCTCTGCATGCTTTACGAATAGAAAAATTGGATTTTAGTGTTCGTATGAGTTGCTAATTACTAAAAGATACAAATGCATCGAAAGCACCTAATAAAATCACGAATTAACGAGATTTAAGTTGACTGTGCGCGAAACATCCGGGGTCTGAGGTCGCCATTTGTACGGGTTAAGTGAATCACAACTCCTTCTAGCCACGATCTTTAAATAAATTTGTTAAAATATTTTCCGCCATTGTTAAATTGCGTTAGAAGGTTCTGAGGGCAGACGATTCGACGTGTGCCGAGTTAGTCATTTGTCAAAGGGCTTGGCTCACAGACAGTCCTTTCTTGGTTCTAGCTGAATCTCGGCCAATCGTTCCGGTGAGTGGACAAATGATCTACCTATATACGAGAGCCTGGGGCGAGTAACAAAACGTGTTGTATTGATGAAGACTGTGTACACAGTCTCTGTTGATACAACACACTGTAAGTCTTTTTCCTGTATATCGCTCACATTTTTATTGAACTTGAATAACAGTTAAGTCAGAAAAGGTTTAGGATCTGTATGAGTTTTAATTACGATATTTGACGAAGAGCAGAATTATCACCTAAACCAGAAGTATAAGGTACACGAAATGTATTTTGTCAAGTGTGCGATTCAAAATATTTTCTTGTGCACCAGAAAGGTTTAAAAAGCTAGCAGAAATTCTTAGATGTTTTCCGAAGCTATGAAGTGTTTGAAGTAGTGGAATAATGATGGAGAAATGTGTACTTAACAGAGGACAAACATGTGAAGTAGGAACAATTCCGTGGACAAGAGTGACAGCCTTATAGAATAAAAGAGATTAAATAGCAGTCAGCGATTGCTAACTTAGTCCTGTAGATGTCTGTACATGTTACAAATTAGTCCAATAACCGTAACACTCACATCGTTCCATATCTTGAAATAGTTCTTCATTACTAATTGTAATCATTATGGACGATCACAATACATACAGAAGTCTTCCCAGCACACGCACTACTCATAAGTCATCAGATAGCAGGTTAAATTCATCAGTTATTTTACCTACAAAAAGTACAATAAGGATAATTAAGGAACTTTTGAACGAACAAAATATTGAGCATTACTTAAAAAAATTACAAAATTATGGCTGAGGGAAATAAAAATCGTAATCACAAAATATTCTATCTTGTCATATGAAGTCACAAACGTTCAGTACTGAGATGTTTACCGGCTTACTCAGGCTATGTTTTAACACTTAATTCCATTGATAAAGTGGAGACGCTTTACCTTCACGAACTCCTAGCTCTTTTCTGCTACTTTGCATTCTATTGACCATATCTATCCAGCTGAAGACCAAAGTGAATTGTGTTTTTGCGCGAAAATGGAATAGAAAGGATGACTTCAATATGTACTGCGAAGTTGATTTTATTTGCAGAAATTCAATTTTACCATATTCTCCGTTAAGTAACTTTCTACGAATTTAATAATACAGCGAACAAAACGGAAAGAACGACAGGTGAAATTACATGTATGGCTTGTTACGGTTAGAAATTGGTAAATACACGAATGTTTTTCACCATATCAAAGAGGAGATCCCGAACTTTTCTTCTCGCAAAATTCAATAACTAAAGATAGGATGCTGATCAGACCGTTCACTCGAAATCTGAAGCTATTCAATCTAATTTAAGTAAGCATTGAGGTATTGCTCCTAATTTAGTCTTAGTTGACCTAAGGATTCCTATCATTTAATACAATTTGATCTTGTCTTGAAATTTCCCAAATTATTTATGCCAATATGTATTGATCGAAACACAAGAGTTCTCGTGTTAGCAGTAATTTCAGCTCTTTTGTTTTAGATTAAGCTATGGTTTTATAATAGTACACTTTATCAGACATTGTCCACTGTTTATTTGCTGCTGATAAATTTAAGAATTTAGCATTTCGTTACATCAATAAAGAAAATGAATTTCACAGGAATTTTGAGGAAAGCTGACGTGTAGGTTGTGTAATAGTATGGTATAGTGTTAATCCTACAGTCTGGCGACATATTACCGTTAACTACGGCTCTGAGGCGCACATACGTCTGTACTAATGACATTACATGGAAGCTTTTAGTCAAGGAGGAAATCCACCGAGATATATTGACAAAACTATTTTGGATAAGGCTTTGAAGGCACAATATATATTCCACCTTGATCTTTTGAGCTTCCTAGCATTAATACAATTTAGCAAATTGACGTATAAATGTGTCCTAACATCAACACATTTTAACATGTAAAACCACAACGACTATTTGTTATTGCTGGTTTGTATATCTGTCGAATTGACAATCCATTAGGATATATTCAACCGTATATCAGCAACAGAAGTGGTAAAAATAGACCTATAGCTGGCTGTTTTAAAAGATCTCCCGACATATTACCACGAGCCTCTCAACTCCTATCACCGACATCCAAGTGTTTACAATCTTATAGATTTGTTTTCATGTAAAAGAGTTAAAACTTTGAATAAATTGAGTAAATATTTGTTTCATGCATTGGAAATGAGGAACAATCTCCTCTCTGTGTAACGTTATAACGAAAGTTGACTTAACTGTACATTTATTTAACACCTAGCTATTTAATCATTGATGAATGATTATTTATTTTTTGAAGTGTACTTAATGACGTTTTATTTCGCTGCAATCTGCTTTAGCTCAATAGTGTATGATATATAGATTTTATTATTTCATGACGTCACATATGTGGTGACGTCACAGATATATTCATTTTATTGGTTTGTTCTTCCTTCATTAAGATGTTTGTAACGAACTTACGCGTCAATGGATTCTTTATATATTTATGTGTATGGGATTGTCCTCCGCCATCTTGTATATTATATGTGAATTTTGTTTTTATGTTATTATGTATATTCCTGCCTATATGGTTTATCGCATTTGGTTATAATAGAACTTGAACAAAACTTGAACCTCATGTCTGGAGTTTGAATCCCGTGTGGACCAGTTGCCGGACACTAGCCGGAGGTCTGTGGTTTTTCTCCGAGTACTCCTTACAAAGCTGATAGGTCCTTAAATTACCCTGGATGTTAAAAGAACGTTAAAGAAAACAAAACCAAATAAAGCTAACCAAAAAAGAGTTTATTCTGTAATAGAAGGAGTAACCAACAAAATTAATATTGTTTATTGTGAGGTTTACAAAGATTAATACGCTGTGATGCAAAGACAGCAGGGCAAAAGTCTTCCTAGATAAAAACCTAGTTCTCTCTGAACCATGGTATTATTTCTCAACAAATAGCACCCTATTTTTATTCTTTTGTTCATCAACATATCTTTTCATCCTCATAACACGTATATAGGTATTTTTGTTTTTACCTTCTGTTGGCCCCTAACAACATTGTTGTTCATTTAAGAATTAACTTTAATACACTTGATTATTATACGCCGTTGAATCAGCCGATCAGAGGCGACTTTAGAAATGTCGACGTCAATTGTTGTTAAAAAATGGAAACATTTCTTTCGCAATTGGAAATGCTCCTTTCAAGCGATATTGAATCATTTATTAACATATGCACGTTTGTTTCGTATTGCATCTTACCAATGATAACAGTACTATATACATACAATAGGCATCGAGACTTAATGAAACGATATATCTATTAGAAGCTATGACTTGCAATAAAATGTATCATATGGTAATAGCTTTAGAATGATATCCGAGTAGATTCTACATAAACAATTTCTCATATACAAACTTAGATATTCTCATCTGCATAAGATCCTTACCCAGGTGGATAAAAATAATTTATCAGTACAAATTCAGTTTAAAAGTGTGATTAACACATACAAATAAATGCTAAATTATCAGTAGTATTTAGAGAAGACCAACACCACAGAAACATGTGTATGTGTAGTTAGTGTTGATATAAACTGAGATCTTACAAAGATAACCGATTTATCACAGATACAATATACATCAAAGAAAAGTGGCGGTATCAATCATAAACATCATTACTGGTAGGTAGTGTGGTAACTATAAGGAAATTATTAAATATCGATAAATCATATTATTGATTGAAGTTCACGCCATCATTAATTAGTGTCATTTAAAGATGCTCCACTGCCGACAGAGCATAAATGATGTTAATCATTTGAACAATAATTGGTGTTTAATCGTGTATATATATGCCTAATTAACACAAAAAATAATATAAAATAATTTATTTCGCCTTTGGTGCGCAATCCGTATTTCATTCCACATAGGATATAGTGTCACGGAATTTTTTCGGGATGCAATTAATTATTTTTCATATTTACAACTTGAAGTAAAATTAGAAGTTCAAACTTTTCAATGGTGGTAATGGTGTGTAAAGTAAGTAACTTTTGTAACTGGAGAAAAATACTTAATCGTTTGATCCTGTTTTTTATAGTGAAAAAATACCATTTGTCAGCGGTGGAGCATCTTTAAGTTTAAATACTAAAACACACTCGTACAATTGGTGTGTATGTTTGGAAAATGTTAAAACAAGTCTATTAATTTTAGAGATTTGTGTAGACCTTTATGGAATATATAATAATGGTATGAGATATTACGAAGAATTTCCAGCTTTACGTGTAAAACTTTCAAACAATGATATTTTCGAGTAGTATTCTTGCGAGTCCATTACCAACCTTGAGCGTGGCCTGTAAACCACCATGTAACATCACCAGTATCATTACAACGTCACAACTGTCGGTCTAGCGATTCTGGAAGATGGCTGGTTAAATAGCTATTCCGTCCATCATTATAATCAATTGTTTATTTCATAATGGATGTAAAATCATTCCATATTTTATAATAACATTGTTATCAAATGTATGTATAAGCAATGAACAGTTTTCATTTGACAATTATGGAAGAAGCTGGACAACGGCAAATTCAACATGAAACGCTTGTTGGCATTCATACTGCCATCATTTCTAACTGAATGCAGTTCGATGCTTTATGTAGGCATTTGTTTTCTTTGGAATAGATCCATATATATGTTTTCTTATACCTACACGTGTAATACTAGCTGGTCTAGGGCAACACACTCATGTTTCGTGAGACTGTATTGCATGGCTATCTATGAAATAAAGCGTCATGACGTCACAGCATTAACAAAGTTACTATTTTTATGTACAAATTTAGTTTTTAAAAAATTCAGAAACTAGCCTGGAATTACTTTAAAATATACAAACAAAAGTAATTGAGTTGAAAATGTCACATATATATTGTCACGGAATTTTTTCGGGATGCAATTAATTATTTTTCATATTTTTAACTTGAAGTAAAATTAGAAGCTCAAACTTTTCAATGGTGGTAATGGTGTAAAGTAAGTAACTTTTGTAACTGGAGAAAAAATACTAAATCGTCTGCTCCTGTTTTTATAGTGAAAAAATACCATTTGTCAGCGGTGGAGCATCTTTAAGTTGAAATACTAAAACACACTCGTACAATATTGGTGCGTATGTTTGGAAAATGTTAAAACAAGTCTATTGATTTTAGAGATTTGTGTAGACCTTTAGGGAATATATAATAATGGTATGAGATATTACGAAGAATTTCCAGTTTTGCATGTAAAACTTTCAAACAGTTATATTTTCCTGAGACTGTATTGCATGGCTATCCATGAAATAAAGCGTCATGACGTCACAGCTTTAACAAAGTTACTATTTTTATGTACAAATTTAGTTTTAAAAAAATTCAGAAACTAGCCTGGAATTAATTTAAAATATACAAATAAAGGTAATTGAGTTGAAAATGTCACGCAATTTTCATATAAGGAGAATTGACTTGCAGTTCCGTTTTCTTTCGCGGAAAATCATAATAGTAAAATTGCAAAAATACGTCGAGGTATGAGAGAAAAATACTCTTTCATACGTGGATATGAAAGTTAGGGATATTCTACTCACGGGATCGCAAAATGTTATAAAACCCTCGGCAAGCCCCGGATTTTACAACGTTATGTGACTATCGAGTAGAATATCCCTATCCTTTTTATCCACATTTGAAAAGAGACTTATAATATTATTTTTTAAAAAAATTTAAGACAAATATACATTCCGAGCACTTTCGCAGCTATCCTATGTAATATGTATATTATATATATATTTTCGTCATAAACGCATGGGGATTCTCAACTTCCCTCGTCCATAGACGTGCAGCATGCAGCATACTGACCCAACACTCAAGAATGTATGTCAATGTATTTAGAGCCTACATACATATGTAGCTGTGTCATCTAGTAGCTACATCTGTATCTCTGTTGTATGACGTCAAGGTGTCCAGTCGTGACATTCAATGAGTTATCAGTGTTTATAATTTCAGTAATTTACCTGTGTTTATAATGACGCGTGGTTATTTCGACAAGCTTTAAAAACTTTTGGTTGATTTTATTTTTCATTTTTCTTAAACATAAGTTGTGTAGTTAGCTTTCACGACCCTGGTAAAATAAAACATTGTCAATGTGTGCTGTTAAATGTCTTTCCACTGTGATAGTTGTCATACTAGATTTTACTGTTTGATGTTACAGGATGTTCTATCATAACAGTTAATGTAATAAGACAATTAGGTAACATCTATGGCCACGTAACACTCGGGATGTAATAGTATGCCGAGGGCGGTTTGATTCAGTCTGACATTGTCAGCTTAAAAAAATTCACCATGGCAAAACGAAACCTATAATTATTGTTAAGCGAAATTTATTTCGTTAAAATCCGAAAACTTACTGTCGACTGCATTTATCAGAGACGGAATCATCACCTAATCTGATTTTTTATGATTAACCATATAAACATTGTTTTTTTTATCCGATGGTTTTTTTTTTTTTTTAAACATGCGAGTTTGCATCTGCCTTTTAAGTCCATGTGTCGGGGCATACTAAAGCATAACACATTACCTTTAGTGGTTTATAGAGAATATCAAAGAGAGCCATCACACTTTTTATATAGCTAGTACCTGGCGTGTTTGTTTTAGGAGGTGACCCCCTCTAGGTGTGAAGTTTTAGATCTAACGACAAATTATAACATTGCGTTCACAAACGGGACGCAATTACATATATATTAATTGATTTATATGCATTTTAACCCGCCTTCGCACGCCTGTCTTTTAACCGTCCTCTTGGTGTAATATATTCCAGTCCGACTCTAAAGACCGCCAGGTGTCACAATTAATTATGAAACAATGAATTATCTTTGTTGTTTCACAAATTGGTTGTTTTGTAGTTGTTTTTAACCCTTTGGCTATAAAGAAAATCATCTAAATAACTCTGGGCATCCTGGTAAGAAACTAAACTCAAAAATAAAAACAAAATTAAATAGAACAAAACCTTTCATCTGAAATGAAAAAAGACTGTATCAAATGGAATTCTTGAAATGCGATCATATAACTTCATGTATTAAAACCAATTAGTCATATTTAAAATATATAGGGCCACCTTTCCCCTTGAGCAAATAAGAGGGAGAAAAAGCTAGTGGAACCCTGATAATGGGTATAATGTACTTATTCCAACATCCGTCAATAAAATCATATTTTAGCGTGCATTTACATTTTATTATGATTACATTGTTATTAATATATGTACTATCTGTATATCGCAAGCTCAAGAAATGTCGATATTATCAATTAAAATGTATTAATTACTGCTGTTGATTACTATATACACAGTTATTAATATTTCCGCTGGCCGAAAGATTCTCAAACTTGACAATAGAACGGAGGATTGAAACCATCACTATGTCCCTTTCATGCTACAATAGCGATGTATATGACCAGTAAATCACTTATTTTTTTGGATTAAATTTTGCGACAAACGTCTCGTGCGAAATAGAATCCATGTAAATCTATTACTTCATTAGGTGATATATTACGGAGGGAAAGCCATGCATTATACTACGCTAGTAACGCTTATGTTACTATAGGTAATATATTACGGAGGGAAAGCCATGCATTATACTACGCTAGTAACGCTTATGTTACTATTTATGTTACTATATACGTAAATGTAGTTTTATACCCATTAGGTAATATATTACGGAGGGAAAGCCATGCATTATACTACGCTAGTAACGCTTATGTTACTATATACTTAATGTAGTTTTATACCCATTAGGTAATATATTACGAAGGGAAAGTCATACATTATACTACGCTAGTAACGCTTATGTTACTATATACTTAATGTAGTTTTATACCCATTAGGTAATATATTACGGAGGGAAAGCCATGCATTATACTACGCTAGTAACGCTTATGTTACTATAGGTAATATATTACGGAGGGAAAGCCATGCATTATACTACGCTAGTAACGCTTATGTTACTATATACGTAAATGTAGTTTTATACCCATTAGGTAATATATTACGGAGGGAAAGTCATACATTATACTACGCTAGTAACGCTTATGTTACTATATACGTTAATGTAGTTTTATACCCATTAGGTAATATATTACGGAGGGAAAGCCATGCATTATACTACGCTAGTAACGCTTATGTTACTATATACTTAATGTAGTTTTATACCCATTAGGCTCATGTCAAGAGCAGATTTTACATCGGAGGTGCCCTAATAAAATATTACTCTTGTTGTTTCCCATAAACTGATGCATGTTTTAATGCATAATTTAATAATTTTATGAATTAAAATCTCTCCAGCATAATTAAATTGAGTTTTGTGCCGATTAGCATAATGGTAAATTAGATTGTTTATAGCAGTCAAGTTTGACAGAACAAATCGACTGCATATAACTGTAAATGGTCGTGTGTATACATTTAGTTACTCAGGTTTATTCATTTTCATAAGCGTTGATCTGCTTTTGCATAAATAAAAATACATGATTTTCGGTTTTGAATATTTTGCTGAAGTTTGCGATTATGTTAAATTTATAAAGAGTAGCGTGTATAACGAAGACCAATAAACCCATCAAATTTTAACAATTGGTTGACATGCATCAAAATAAATCTGACTTTTATTATTGAATTTTAATTTGTAAGTATATAAATCATCGTTAAGGCTGACAAGGCATGATAGCGGGTTACCTGTTCCCAGTATAATCACTGTGCGTCCTATCGTCTGTTATTAATTAGCGCTATCAACAAGGGTTGTGGCACATTGTTCTCGGTAAAGATCCAGGTAATTAATCAGATACATTCAATTTAAGGTGAATTAATGTTTCGTTCATTATGTAATGAACGTAGGAGAGAAAACTAAAACTGTCGTTTGTCGATAAATGAAATAATCCTTCAACGCCTTGCAGTGTGATTGAAGGGTTTGCACATCAACATTTGTCAAAGTTTTGTTGTTTATTTTCTTCGATTATGTATTTACTGTGTAGACGTTAATAGTTTCGTGGACACTAATATCTACACATAACCAGATATTCTGTAGTGTAATATTGCAATAATGGATACAAGTCACAGAAAAAGATCTTTAAATGAAACATAACGACGGTTACGTATTGGCTTATATCACAGATGTAGCTAATACAAAATCAAATTACTTCAAATTTTAAAACAAGAAGACAATATATTACTAAAACCATGAATTGTAAATTGATTTGATTTGGGTGATGGTGTATTGTAAATTAAGAGTTAGTCCCCTACGGCTGATAGGGGAGGTAACCAGTCCACCACCTACAGAACAAAAATCTGGCCTTGATCGTGTGTAGTTATAAATAAGTAATTATCAAAATCGACTTGGCTATACCACGATCGATTCCCATCCCCTCGCTGACATTACACAATGAAGGACAGAACTTAAGTTTAACACACAAAATCGCCAAATAGAGACAAAGGGATCAGGTACACATAAACATAACTTATTAAATTACTTTTATTTTATTTTATCACTAATTGATGAAATCATATTTGGTTTTCAACGTTTTACCGTTGCAGAGCTTTACCTTGAAATCTTTCATGCAAAAGTAATTATTTTTACTTTCTGATGTTGAGGGAAGTTTCATCGACCATAAATCATTGTCCAATAAATATCAGGTGATGAAGAGTACTCACTATATATTACTCTTTAAAGTGAACAGTCGGGCAAGGAAAGTTAAAGTTTGTAAAAATGGAGTGAATGTATCCGGCATAATTTCTTATGGAATAGAAAGATAAAATCCCCCGTCAAAACCTCTCTGCATGCGAAGAAATTAATTTATAGTTTAGGAATCCTAAAATGTCCTCCCGACTGACTATGTCCGTGGTTACATTTCCACGCAGCCTCGCTTTCAAAGAGTTATTTCAATGGTCAGCACTGGGCAACGTAAGCAGAACTTGACCGTCGTTCTAATATGCGAGAACATTTGGAAGGCCAATGAACGCACTTAGACTGGTTTTCTTTGCTCGACTATTCACTTTAACAAACTATTTGATGCATTATTTTAGATATGTTTGTTCTGTTTATGGAGTAGCCTTACTGATGACATTGTACAGTTAGTTCCACGGCTGATAATATTCAACTAATATTACAATTCTATTTAGGATCATTCTAATACTATTACTACTTTAGTTTGTGTACCACGGGGTTATGTGTTATTGTATAATAGGTAGCACCGGAAAGAACTGTAGTTATAGATTTAATGAAAACTCACACAATCTTTGATTATAAAGTAACACAGAACGGGATTGGGCTCGGGGTCAAAAGGTCAGCTACATATATAGATCACTTAAAAACATGTTAACTTTTGATTTTCATATCTACATGAAGATAAATGGATTTGATTGATAAGTTATATAAGATGCATCGATTTATCAAACATATTAAAGTAAAATGTGTCGAAATTTTAATTTCATGCTGACAAATGAACGCTTTTTATATTATCAGTACCAAACGTTACCTATATTTTGAGGATTCAATAATTACAATGTATAGATTTACGGTAACAAAAATGAACTCAAACGGAGTTTGGCAGCATTGTCAAAAATAATGACACTGATTCGAATAATGTCTATTTTGCAGTGAATGTGAACACACGTTAAAACCGTGCAGCCAAGCAGTAGTCTATAACTTTGTTGCTTTGTATATTATCATTATTGGAAAGAGTTCTTCTTCGATATGTTTTCATCTTAACATACTTATAGTGTCATCCCAATACATAATTTGTAAACATAAATGATATTACATAAGTAATTATGTATCATGAGATGTATCTTACGAGTTCCATGATATTACATAAGTAATTATGTATCATGAAATGTATCTAATGAGTTCCATAATTTTATGTATGTGCCTATAAGAGAGAGATATATCATTTTTACCGAATTCAACAAATCATAAAATGTTGCCATGAGTGTAAGATTTCATTTTTAAATAATACGTTGATAAGCTTCTCAAACACAATAAGTGTTTCCTCTCGTTATGTATCATTCATCATGTTTGGGACAGACATAAATAGTATCTTCATCTTTGGCAGGAGAGACTTTCATCGTTCCCTCCAACTTTGACTGTGCTGATGGTACAAACACGTTCTAACAAGCAGCACCTGAAAAGATCTGAAAGTCTGTCCACAAACGTGTTCTTGTTACCAAATAGACTTATAGCATGGCATATCGGCAATAGAACGTTGTAGGACACAAAGATTCCAGTGTCATTATACAGCCCATACTGCTGGAATAATTCACAGTAGGGTATTTTATTGGGAAAAACAATTCTTTTTAATATCTACAGCACACATTGGTGCGATAACACAGACTTACGTGGCTGTAACCAGGACATAAACGGTAATCATAACAACCAAAGTTTATTTATAAGTATCTCTCGGTAACAACAAAATCTTTATGACATAAGTATTGAATGTGTTTTTCAGTACATGTCTACTGACAGAAAATGTTTTTGTTTTTTTGTTTTGTAAATAGTTATACCATACAATGTTGCTTCAGTCACACGAGGACTTTTCTGGAGTTTAAATATGTTATCTAAGAAGATAAATCAGCATATGAGAGACTTCTTTGTACCATTTAGTACTTTGTTTGATAAACTTTGTTTGTTTGTTTGATTTATTAACGTCCTATTAACAGCTATGGTCATGTAAGGACGGCCTCCCATGTATGTGGTGTGTTGCGTGTATGTTGTGCGAGGTGAGTGTACTGGGAGACTGCGGTATGTTCGTGTTGTGTCTTCTTGTATAGTGGAACTGTTGCCCTTTTTATAGTGCTATATCACTGAAGCATGCCGCCGAAGACACCAAGCAACACACCCCACCCGGTCACATTATACTGACAACGGGTGAACCAGTCGTCCCACTCCCTGTATGCTGAACGCTAAGCAGGAGCAGAAACTACCACTTTTATAGACTTTGGTGTGTCTCGGCCAGGGGACAGAACCCAGAGCCTTCCTCACAGGGGCGAACGCTCAACTCAAGGCCAAAAGTGAGGCGGTGCCAAGGAAGGCATTAGGAAAGATAAAGTCAGTTAGGAAGAAGAGAAAAGATAAGATCCTAAATTTAGTCGCCTTTTACGATCATGCAATAGGGTTTTTTTGATAAACTACAATTTGCATCTTATATACTTGGTATGTATGTTTCTCAATGACATCTTATATACTTGGTATGTATGTTTCTCAGTGACATCTTATATACTTGGTATGTATGTTTCTCAGTGACATCTTATATACTTGGTATGTATGTTTCTCAGTGACATCTTATATACTTGGTATGTATGTTTCTCAGTGACATCTTATATACTTGGTATGTATGTTTCTCAATGACATCTTATATACTTGGTATGTATGTTTCTCAGTGACAATCAGAATTCTATGGGACATACTACCAACTAATACATAGGTCGCCTCGCATCCACTGCATATGTGTTGTTTGCCAAATTAGGTTATCCATCAAACATTTTAATTGTAAAATTATTAATTTACAACAGCGCTGATCAGTGTCCTCGATTTATGTATTTACATGTTATGGAAAATACATTTAATCAGCGTATTTAGTATGGATGAAGAAGCATACGCCAATATTTATACATGGTATGTCTAAAGCAAGTATTGGGAAATGTTCACCGTCCTGGCATTGACGGTCATTAATTTATATAACAAATGAATTTGAAATGTTACATCATCAAATTGTTTTGTAATTATAAGATGTCCTCAAATAACGGATTAGGGCTAGAGTATAGATCCACAGGATTATAAAGATCATGTGATAAACACACTATTTTGTCCTCCATACACAACTAATACAATATATTTGCTAACAGAGCTTCAGTCCTAACATTTCAATATATTATTTTCATAAATCGTATGTAACTCTGTTATTTGTAAAGTTATATATGCCACTTACATTAATTAACATTGTACAAATCTTCTGAAAGGTTCCCGTCTTATTGTATAAATGGAAAATATTATGTTGATAAGGTTTTAAATGTGAGTATTGCTTTTGTTGTTTCACTTTTTCCTCTATATTTCTCAATATTGTTCTTCTTTACTTATTTTTGTCAATTTGGTGGAATAAAACAATAACTGTTGGAATGAAAGTATTTAACAAAAGAATGAAACATGTGATCTCTTGCTTTCAACTGATACATTTGATCTATTTTCTTAATATACCATAGTTCAATCGGTCTTACTCGATTTGTCACGAAGTAAAGATGACGTAAGAGAATGTTGAATTTTAACTTTAAAATTTAATAACGATACGTTTGACTTGACGGAGGGCTATTCTGGAATGTCCAGAATGTACCCGATGTGTTCCGTACAAAGTCTGGGACCTAACTGACCTCAAATAAAACATAGCATGGTTAAATACATATAGAGACAATGAAATTATAGAATTGTGATTGACAGATGTCGCTTATCTATAGGTGTTAAATTAGACTGAGGCAATCTGAAGATGACCAGTGGACTGATATGATAATCCTATTACGTAACATAATGGACAGGTTAGCTGAGTTGTTATACCTATACGACAAAGAATTGATCAATGTTGACATGTACAGTAAAGCTGGACTTCCGGACTCTAATTATATACATTGATAATATCAACAATATGAATACTAGCTATGGTGATGTCTTAGACATATATTTAACAAAGAGTCTTTTGAATAAACGTATTTTCAGTTCAAAGTCAATTTTAGCACTACGCGTTTTATCACAAAATTTCCTTGTGATAATTCCCTCCGGCTACGAAAAATGAGACGTCCTCGTCTCAGAGAGTCATTTGAATCGCCCTCTTTGGTTTCGTTTATTTTGGTACTGTCCAGGATTGTAATGTAGGGACACTGGTGCTGTTGGTTCACGGGGCAATCCAATTGAAGAACACGTGTTCTGGTTGGGCATATAATTTGCTGAATGAAATGGTAAAGTCTGCACACATTCGTTATTGTTCCGCTTTAATCTAGAAATTTCTTTGCCGAGGTTGGCGTTCCGTTGGATAAGCTTTCTGTTTTCTAAACTGATATTGTGATATTCATCTTTTTGGATAGAAAGCGATGCCTGCAAGTCCTCGATGAAAATATCTCTAGAGTGCAATTTCCTTATTGTGTTCTGATGTTCAATCTTAAGGGTAATAAACTGTTTTTCCCATGCCGATGCTATGTTGTCTTGGGAGTTCTGAAGATCGGAGGCACAGTCCTTAAGATTTGTGATTTCAGATTGGAAATTATCACATTCTCGTTGTAGAGTTTCTACTGTAGACACTAGTCTTTTGTTCTTTTTTTGTGAGACATTCGAAATTGTCCTGTTTCAGATCAGTTTTCAAAATGGCTGTCAGCTCAATGTTAGAAAGTTCATAAAAAGGAAATGATTTCTGTACCTTTTTGATCTCTCGGTAATTCCTGAGTCGTTCGGAATCTCGCCGCCGTTTAGATGTGGACTTGGTCTTTTTTCTTGGTGATGTCGGACGATCAGACTCTCTGTCCGAAGAATTTTTCGGAGCAGAAACAGGACGTGCATAAGAATTGGGACACTGTCTGGTCCAGGGAGACGATCCTGTAGTACTGATATTTTCAGTACGATATCCGGTCCGACGAAAACACATCCGAGAAAAATGTCCAATATTTCCACACCGGAAACAGTAACATCCATTTGCAGGACACCACAATACATGATTGGGGACGAATTTATCACCGCATCTGTAACATGCGGCGTTCGTCATCCTGACAGTTACTGTCATACACAAACGTTACTCTGGTTAGATCCAAAGTATGACGAACACAGCCTTGGTAGGGTTCCAGTCCGTGTGATTCCGAATAGAGTTGGTCCTTCTAGATCTCTGTGTCGCTCGTAGGGAATACTTCGCTTAGCAGTTGAGGTAACGGGAAAGCGTACCCAGCGTAGAAGTGGGTACTGTCCGGATTAACTCCACCAATTAACATACGGAACTTCCGCACGTTTTGTCACGAAGTAAAGATGACGTAAGAGAATGTTGAATTTTAACTTTAAAATTTAATAACGATACGTTTGACTTGACGGAGGGCTATTCTGGAATGTCCAGAATGTACCCGATGTGTTCCGTACAAAGTCTGGGACCTAACTGACCTCAAATAAAACATAGCATGGTTAAATACATATAGAGACAATGAAATTATAGAATTGTGATTGACAGATGTCGCTTATCTATAGGTGTTAAATTAGACTGAGGCAATCTGAAGATGACCAGTGGACTGATATGATAATCCTATTACGTAACATAATGGACAGGTTAGCTGAGTTGTTATACCTATACGACAAAGAATTGATCAATGTTGACATGTACAGTAAAGCTGGACTTCCGGACTCTAATTATATACATTGATAATATCAACAATATGAATACTAGCTATGGTGATGTCTTAGACATATATTTAACAAAGAGTCTTTTGAATAAACGTATTTTCAGTTCAAAGTCAATTTTAGCACTACGCGTTTTATCACAAAATTTCCTTGTGATAGTTCAATCGGTCTTACTCGATGGTCATTTGTGAATGAGCCTTGACACTCTGATTTAACTGAAAGACAGAGAAAGTTTACTATCCATGTGCACCCGTCTCTCTTATATATCTTTTCTATTTTGTCCAACAAACACACAAAATCAGATACGCGTTACAAACACACAAAGTCAGATAGGCGTTACAAACACACAAAGTCAAATAGGCGTTACAAACATACAAAAACAGATAATCGTTACAATCACACAAAGTCAAATAGGCGTTACAAATAAACAAAGTCAAATAGGCGTTACAAACACACAAAGTCAAATAGTCGTTACAAACACACAAAGTCAGATAGGCGTTACAAATAAACAAAGTCAGATAGTCGTTACAAACACACAAAGTCAGATAGTCGTTACAAACACACAAAGTCAGATAGGCGTTACAAACACACACAGTCAGATAGGCGTTACAAACACACAAAGTCAGATAGGCGTTACAAACACACAGTCAGATAGGCGTTACAAATAAATACACAAGGCAGATAGGCGTTACAACACACAAAGTCAGATAGGCGTTACAAATATACAAAGTCAGATAGGCGTTACAAATACATAGTCAGATAGGCGTTACAAACACACACAGTCAGATAGGCGTTACAAATAAACAAAGTCAGATAGGCGTTACAAATAAACAAAGTCAGATAGGCGTTACAAACACACAAAGTCAGATAGGCATTACAAACACACAAAGTCAGATAGGCGTTACAAATACATAGTCAGATAGGCGTTACAAACACACACAGTCAGATAGGCGTTACAAACACACAGTCAGATAGGCGTTACAAATAAATACACAAGGCAGATAGGCGTTACAACACACAAAGTCAGATAGGCGTTACAAATATACAAAGTCAGATAGGCGTTACAAATACATAGTCAGATAGGCGTTACAAACACACACAGTCAGATAGGCGTTACAAATAAACAAAGTCAGATAGGCGTTACAAATAAACAAAGTCAGATAGGCATTACAAACACACAAAGTCAGATAGGCATTACAAACACACAAAGTCAGATAGGCGTTACAAATACATAGTCAGATAGGCGTTACAAACACACACAGTCAGATAGGCGTTACAAATACATAGTCAGATAGGCGTTACAAACACACAAAGTCAGATAGGCGTTACAAACACACAAAGTCAGATAGGCGTTACAAACACACAAAGTCAGATAGGCGTTACAAACACACACAGTCAGATAGGCGTTACAAACACACAAAGTCAGATAGGCGTTACAAACACACAAAGTCAGATAGGCGTTACAAACACACAAAGTCAGATAGGCGTTACAAATACATTACAAACACACACAGTCAGATAGGCGTTACAAATACATAGTCAGATAGGCGTTACAAATAAACAAAGTCAGATAGTCGTTACAAACACACAAAGTCAGATAGGCGTTACAAACACACAAAGTCAGATAGGCGTTACAAACACACAAAGTCAGATAGGCGTTACAAACACACAAAGTCAGATAGGCGTTACAAACACACAAAGTCAAATAGTCGTTACAAACACACAAAGTCAAATAGGCGTTACAAACACACAAAGTCAGATAGGCGCTACAAACACACAAAGTCAAATAGGCGTTACAAATAAACAAAGTCAAATAGGCGTTACAAACACACAAAGTCAGATAGGCGTTACAAACACACAAAGTCAGATAGGCGTTACAAATAAACAAAGTCAAATAGGCGTTACAAACACACAAAGTCAGATAGGCGTTACAAACACACAAAGTCAGATAGGCGTTACAAATAAACAAAGTCAGATAGTCGTTATAAACACACAAAGTCAGATAGTCGTTACAAACACATAAAGTCAGATAGGCGTTACAAACACACAAAGTCAGATAGGCGTTACAAACACACAAACTCAGATAGGCGTTACAACACACAAAGTCAAATAGTCGTTACAAACACACAAAGTCAGATAGGCGTTACAAACACACAAAGTCAGACAGGCGCTACAAACACACAAAGTCAAATAGGCGTTACAAATAAACAAAGTCAAATAGTCGTTACAAACACACAAAGTCAGATAGGCGCTACAAACACACAAAGTCAAATAGGCGTTACAAATAAACAAAGTCAAATAGTCGTTACAAACACACAAAGTCAGATAGGCGTTACAAACACACAAAGTCAGATAGGCGTTACAAATAAACAAAGTCAAATAGTCGTTACAAACACACAGTCAGATAGGCGATACAAACACACAAAGTCAGATAGGCGTTACAAACACACAAAGTCAGATAGGCGTTACAAACACACAAAGTCAGATAGGCGTTACAAACACACAAAGTCAGATAGGCGTTACAAACACACAGTCAGATAGGCGTTACAAACACACAAAGTCAGATAGGCGTTACAAATAAACAAAGTCAGATAGTCGTTACAAACACACAAAGTCAGATAGGCGTTACAAACACACAAAGTCAGATAGACGTTACAAATACACACAAAGTCAGATAGGCATTACCGATACACAGTCAGATAGGCGTCGCAAACACACAAAGTCAAATAGGCAATACAATATTTATACCTTGAAGCATACAACTATGAAAATATATTGTAATGACTTGCAATGTAACAGCGATTTTGGGTTTGCTATCCTAGAAATAGCCAAGGTCAACAAAATGGTTTTCAGGAAAGAAACATTGGATGCAAATAAGGACAAGACAAATTAAGGCGTTCTATCACCGGTCTTACCAGTTCGTATAAAAAAGATGAATAGAATAAATAGCCCCGAACGGTCGATTCACTGTATGTATTTGGTGATTCTGAAATTTATGCTGAACCGTTCATAATTTTGGTAATAGTTGTTTGGAAACCATTGCCTTGTTTTAGTCATTTGTGTGCTTGTTTGGTGTCTTCAGTTCAATGCTACAGTGAGATAGCACTATGACCGGACAAGAGTTTAAATGTCACAATGAGACACAACACCGATATACCGCAGCCTTCAAAAACATTCACACACCACAATATATCACACACATGGGAGACAGTTTATTAATGATCCTGGCTGTTAATGGGACGTTAAAGTTAGACCTAACAAACATTGGATACAAAAAAGGACAATGCACATTTAGACACTTTAAAACCGTAGTCATCAGCTTATATAAGAAGGATGGTAAGAATGGATAGTCCCTGAACGATCGAGCCAAAACAAAGACTGCCCCGGTCTACACCATCGCCATCAAAGCGATATATTGAGTTTAAGAACCAGAGACAGACCCAATTGGAGTGTATGTTGGTCTCCAAGGACTGACTTGTCTAGCCAAGGTCGCAACTAACGTGAAATGTCGTCCTATTGTCTTTGGACAAAATTCATAATTGTATTAAGAATTTTGCAGTTTTACAATTTATAGATGAGGGTCCCTCATGCCTTCAGAAAGGCCGTAGACATTTGATCTCAATGGAATAGAAAAAACATATGTACTTGGATTTTTAACAAAAATTTTCTTTCAAAGAAAGAGATATTTAGTAGAATTCAGAATGCTACTAATTAGCGAATTAGTCATCCTAGATTCCACACCAGACGTCTAATGACAATTTTCTGTTCACGGTGATTTCATCTTAACAACACACCAATAGATATATGGATATAACAATGGCTAGCCGAGGTTTTTCCCGCGGAACTTGCATCTGTAATTATCGAGATTTCCAAAACAAAGTGTCAGGTACTGTTTATGTGTACTTGTCACTGTGACTTTGATTATGACCTAATCCATCGCATAGATGTGTTCGTGTCCATAAGTCTCTCATCATGGCAATAAACAGTCGTGAAGGAGAACAATCAGTCGTGGTGGACACGGAGTGTAAGACCCGGAATCTACATGTGACGAGTTTGATCTTTCGAGGAATTTTCGGGATGTCAGGAAGTAGATATTACATATCAAATGTATATATTTAGGAGATCGATTCATTAATTAAGGTGACTGAACAAAGGCTCTCTAGTGTAAACCTCATTAAAGAAACATCCAGAAGCATTTATTTACATAACTTCATGTACATATGTTAAACCATCACATCAGAGACACACGGAAATACAGAACTAATTCACGCCTGAAATGTTTAGTATCATAATGATTAACTATTGTCAAATCAAATACAATTTCCTTTCTCATTCGGCGAGATTATGGTCGTGGCTCAGGTAAATCGAGCGAAAACTTGAATCATCCTAGCTGGGCCACCTGGAAGTTTGAGACCTAACATGAAGTGGGGATCCATCTTCGTGTTATAGGTGTATGTACATTTGTATATCAATTAGGATTACATAATACCTTTAGCTGTCTGCTGGAAACAAAAGAAAAGCCAGATACGACAAGCATACTACTAATAGAAAACCACAGATTCGGTTAAACAACTGGTCTATTTTCATTTTTTGTTGACAGTAAAATCGTTGTCATATCACTAAACTTGGTGCTTTGTTCTGACTCATATCTATAGATGTTCTATAATAGAACAATTAATATACATTGTATCACGAATTCAGATATATAGGAACAAAACTGAAACCAGATAAACGATAGGCTTGTTGGTAAAGCTTAACTTCCTGTTAGCAGCTCCTGTATGGAATATGTTATGTGTGTGTATGTTTTGGTAGGCTGTGGTATATGTAACGTGTGTGTATGTTTTGGTAGGCTGTGGTATATGTAACGTGTGTGTATGTTTTGGTAGGCTGTGGTATATTGTGTTAACAGCTCCTGTATGGAATATGTTACGTGTGTGTATGTTTTGGTAGGCTGTGGTATATTGTGTTAACAGTTCCTGTATGGAATATGTTACGTGTGTGTATGTTTTGGTAGGCTGTGGTATATTGTGTTTACAGTTCCTATATGAAATATGTTACGTGTGTGTATGTTTTGGTAGGCTGTGGTATATGTTACGTGTGTGTATGTTTTGGTAGGCTGTGGTATATTGTGTTAACAGTTCCTGTATGGAATATGTTACGTGTGTATGTTTTGGTAGGCTGTGGTATATGTTACGTGTGTGTATGTTTTGGTAGGCTGTGGTATATTGTGTTAACAGTTCCTGTATGGAATATGGCATATGTTACGTGTGTGTATGTTTTGGTAGGCTGTGGTATATTGTGTTAACAGCTCCTGTATAGAATATGTTACGTGTGTGTATGTTTTGGTAGGCTGTGGTATATTGTGTTAGCAGTTCCTGTATGGAATAATATGTTACGTGTGTGTATGTTTTGGTAGGCTGTGGTATATTGTGTTAGCAGTTCCTGTATGGAATATGTTACGTGTGTATGTTTTGGTAGGCTGTGGTATATTGTGTGTTAGCAGCTCCTGTATAGAATTAGCAGCTCCTGTATAGAATATGTTACGTGTGTGTATGTTTTGGTAGGCTGTGGTATAGTGTGTTAGCAGCTCCTGTATGGAATATGTTATGTGTGTGTGTATGTTTTGTTAGGCTGTGGTATATGTAACGCGTGTGTATGTTTTGGTAGGCTGTGGTATAGTGTGTTAGCAGCTCCTGTATGGAATATGCTACGTGTGTATGTTTTGGTAGGCTGTGGTATATGTTACGTGTGTGTATGTTTTGGTAGGCTGTGGTATATGTCACGTGTGTGTATGTTTTGGTAGGCTGTGGTATATGTTACGTGTGTGTATGTTTTGGTAGGCTGTGGTATAGTGTGTTAGCAGCTCCTGTATGGAATATGTTATGTGTGTGTATGTTTTGGTAGGCTGTGGTATATGTTACGTGTGTGTATGTTTTGGTAGGCTGTGGTATATTGTGTTAACAGTTCCCGTATGGAATATGCTACGTGTGTATGTTTTGGTAGGCTGTGGTATATGTTACGTGTGTGTATGTTTTGGAAGGCTGTGGTATATTATATTAACAGTTCCTGTATGAAATGTGTTACGTGAGTGTATGTTTTGGTAGGCTGTGGTATATTGTGTTAGCACCTCCTGTATGGAATATGAAGTTACGTGTGTGTATGTTTTGGTAGGCTGCGACATGTTGGGTTATCAGTTCCTGTATGGAATTTGTTACATGTGTGTATGTTTTGGTAGGCTGTGGTATATTGTGTTAATAGCTCCCGTATGGAATATGTTACGTGTGTGTATGTTTTGGTAGGCTGTGGTATAGTGTGTTAGCAGTTTATGTATGGAATATGTTACCTGTGTGTATGTTTTGGTAGGCTGTGGTATATTGTGTTAGCAGTTCCTGTATGGAATAATATGTTACATGTGTGTATGTTTTGGTAGGCTGTGGTATAGTGTGTTAACAGCTCCTGTATGGAATATGTTACGTGTGTGTATTGTTTTGGTAGGCTGTGGTATATTGTGTTAGCAGTTCCTGTATGGAATAATATGTTACGTGTGTGTATGTTTTGGTAGGCTGTGGTATATTGTGTTATCAGTTCCTGTATGGAATAATATGTTACGTGTGTGTATGTTTTGGTAGGCTGTGGTAATTGTGTTAGCAGTTCCTGTATGGAATATGAAGATACGTATGTGTATGTTTTGGTAGGCTGTGGTATATTGTGTTAGCAGTTCCTGTATGGAATATGTTACGTGTGTGTATGTTTTGGTAGGCTGTGGTATATTGTGTTAACAGTTCCTGTATGGAATATGTTACGTGTGTGTATGTTTTGGTAGGCTGTGGTATATTGTGTTTACAGTTCCTGTATGTTACGTGTGTGTATGTTTTGGTAGGCTGTGGTATATTGTGTTAGCAGTTCCTGTATGGAATAATATGTTACGTGTGTGTATGTTTTGGTAGGCTGTGGTATATTGTGTTAGCAGTTCCTGTATGGAATAATATGTTACGTGTGTGTATGTTTTGGTAGGCTGTGGTATATTGTGTTAGCAGTTCCTGTATGGAATAATATGTTACGTGTGTGTATGTTTTGGTAGGCTGTGGTATATTGTGTTAGCAGTTCCTGTATGGAATAATATGTTACGTGTGTATGTTTTGGTAGGCTGTGGTATATTGTGTTAGCAGTTCCTGTATGGAATAATATGTTACGTGTGTATGTTTTGGTAGGCTGTGGTATATTGTGTTAGCAGTTCCTGTATGGAATAATATTTTACGTGTGTGTATGTTTTGGTAGGCTGTGGTATATTGTGTTAGCACCTCCTGTATGGAATATGTTACGTGTGTACGCGTATGTTTTGGTAGGCTGTGGTATATTGTGTTAGCAGTTCCTGTATGGAATAATATGTTACGTGTGTGTATGTTTTGGTAGGCTGTGGTATATTGTGTTAGCAGTTCCTGTATGGAATATGAAGTTACGTGTGTACACGTATGTTTTGGTAGGCTGTGGTATATTGTGTTTGCAGTTCCTGTATGGAATAATATGTCACGTGTGTGTATGTTTTGGTAGGCTCTGGTATATTGTGTGTAGCGTGTGTGTATGTTTTGGTAGGCTGTGGTATATGTTACGTGTGTGTATGTTGTTAGCTTGGTAGGTTGTGTATATGTTACGTGTGTGTATGTTTTGGTAGGCTGTGGTATATTGTGTTAGCAGTTCCTGTATGGAATATGAAGTTACGTATGTGTATGTTTTGGTAGGCTGTGGTATATTGTGTTAGCACCTCCTGTATGGAATATGTTACGTGTGTACGCGTATGTTTAAGTAGGCTGTGGTATATGGTGTTAGCAGCCCCTGTATGGAATATGAAGTTACGTGTGTGTATGTTTTGGTAGGCTGTGGTATATTGTGTTAGCAGTTCCTGTATGGAATATGAAGTTACGTGTGTACACGTATGTTTTGGTAGGCTGTGGTATACTGTGTAAGCAGCCCCTGTATGGAATATGTTACAGGTGTGTATGTTTTGGTAGGCGGCGGTATGTTTGAAGCCGCAACATGTTACCAGATTGGACATACAGTTGATATGAAGCCAATGAGTAATAAATATAAATATTCATGGCGCTAAATCATTACTTATATATTTCCATTACGATCATTAAAATTCAATGCTTTACGTGTGTATCTTTTGAATTTCCCGCTTGCGCTAGTGTTGACGTCACCGCGTTCAATAAACGGAACAGTTATAGCATCATTTTAGTAATACCGTTCCCAAAAAAAAGGTTTGAAACAAAGAACAAATGAAAACTATGCGATAATATTTTGCAATAAGTGCTATTTTGTCAACAATATAATACTATTAGAAATTAAAGACCGCACATGTGACCGTTATGTATTGTCAGTGACGCGGCGAAAGCGTTAAATACCTATACGCTTTACCAGATTGGAGTTTATTTAAGCATAAGCATTGAACGTCTTCCAGTTGGCATTCATAGCCAATATGAATGCCATATGAACAGAAGCAAATTCAACATGAAGCGCATAGATGCAAAATTCCTTGGGATTTCATCACAAAATTGTAACCAAATGTAAATAGCCTGATATTTCCCATCTGGTTTGACATAAATAAACTGAAAACTGAAAGAAGAATAGAAATATTGTGTTGTGACTGTTGGTAAGAGTGGGGCTCTTGTTCTTTTGATCACCATGAAGCATATCACCAAAGACAACAACACACACTATAGTGATTCCAAACCAACCGATAAAGCACAACTATCCATCTGTAGTGTTAGTCATTTAAACATTTACATGTAGAACCAGATGCTTCAAAATAGTCATTTATATTCTTCGCTGTTAACTTTAAAACTTCCTGAAAGTTACTTCAATCAAAAAGACGTCGCAAAATACGACAACAAGGCCAACCAATTGAAGTGGAACGGTTTGTTGATTAATTAAAAAAATATCTTTTCGTTTGCTTTTATCTGTTAAGTTATAATGCATTATGATGAATACACTTGATACACTGGTAAAAATAAACGAAATATTTCCTAGAGCATCAATGGTGAAACCTACATAATAAACCAGACCAGGTGATAGTTCGCGCTTGTTTTTATTGATTTTTTTCTCTCTCTCTCGTCAATTCTTGTTGAATTACTTACCAAACACCGCGCCCTTACCGATGTCCTTTGATTGTCCCTGTCCAAGTTTGTTGTTGTCTTCTTATCTGCTAAACCTTGTCTGTTAGTAGGACGTGGTAACAAACCATTAAACAGTTACGTCCATAGGGCACTTGTCTTGTAGGTGTTATCTCAAGGGTCTTTCAGTTTCTTTTGTGTGATTTATTGTATTTACATTTAGTATGATATAGGTTTCAGCTTACTCATTTCGTTGTGTTATTAGTTGTTACTAAGACATTGCTGACATTTGTTTTCTATCCTGTACTTCTTTGGCGGTCTGCTATCCCTCAACGGATACGAAACTCCTCCTCCCCATCAGATAACATTGGGGATACATGTCCATTTCTGGTCGACCTCTTTAAATGTTGTTCCAACATCGTTGAATAGAAGAGCAAAGAACCATTTTCTCGGCTGCTGGTGGCCTTTGACCAGCCTTTGATGCAGTTTAATTTTGACCCTATGTGCTGATGTCTGGTCAAACTTCCCTTTGATGCAGTTTAATTTTGGACCTATGTGTTGATGTCTGTGGTCAAACTGCCCTTTGATCCTCTACTGGTTTATCGTACATATCATCAGTGTATCGCTCCCGTAAACTTGATCTCATACTCTGTTTGAGTGGACATAGGTGTTGACTCCAGATGTTTTATTGACTGGTGATCTTACCACTGTGGATGATACGTGACTGATCGTCACTCTGTCTGAAAAAATAAACAATGTTCACTATACCGAATATATCGTTTGGTGGTTTCCATTTTTTTTATCACATTATCTGTATTTAATTAGATTAAACTTTTAAATAAGATACTGTACATACTGGTAGGGTTAATACATATCAAGACGCTATGTATTAAAACCTCGAATATATAGATCGTTCATGGAAGGGTTTCACATATCGTCAATTTTAAATAAAAATGGTTATCTGGCGAATTGAGCACTGCTTTTCATTCCTTAAATGGTGAAATATCGATTTCTTTAGGATACCTGAGAAGACCTGTCCAGTAATTCCACATTTCGTATATATCATTGTCGACAATCGATACATATTTCAGATTGTGAGTTGTCCTGGGTTTGACTTTTTGTATTTTTCAATGGTGTCACCATGATCTATGACTGTTGGGATTGGGTCGCTGTGAAATAGGTGTTTGAAAGGTGTCGATTTGACCTAGATTTGTATGGCGGATATCGCCATGACCTAGATTTGTATGAATAGTGTCACCATGACCTACCTTTGTATGACAGGTGTCGCCATGACCTAGATTTGTATGACATGTGTCGCCGTAACCTAGATTTGTATCGTGTTGCACTGCCGTGGCCTATATTTGGATGGTTGTCCATAGTTAGTTGCTTTTGGATTGGGAATAAGATGAAATTCAAAAATAATAAGTTATTTACTATAAGGGAGGTAACGTAGTATCAATGCTACTGTTTTGAGACTTAGTCGAGCAATGTGATAGCTCTGATGAGTGCGTCGCTGTTACACCATCAAAGGCAGCGAGCCCAGTCCGCCGGGGATCTGGGCTATATCTTATAACAAACATTTTTATAGAGTCGGTGTTGAACGAGACTCGTGTAACATTTAGCATTATGTGTGTGTCAGTATAACAGAAGCCACCTACAACTCGGCGAGTACTGTTTGATACACGTTATACATACAAACACGTGTACATTGGCACGGCTTTTGTGTTGTCAATAGGGAACCGAGATAGAGAGAAAAAAAATATTGTTTAGCATGTTGTATAATCCTGGTGTACAAAGAGGGTGGTTCACAGATTGTATAATCTGGGAAGTGTAGGGAGAACCATGGGTACACTATGTCCCTCGAATATAGGTCTCGCAATAAAGACAGAATATAAATAATCTGGTTAATGATAAGTAAATGTATTTTACATTAATAAGTTTCAAGATAATCATTGTAAAATTTATTATTCGGTGAAAGTATTAAATTGGTATTAATATTAAGATATGAATCCAAGGTTGTGATGTACGTCCTTAAAATCACTTGTTTTAAAGCGAAAAATGTTAAACTATTTAGAATATGATACGATCAATATCTAAGGTTTTACAAATAAATAGTGTATATATAGATAGTATCAGATACCATGGTGTAGATATTTGTGTATTATAGCACACTGACTCCAGACTTGTAACTCTGGCCCTAAAATGACGCGATCCCGACCACTACTACACAAATGTTGCTATTTCCTGTCTAGTGGTCCGCTATCCTGTGACGTTCAAGCTGGGAACAATAGGCGCTCATTCAATCTCTACTTCAACATTTACAGTAAATTGTCGAGTGCAGTAAAAATCGTTGAAGCGAGGCGAAAACTCGGTTCTGATCGTGTGTACAGGTAAATCGACATACCGATATATAGTAACACGCCGGACCGACTCCTCGACAGGCTCGGTGTAAACACGGTCCGAGCCGCTCTCAAAATGTAGGTAAATTTTAACTAAATCTTCTACAAAACTCAACGTCAATACACTGTGGTGCAGTTCACCTTTCGCCTCGCATGAGGTGTATTCCGTTTCATACTATGACCCGGCAGACGGTAGTTTATTGCCGACTGCCTTCCTCTACTTCCTGAAACCCCCGTATCGATGAATGGATTAGTCCAAAAATTGGAAAGCGTGCCGTTGTATGCTAGCTGTAGCGATAGGCAGAGTGGCCGACTCTCTGTGGTAGGACGGCCATACTAGACTGTGTGTACTAGACTTGAGCAAATCGAGTGACGCTGTCAGCTGATTAGCGACTACAGAAGTGGAGGCACAGAGACAATGGTTCAGATTTAGTGTGGGGGGTAGTGACAGTTGAGTTGCAGGCACTGTCAATGTGGAGTCCGGTGGAGGTTTGACAGGGGCACTGTTACAAGTGTATAGTACTATGTGTTTCTGGTGTTACCCTAAGTTGTGATCAGGGGATTCTATCTCGACGGGCCAGCATCGTCTCATAAAAACCTCCCAGTGCAGGCGGTGGATAGCATGGGGGATTTGTCATCCCCTAAAAGGCGGGAAGTTTTTGATCGTCTGCGAAGGAGATACGAATTTTATCGCCGCCATCAAAACGGGTCATTGAGGAGATTCGAAAACACAATAAACGGCTTGTACGAACAACAACGTCAGGACACAGTTTTACTCCATCAAAGATGGCTGGAGAGCAGGGCTAAGAAAGTCTCTAAACAATCCAAGGCTAGCAAGGAGTCCAGCTCCGGACACGGGACTGACCCCCGTAACCTCGTAGTAACGGTAAGCAACCCATTCATAAAAATAATTTTCGGTGTAGCGGGACCCCTAACGTACCCCTGTGTTATAGTGGCCTGGATATTTTCCCACACTGCCTAACGCGATGTGATACTGGCTACCTGTCACTGTGCAAGCTTCATGTTATAGAAATCACTACCGCATTACACTAGCCATTCAGAAAGGTGTTCTGACCTTCCTTGATTAACTGACCATTCAATTAAGGTGTGTACCCGTTGACCTGTATTACTGTAATCTCACTATTATATCTTGGTGTAGTGCCCTACCTACTGACACTTGCTAAACTTAGTCATATACTAAGTAAAATCACACTGTCATAAAATCTACGACTTTTGTTTACTTTCTGATGTGTAGGCGCTATACCCTGAAAAGATTTTGTTGTTGTTAGCGTGGGAAGTAGTTTGTCATAAATCCCTACTCTTCTATTATATATATATACACACACACGCGCTTATACATATAGGAAGTCATTCTTAGATCATCGCCACACTGCCGACGTATGTACGTGTGTGGGTACACATACATATTGTATCAAAAGTTAAATTATTAAGTGACAAAAAAAATAACCCCACGAGTTTCCGTTCTTATTAATAGATTTAAACAGATTTCACTAAATTTGAAAAGTCCTTATTTCGATTCCCAATGTTATTCAGACATATTACATTTACGATTAGCGTAGTGATGGAGTGTTGGAGGTACTAATAAAAAGATCCAAAGAGTAGAGGTACAATAAGAACAGCTAAGATGATTACAGATGGACGATTGTGCTGTGTGGGCTGGGATCGTGTAATATTTCAGGTGATTCTAACAGTTACAACAATAATATTTAAACTTACCTTGTATATACATAAAACATATTTTGTCTGAAATTAAAATCATTTGAAAATTGCTTAAAAACAAAATAATTTATAAAGTAGAATATAAAATTTTATATGAAGTCATAATGTACTCAAAACTTTGACCCCCAGTTATCGATATTTAACCAGGTGTAATTTAAATATGAAAGTAGTATTGATTAAAAAACAAGTCATTGGAGCGTATATCCAAAATAAACAATAGCAGCATCTGATGGCCAAGTTCCGAACCCTATCTGTTGAGCGGCCAAACCGACAGTTATCTTGACCGCGTTTGTGTGAAGCGAGTTCTGGAAATCGGATACTGTAGATTTGAGGCGGACTATCCTCTAAAGACAGGTGGTCGATTTCTACATGTATTGTTTTCTCTTACTTTTTTATTCCTTGTGATGTTATTATATCTGCATAGGTCTATATCCAATTACAAATATCCACTGGACCATAATCGTGAAGTAATTTGACTGACAAGTTCCGGTGTTAATTATAATTAGCAATTAGTCTAATAAATACGGAGTGAGAGATGCCTACTGTCCGACACATATTGTTCATGTTTGTAGCTATTTAGATAGCTTTAAGATTACTTGACATGGAATTCTTTTGGGTTTTCTCAGCTGTCAAAATCGTGTTCCTCTTTCTCTTGAAAACTTCCCACTTTTTCTTGTAAAGAGGAAACCAGCGCACAGAATATGCAGTAATATTAAAGAAAGATATGTTTAGGGAAACAACTTTAAAGTAATCGAGCTTAATCGAATTTGGGAAAATAGCGACGTTTCACATATGTGTATAGAATTAGTGACTTGCTGAACTCTGTGACCTCGTGATATATAGAGTGTGTGTGGTGGCCAAGCCTAGTTATATACATGACAAGGAAGAGAGCAAGTCGATAGCCTCACTAACTAGAATATACCTCGGGCCATTACACAAAGCGCGGTCATCGACTTGTTATAGTAAAATAGCCCTGTAAACTTTGAATTAGAACTTGTTATAAGTCACTAGCGGTATATGTAACGGGAGCGATGGCCCATGTCCGAGTTCTGAATGGCCTCACTAAGGTAATTATAGAACATGATTATTATATGTTGTATATATCAGATGGACGTGTGTACAGTGGGTCTAGTTTATTGAACGGTCTGGATATCTAACATTAATACCTACATGTATATAGCGATAGACTTACAACGACATATAGAAAACACTGTTGTAACATTGTTAATCGCTGACAAATTAGACAATTAGTTGGTTCAACAAATCAAAATGTAAGAAAACACACTCGTATTCTGATTATCATTCAACTTGCAATATGGGTCCATTCCTTAGTTAAATAAATAATTATGAAATCACGGAAACGTTGAGTAAGATGTCTAGAATCATTCAAGAAGAAGAATCTTGAACTGAACTCACCACAGATGCAGCACATATATAAAGTTACCGTAAAATTGGCTAACTCTTGTCATATATCCTTGATACTTTTCACGGTCGTTTAATCTAACCTGTCAGATCCCTACAACCCAACGAGTTGATTTTAATCTTATAACGGTTTTTTCGGTGATATACGGTGATAATTACAAGTTTATTACAACAAATCAAATTTGATACATCGTTAGAATTCAGTTATAAATATTGTATTCTTTAATCAGGATTCACCGCCCCGATAGATATAAAGGTTTGGAAATCAATCTTGAATGCACAAGCATTTCGTCGGACGTTTTTGGTTATGTAGATCGATAGTTCTCTATATTTGAAATTTCATCAAATACAGTAAGAGTTTTGGTACAAACCTGGTTGATCGATTGAAAGACATATTGTCAATTATAGAACATACAAACCAGCTGAAAATTAATAACTTTTGGAAAGACTTTTGTATCAAGACTAAAACATTACTTTAGTAAATGGCTTCTTTATAATATAAGAGTAAGACTTGTCGTTATCTGGTAGTAGATGTTGTTTATCTCGTAATTGACTTTAAACCCAAATCAGTATGGAAACAGTCGGAAATGCAAGGTAGCTAAATATGTAATTAGTAATTACATGTTCATATTAACAAATAAATTATTATATATACATATACATGTATCTCACCAATAACTAGACTTTCTCTCACGTATGATTGTAAAATACACATTTTATAAAACTTAATTCATCATTTAATTAATATTGATTAATAAAATTAAATCAAAACCTAAGTAATAGCATTATAGGTCTTGTCTACGTATACGGATTAAGACAAAACATTTCCCAAATGTAATACTACATTAAAAATATTCTGGAATGAAATGAAAGAACACATCTGATAAACAGACAATTCTGGTAATTCTATCTCATTCTGGAGAGGCACGGTGTTCTGTGGGTCCGATATAAGTGTACCTAGTATGTAGACAAAACAAAGAACTGACCCATTCACATCAGGAAGTTTGGTACGATTCCGTCATCCTTCCGGTGACTTGGTGTAAAGGTCCTATACTTATCACTATTGGTTTCTGTGGTCCACTTATACGTATGCCTGTTCGAACGGCTTTTGATTTTTAAAATTGAGATGTAAAACGGGATCGATAATTTTGTAGAGTCGTAAAAGTTAGTAGCTTACCGCTAATACTACACTCATCATCACCTTCTGAACAAATTAATCAAAATAAATTTTAAGGTTAATTTTCATTGTTTCCCGCCATCGTCCTAATTACCGCGCGTTAGTTGACTATCACTACGCCAGACGTCAAAACAGCGAAATGACATAGACTATGCAGGAAATCTTACGTGTTGTTACCTCATATTAGGCCATTAATGTACATTTTCGTCTGTTGTTTTTGTTTTGAAGAAACGTCAGTTTTTTGTTTCGGAAAGATAGTTGGCCTTCAAGTCCTTTTTGATACCATTTTCAATTCCTGAATTTCTGACGACAAAATCGTTTGAGATAGCGCCGGAAAAAATAATGCATTTAAAAATAGTTCAACCATAAACTTACCGTGTCATATTTTGTCATACTTTTTGGTGATATGTTCTTGGGCTCAACTTGACAATGTAACAAAGGTTCAAGTGCCTTTAGTATATAATGGTTACAATGATTTAAATGATTTAAAACAAAAACCTGAAGGACCGACGAATTCAATTAATTCGTTAGTTGTGAAGTTCTTTTAAATTACCTATACGAAAATGTTTTCGTTCTAGCTAGCTTATGTATTGGCAAGTTGTGAAGTAAGGGATCAATGGCAAACAGCAGTTACTGGTTACCTTTTGTAAATATCCCAGTCTGACCAGAAGAGCGCGCGGCCCGGTCATTGCCGCCACGGTCACGTGTGTGGGGCGGTGTCCGAGAGGTGATGAGACCACACCGGAATGCCCTCCGCGCTTCCTGTCTCTTTGTTGTAACACATCATTTACACGAGATTTGATACCGTATACCGTAGAATTTACCTATGACACAAATTGATTGTGGAATATGATCGTTACCGTTTAAACAGCTCGTATAAACGATATTTGTCTCCTATTGTAGGCCGTTTAATATAGCTACATACGTGGGATTGCCCTTTACTTCGATCTAGGATATTCGCCAACCTTTCTTCCTGTGGATTATTAAACTTGATTAAAAAGAGTTATTTCGATCGGAAAGGCATTTTACATGAGTTATAAACATTTTTAAAACGCCGACACAACACCCCGCTGCGCGATCAGAAACACGATGTACTTTTAGATAGATAGCCGAGTTGTGTGTGCTCTTAACTGTCTTTGTTAAAACTCATTCCTTTCCAAAGCGTTCAAATATAATCTGTAGCGCATCAGGTGGTTTTTGCACCAAGACCACAAGGGGTGAAAAACTGAACACACGATAACTAGACGATATAATATATATATATACTACGCAGGTCTAAGCAGGAGGAGGGACGGATTCCCGGAAGTGGCTCGGGCGAAGTGATGCATGTCCCGACCTTAGGTAGACACAATACGTACAGATAACATGGTTTGTCAGATACACGTGTAAAGATGTTTCCGTTGTACTTTGTCATCTTTTTGATGCTCTAATGTCGAGATTTTTGCGTCATAAATGTGCGTCAGTACTTTACATGTAATGTACGTGTTAACGTGTATTACATGTGTATAAAACTACGCCGTGTTTACACACGGTACTGACCGCTGGACAGTTCCCCGCATACTCCGACTTTCCTCCATGACCACTATTATTATCTTTATTTCCTTCCTTAATTGAACATTGCATAAAGAAAGACATTTAACATGAAAACAATAAACAAACAAAAAGAAAAGAGATATTTACAAAATATGTACAAGTTCAAGTCTAATAATTAGTAATTAGTTGAGATTAGATCAAAGTAATAAAGATCGCATGCTTATGAACCTATAAACCTTTAAAGATGCTCCACCGCTGACAAATGGTATTTTTTTCACTATCAAAAACAGGAGCAGGCGATTTGGTATTTTTCTTCAGTTACAAAAGTTACTTACTTTACACCATTACCACCATTGAAAAGTTTGAGCTTCTAATTTTACTTCGTAGTTAAAAATATAAAAAATAATTAATTGCATCCCGAAAAAATCCCTGGCACTATATTCTATATAGAATGAAGTACTAATTGCGCATGCAACAAAGGCAAAATAAATTATTTAAAAATATTTTTTGTGTTAATTAGACATATATATACACGATTAAACACCGATTATTGTTCAAATGATAAATATCATTTATGCTCTGTCGGCGGTGGAGCATCTTTAAACCAAACAAAGCTTACATACAAGTGTACTACATACAAGTGTACATGTGCATACGGTGTGTATAACTTTAGCATATGCGTCGTTAACCTGCACGCATGTAATTGACTCATCCATGTTGCATTCTACCGTCACGACTGAACGACGCACTTTCCATTGATTTCTGCAATAAATCTGAAATACGTTTGTTAGATAAGCGATTAAACTCAGTCGTGTAGAAATGATCGTAGGCTGCCCCTACAAGTCTGACGTCACGAACAACCTATTCATAGATGTGTATTGTTACATATAAGACACACAGGGAGTTTCAGGATCACTGCAGGTTACCGGCGTTTAGCAAATCCAAACAATTTTACATGATTCCATCGATACGAACTCAAAAGATATTTCTTAAACGTACACTTTTGTTTGGTTGTTTGATTATTTAACGTCCATTTGAAAGCCATGGCTATTTAAGGACGGCTGTACATATTTTCTTACATACGTACATTTTAGATCATACATCGCATGGCTTACACGGAACGTCATTTAGCGTTTACGTAACGTCACATATAGCTTACACGGACAGTCATTTAGCGTATACGTACGTACCGTCACATAGCTTACACGGACCGTAATTTAGCATCGTCACATGGCATGGCTTACGTATACACGGACCGTCATGAAGCATTTACGTACCCTCACATGGCTCACATGGGGCGTCATTTAGTGTACACGTATACGTAACGGACTGTTACACCATGGCCAGCCAGTAATATAATGTATAACATCGGACAAGTTTGCTGCTATCTATCTCAAATGCACGGTCAGATATTGCGCACATTATCCGGTATTTTTACGTATGAGTTTTGTATATACTCCAATCAATATGGCTTTAGGTCTTTTTTACAGCAACAGGTGCGTAATTGATGGCGCTTGTTGACGAATTAACCCGTTCATGCTGCAGCGAACCGAGAATTTGGATGTGATCTATATTTGAAAGACGTTCTTTCATGTCAGGTTGTGTGTTTTCTTTTCTTCTCCAATAGGTTTAGACTTCAAAGAATTCCATATAAATGGCTTAAATTAATTCAACTGTACTAAAACGTGAAGGGACAAAGTGTGTTTTATATACGAGAAGATGTTTTACGTTTGTGTAAAGCTTATGTAAGCGCGTTGCGTCGTACATCTGTATAATATATTTTATACATTTTAAATGATGCAGAGTTTCAGGTATTCCGTAAATGATGTTTTGACGTTACATATATCTAACCAAATCGGGTTATAAGTGTATTGTACTGTAATAAACTAGGTCTACATAAGGGTGTGTTTAGTAGTGTTTAGGGTCTTAGCATTATAACATACGGTCATTATTGTAGCTATACATATATAGGTCACCCGATCTTATAACAAGTGACAGTGAACGATCACTCTCCGCCCACCATCATGTACAGATTTTTGACGTTACTGATGCAATGCTTAAATGACTGACTTCGACATCTTTCAAAGTCACGTGTGTTCCGTGTTAAACGACATACTTTAATTAATTAGACAGTGGCCAGCTGGAGCATCATGGGGATACGTTGTTTAAATTGTCTGACCTTGACCCGGAGTAGAGAGATAACCCGAGTCATCTATTTGTAGAGTGATCATTATAAGTTCCGCGGACCTTTTGTGATATCTGTGTCTGTAATTATAAATACCCAAAGCGACATATTGATTCAGATGTTGCTGAGTAAAACATTAAGGGAGTAGAAATGTCTAGAGTGGACTTCCGCTAGAAGTTCAGTGCTATGTTGTATTTACCTACTACACTGCGTACCGTTACAAATTTCTGTCCATTCCGACTACGATATATCCCGCTTTGTTATGGGTTACGTCCTATTAACAGCCAGGGTTATTTATGGACATGCCAGGTACAGGAGATAAAATAAAGTCGGAGTAACCGAAGAAAACCACCGACGTACCTGAGTACAACTGCCACACTTTGGATGTGGACTTAAAAGAAACCCAGAGGTAGAAGATTTACTGGTTATGTGACGGAACAATCTAACAGCTTGACCACCGCGGTATACCGATCAAACATTGATCTGATCATGACTAGTCAGAAGGAATATCGATATCACCACACGCTTGTAACTCGATGCCAGCTATATTCTATATTCTCCAACACACGAAAGTATTGATATAGTTGTCAGCACGGGTTCATGTAAACGTTTGACGTTTGTAGTTACGTATACAATATTGATGATAAATATAAAATGACCTCCACACACACCCACCCCTTCCTCCCGCTCGTTCTAACGTTAAAACCATTGATCAATACCAATCCCTATTTTGACTTTGCGATCATTTCCCTGATGACTTGATGTGCTGTAATTGACCCAGTATGCACAGTAATGTCTAAGTAAAACATGCAAATGTATACAGCAAAGTCACGCATGCAATGCGACCTTTATAGATTAAAGTCTGTCATGATCAGAAAACGATCAGGCGGAGTAAATTGACTACAATGCAGTCTACGTGAAACCAAAATTCAACCCTAGTTTAAGTAATCCAGCGTTGTTATAGACATTTGCGAATAATTCTATGCGTGCGACAATTTACCAATGTAGTAAAATACACGAATAAATTGACAAACCTTGCTAGGGAACTGTCATTTTATTTTCGAGAATTCATCATTCTCATCATGTAATGCATTAGCATATATGTGTACCTCGCCGATCGTAATTAAAATTCATCTGTAAATAAGTCTCTCATTAAGACGGTCGTCACACGGCCCACTTATAATATATGATTCGGCGACAGCGAATTTGAATTATTATGAATTATTTGACACGATATTTCGTAATGAGGCCTTTCGGGACCTTTACTCGAATATGTTCTCATAGACAACAAAACCATGTCGTTAACGACTGGTATTAATGAGGTACCCATATACCGGTATGTGATTCTTTAACGTGAATTAGGTTGTGCTGTAGATTAGGTCGTGATATTTCCAATGATAACTATTTCAGTAAAAACTACTTTTATCAAAAGTCCCCAAGATGTAATTTTTAGCTCGCCTATTCGAAGAATAGTGGAAGCTAATGTTTTCACCCCGGCGTCGGCGTCGGCGTCAGCGTTGGCGTCCCATTTCACGTTAAAGTTTTTGAGCAAGTTTCCGTTTCGTCAATTGTTTAAGCTTAAGTCATCATAAATGTTTATGATTTTATTTTCCTAACGTGTATGGATGCTGAACGTGATAATACAACCAATTTGGGGCCCTTTAGGTGTTTTTTTTAGTCTGTTAATTTGTCATATTTCAATGTTAAAGTTTTTGAGCAAGTTTCTATTTTGTCAATTGTTTAAGCTTAAGTCATCATAAATGTTTATGATTTTATTTTCCTAATGTGTATGGATGCTGAACGTGATAATACAACCAATTTGGGGCCCTTTAGGGGTTTTTTGAGTCTGTTAATTTGTCATATTTCCATGTTAAAGTTTTTCAGCAAGTTTCTATTTTGTCTATTGTTTACCATAAACAATTTTATACTGCAAAAGAAGACATTTCAACTTCTGTTGGAGGCAAAATAATATAGACTGAGGGCACAGCTTGATATTTTTAAATAGTAAATACTTGAACATCAACTTCTGAATAGGCGAGCTTTGCTGTTCTCCAACAGCTCTTGTCTTTAAAAGCGATTCTTTAAGAAAAAAAAATACGCTTTTAATAACTAACGGAAAATTCCTCCCTGTTTTATCATTATATCAGTGTCTTCTAAAACCCAACTCCCGTCTATAACGTTTAGCGACTTTACTATTTACTCAAATAGTTAGTATTTGAAATCCCCATCACTAGGTATAATAAACTGATATTACCTCATCTACACAACAAATTGTTTATTTCAACATTAAAATGTTGAGCAATGTTTAACATCGTACGAGAAGTGTTAGTTTCAAGCTTTCCTCGATGCACGTGTAAGCACGTTCGTGCATTTTTGTTGAATAAACATGTCTATGTATATTCGGACCATCTGTGTTGGTCCCTGTCGGCAGCTGCGGCCAGTGAAGGTGATGACGGACACACTTGGTCTTCCCTCTGGTACACTTTATACCCATCGTGTGGAAAGCTGTAAAATCATAAAATAAACCTGCAAACGCAGATAAAGGATCTGTATACATTTTTTTCTCCTGGCTCTGCGGATGTCCTGATGTGTCCTGAGTTATGAAATGTTCAGTGTAAATCTTGTCTAATCTAGCTTCCAAAATACACTGAGTATATAAAATGTTCGTGATGGAGCAATTTACACAACAATATATATATATATATATCAGCATATTTTATACTTTGTTTCACTGTAATGTAAGCTGATATAGGTTTCTGTTTTATAAATCGTGATTTAGTTCCATGTGGCGGTAATTATTGGATACTGGGAAGTGTTCACGTATATATATATATACCTATTTGTTTTGGTAATGCCTCAGGTTTTGTGTTATTATGGATTACTGTACTTTATTTTGGCGGGTTCTGAGTTATTTTGTTAGTTCGCGCGAGCGCGAAATCAAATGTTTTGCGAATTATTGTATAATATTTATATATAGACGCACTACTGTCAGCCAGAACCCATGATCGCGAACTTTAATATGTATTTTAAAAATATCGAAGACATAGAATTTCGCATACGCAAATATAGTGGTTTACAGTAATCAGAATGAGACGAATTGATTTATAGCTTCATGAACTGACATTACAATAAAAACATATTAACTGCATCATTTGCAGATATAATACTGATGCAGAATTTGGTGTAATAAACGCTTCAACTATACAAATTTCAAAAACGTTCATGGTAACAGATTCTACATAAATTTTGCACAATGCCATTAAAGCTAGGAAATATCTACGTGTCCGATGCCTAGAAATTATGATGTTGCATAGTTTATTACCGTTTATGATAAGCCATCACTAACATACTCGTTTTGTCTTACAGCAGCGACTGAAGAAGAAGATCGACAGTAGTCAGACTGAGAATCCCCCTCTAGACACCAGCGCCTTCGACTTCGACGACAGCGATACAACCACCACAAAGAAAACCGTTAACACAGGCTCACAAGGGCTAGACGTCTCCGTACACATCGTACAGCAGATCAGCGGCAATTCACACCCAGACCAAAAAATCCAAACCAATGTGAACGTCAGTACGACCGTCAAGACCCACTACTCTGGTGCCCCTCCCGAACAGGGAACGGCATCACAATCGTCGACAAACGTCGAGACTAGCACAAGTTTCGAGTGTAAACAGGAACCAGGAGGCAGTGACGATATTCAATGTGGAGGGTCTAATCAGTCAGACTCCAGTCATAACTCGTCTGATATCCTTAACCAGGCCGAGTTAGACGATATTCTGAACACGATTGATAACGGTGATAGTGAAATTAGTGACGAATTGATCGAGGAGTTGAAGAAATTTGATCAGATCTATTCCAAAGTGTTACAAGAAGACAGTAATGATAGCCAGGACAAAATGTTTAATAATATGACCAGCACTTCTCCGGTGCTACAAAAAGGCCCTGGTCCCTATCCTGATGCAACCCCAGCCGGGTACGACACGAATCAAAACTTAAATCCAGTAAGGACTCCCCCGATGCCGCAGAATTTCAGATCGCCTCTTAGTGAGACTGGGCCGGCTGCAGAGACACTCAAACAAATGGCGGCCCAGCACCAGAGTCTGCAGCAGGATGTGTACGGCATGAAAACAATGGACGATACGTTTCAGCAGACAAATGCCAATTACCGTCAAAATGGCTACCCACCAAATATGAACCACCAACAGCATTTCCTATCGCAACAGTCGGGGTACATGGGACAGCAACACGCTGGCATGAACAATATGCGCGGACCGGTGCCGTACGGTCAAAGCAAGGGTGATATGAGTTTAACGTACGGGGGTACGAAACCACTGTCACATTTCTCCACGCCGCAAGGATCAGCGCAGCCCCAAACCCCCTCCTCACTACAACAACTGCAGAACCAGGTACAGGCACATTTTGATCAGGGTACACAGATGGAAATCACACAGACACAACACATGCAGGTCTCGGACGGACCACACCGCATGCAAATGTCGCAAACGCAACAACTACAGATGCGGCAGCCGCATCAAATCGCGATGTCGCAACATCAGTCGTTTTCCATGCCTGGTGGTAACATGGCACCTAATCAATCACAGTATATGAACGAACAAATGAACATGGAAATGGTTGATAAAATGAGAAAACAGCAACAGCAGCAACAACAACATACAGCTCAGTCTCAGCATCCAAATCAACAACAGCAACCACCACCACCACATTCTTCACAACCGACCCATCCCCAACAGCAACATGCTCAACAACAGCAACAACGCTCACAACAACAGCAACAACATCCTCAACAACAAGTGATGATGGACAGACAAGCTGCACAAATGCAGCAATATATGGGCCGGCCCCCACCTGAGTACAAGATGCAGCAGTCGAGTCAAGGTGCACCGGAGGGATATACGACGAACGGCGTAGGCTCGAATCCTCTACAGACAATGCAAAATATGGTCAACCAAACGAATACCATGCAAACAGCAGGGTATGGACAAATCAAATCCGAGAATATGCAAGCTGCAGGGTATGGACAAATCAAATCCGAAAATATGCAAGCTGCAGGGTATGGACAGATCAAAAGTGAAAGTAGTTCGGTTCAAATGCATAATGGAATGATGCAAAGTGCACAAATGTCAACGTTACAGAGAATGAACTCTGCTGGTCCGGGGATGCCTGGACCTGTTAGTGCGAGTCCGGTGCCGGGCGGTACAGCGCCGTACGCCGGTCAACCACCTGTTCAACGACAACAGTCGTATCCGGGAGCACAGAACAGTGCCCAGGAGACGCGACAACAGCGACCGGGAGGTACCACGTACACCAGTGCAATAATGCGTAATCAGAGACCACCGAACGTTAATGTGGGGCCTGATGGTCTCAATATATCTCAGCCTCGTTCTCAACATGAATGGCCACGTCAAATGGTACCCGGGCCCCAAGGTCCTAGGTACGCAGGTCCACCCCATCAGGGCGGGCCTGGTGGAATGAGTCGGCCTCAGATGTCTGCCGCAGGTATGATGCAATACGGCTCTTATTCGAATCAGGTCGGAACAATGAATTCGGTCGCCGGCATGCAGATGCAGCGACAAACGCGACCGATGCAAATGAGTGCGATGCAGTCACAGCAGGCTGCGATGATGCAAGGTAATACACAACAAATGATGATGCAACAGCAGAATATGCAAATATCTCAACGGATGAACATTCGCGGGCCGATTCCTGGCGCTTCCGGAACCATGGCGCCATCTATGGACGCTAATGCTGCTGGTTATAACGCGACACCTAGTGGTACGCACGGCCATCAGGAAGATTTTATAAATTTATTAGACAGTGCACAGACTGGTAACTCTGACTTTATCGATGGGATAACAGTGCAGAGTTCGGACGGTAACAATGATGCCAATTGGCTAGACGAAATTCTCGGCGCAAAGTGAACATTTACAGGAGTTTGTGCTGCTAGAATATCATTTACGTAATTTGAGATATGTTAAATCAGGGCAACGTGTGATGTGTTTTGTTGTCATCGAATACACGTGTTCCCCGCACGTAAACGGGAACCAAGTTGACACGTCGGCGGTACACGGCGTGAGTTTTGATGCTGAATGTGTATTCGATAACGACAGCTAACTACCTCGATTGGAGAGATATTTAGACGTTTATGTGGTACAAGTCATTTCAAGGTTATAGTGTATTTTTTACTGTGACTTGTGTCGCAATAGCGCACAAATTGGACGAAGAAATATACCATATCGGTACTGGATATGGATGTCGCGAGATCTCGTAAAATTATTTTTACTAAGAAGTGTACATGTTTAATGTGCTGCCATCACCTTCATTGTACATAGTTTTATAGTGGTCGCCTCAGCCCCGTGTTACATAGTGGGATGAACCATTCTATTATAGTATTCATTTCCAAAACACGTAGCTCAATAGCGACCCACTCTGACTCATGACGGTGATTATGTTAATTTTGTTTTTCATGACATGGTATTTTCAGGTACATTTAACTCTTTATATCAGTATCAGTTTCACTCTCTATCGTTTAACCTTCAAGTTTCTTCCTGCTCAACATTTCTAACTCTATATCTACATTATGTACGGCAGAAATACTGTTTCATTTTGAAGTTTGAGTTTTTATTAAGTTTTGAAAACATGGATTTGTCAATGCAAAGGTGTTGTAATTTCTTAAGCTCAATCTCTTTTATGGTGTGCGAGTGTTTTATTGAATTGAATTTTAAAATATGATGTCGCCAAAAATAATTTATGTTTGCATGCAGCGCTGTTCAATTTTGGACAATTAAGTTGACAATCGTAAAACCTGTCTTGTTAAGCTAACCATACGTTGTAACCCATAGGACGTGATCAGTTGCTGCCAGGTTACTAGACAACCTTTAAACCTGCTTTCGTTCTGTTTAAGCTAACCATACTTAATGATCAGAAGACGGTGGGTTGTGGCCGGCGGGAGAAGGCTATCCTTATTTATATATTAAGGGGGCTGTGACGGTGATCGTACCACTACGATCGTCACGCCTGGCCGGACACGTCGGGGGTCTTCCGTGACAACAGTGAATTATTACTCAGCTTCGAGGTGTTCTTCGATGTAGGGATATACACACAAACAACAGTCTCTCGTCCTGTCTCAAGTGATCTGCTACTACAGGCGTGGTGACGTTTCATCTCCAGACAACTTTAAAAATTTAGTTCTTTTATTTTTTTATGTTTAACTGTATTCTCGTATTTCGTTTGATTATATATATTTTATACAGTCACTGAGTACATAAGCGTGTCTGGATTAAACGCTTTTCCTGTGACGGTCATCCGTGTGATGTCGTAAACACCGGCGTGTGTAATCGTGTTATCTAACAATGATATTTCAATGATCACGTCTATTTCACCGGAAGTGGTTAAGAATTTTACCGGAAGTAGCACTGCAACTCGAGAGAAAACATGCAGTGTGAAAATGCGTTGGCGCTGCACTAGGTAATACACATAATCGCCAAGACGCTTGTTTGTGAAATGTAACAAAAGTGTGGTGGGTACCAGCTCTGTGTCAGTACTGCAAATTACCAAAAGCCCCACGTTACCATTATAGTAATTCATTACTTACAAGCTAGTTATTTTTTATTTCTGTCTTGTTCAAATTTGTAACATATTTATTTAGATTTGTAAGCTTTAGTCCAGTGTAAATTTTAATTTTGGAGCCCAGTGCCAGTAGATCACTCATTTTCCACTGTTAAACGAGCAAAATCAAAGTCTAGTCTCAAACCACGGAATCAGACTGTTTACAGAGAGCTAATGTCAAAGATTGTCTTAAGAATGTTTATTTTTATGTGATTACTTTTAGACATTGAAAGGACCCGGATTTTATTGGATGTTTTAGTTAAGTTGTGCGTACTGATTACCGATTTTAGTAGGAGCATGAACATCTGTCTTGTCAGAAATTGTTATTAGACCTTTCGGGAAGCTTAAAATTGTCGTTGGTTTTTAGGGAATATTTTTATAGTTTCGGATAAACAATTTTGCATTCTCAATTATATATTTACCACTGTCTTGCCTTTTACTGTTTCACAGAAATCGAAACGAATCTCAACTTTAAACTGACACTAAAAGTGCAAGTTACAGAATAGCTTTGGTGATATTTCTAAGACAGGTCTCGTAATTTACATCAAACTCGAACTGTCAGTATTATTATTTAATATATACTTACGTATTGTCTTAAATTTGTACGTTTTAATTTGTTTTATCACACAAATCCTGTTTTACTGTATATAGATAATTTGTGTGACCAGTTGTCATTGCAATAATGTTGCTGGTAGACCGAAATCATAGGATATTATTCCTCGACTGTGTCGCTGAAGTATTAATTTTAACGAGGATGGGAAACTTTTGTTTTATCATTATATTATAGATATGCATTCGAAATCTGTTTTTTTTTGTTCTCAGATATGTACCTTTACTTGACTGCTGTTTCACACTCAAACCTTCCAATGTCTTCATTTCACTTGTAGTATTAAAGAGCTGATCAAGTTGTTAAGATAAATATGCTGATTACTATAGATCGTTTTGTTACTATGACAATAGACTAACCATAGTAACACCGACAAATGAATCTACACCAGTCCGGTGTATATTTCTACACATGGCCAATATTTAAATATAAATGATTTCTTGCATTATAGATTTTATTTTATTTCTTGATATTTTTGTTCATCATTTAATGTTTGAAAACGAAATGATTTCCTCAAGAGTTTTTGTTAGAATATGTCTTAAATGTGTTAAAACATGGGACCAAATATTATCGTAAATGTTATAAGAAACTATTTTGTACTTTGTACTTGTCCTCATTACCCGATTGTCTCGCCCTCAACACACCAGCAAAGTGTCTGACTGAAAGTAGCAAATCGAAAATCGTTTTGATATATTATTTTCGTCAGAAATTGTTTAAAATTCAGCAGAAGAATCGGTCACATACCAGCAAAAAATGGTTAGACTTTATCTGCTGAAGTTGATGAAACATGTTTTAGCTTGAAATGATCAAATTATTCCAGCAGATATATCGGCTGAATGTCCAATCATTACGAGCTAATTTGATTCGAGTTCAGCAAAATTGGTGTTATGTAATAGAAAGGATGAACTGGTTTCAATGATGCACATTAGACATTAACCAACACTTAACTACACTCTGGTCACACTGAGAATATTTTAACAAATACTTCTTTCCTCAGATGAAAGATTGTATGTTTTGAAAACGCATGTCTGTCGTGAATGATGAAATATCTGGCCACGGTTTCATTAGCAGAAATATTGAGTGAATTATAATAGAGGTTCAAAAGCTTACTTTGAATTATGAAATGTTTCCAAGTGGAAAATAGAAAATTAGGAAATTGATGAAACTGGATCCTAGTTTGAAGCCCATTCACCACATTTTACTCTGATGCCCTCAACCCTTTTTCCGGCATTTAGTAAATTAATAGTTCTGTTATGAAAAACTGTCCGAACTACCGAGGGACCACAATGTGATAATGATAATTGTTTATCATGAAATGAATTAAGTAACTTGTTGTATATGAACAACGGGAGTTAACTCTGATAAGGGGAGGTAACTTGCCGTGAGTCATATGGTGTTGACAAGGAGATCTACTGTCTCCGAAAAGTTTTAGGGATTTTGAGCGCTCATGATTCATCCTCATTAAAACATGTATAGATATATGATACATATTGTTACACTCACTACCATTTTCAAAGAATGAACTACTTAATTTAAAGTTTGTTATTATTTCATTTTATATTTTTGCCAGAATTAATTGAACAAGACGAACTTTCTGTTGTTAACTATTGTAATATAATAATGATGTTAAAATTTGATGAGAAAAGTTTCTATTAAAATGAATTTGAAGTTATTGTGTTTTCCACGTTGTTGTCAATAAGAATGTTGTACATAATTCAGTTTAATGTCTTACTCACTTTACAATCAAGTTAAGCAATCTTTAATTTAATGACTGCATTTGTTATGATGATTGTTGTGTTTGAATTAGTTTTAGAAAAAAATAAAAATAAAAAAAAATTCCAACAACCACCAATGACGAACGCCGAGTGGGAGGCATTGATGTACCATAAGTAAACCTGTTATATAGACTAGTTGTTATATTGACAAGTTTTTATTAGCTCTGAACTCTTATACGGCGAAATTTATATAACTCGGTTAACCGACATTCAAATGTCCAGAGGTGTGGTGGGTAGATGGACACTTACGGAGTCTTACCGACTTGCTCGAAATGATTTAGCCACTGCATCTAAAATGTTAATGAAATTCGTCTAAATAAAACCGGTGAGGATTTAGTAGTGACGTGCATATGATAAAGGCATTATTGATACAATGTTAGATATTCTTTGCTATTTATATCAAAACCTGTTAAATAAATAAGGCGTTTTTATTTTAGTTATAACCTGCTAAAGAGATCAACTAAATTCTGCTAATTTGGTGTTAACCTTGCGAAGTAAAGAATTGCATTAATTTGATCATCACAGCTTGCTGTAGAACTAGTGACTTGTGGTGACAACCTGTCGGAGAATCGTCTCTAGGATCCTCAGCTTCACACACATGCCACACATAATTCTCTAGTGACAGCGAGTTAAGCTGGAGCGGCGACCGCCATTGTTTAAATCACTGATCTAACATAAGGCAAAGAAGGGCGAGGACGTTATACAAAACATCGTCTTCATTGGCGACACGTGACAATCGCCCTTTGTCCGTTTGGTGGTCATCTCCTAATGACCACTGTCCGGGATTTATCTGGGGATCAGGGAGCATGGTTATTTTTTGTAGTTCAATGTAATGACTTGTGGTATGATATGATTGATTTGTGGTGATGTGCTAAGGAGTTTTCTGGTAAGCTTCATTAAACGACTCTTTAGAGCCACCGATACCTTTAACATTACGTCCATGACCCAGTTCTGGTCTTACTTGGACCACCGAGTCATCTCCGCGTCAAGCTCACAGGTCTTCATTGACCGGAGCTGACTAATGTATTTACGATCAATTTTAAAGACATTGTTGAGAAATATTTTAATTTGATAGCTGTAAAGGTTTAAGTCCCATCCTTTTCACGGCAAGCTGCCTTGGAATCAGTTGGGACAGTGATTTGCTTGCAATTGTATTGTAACCTTTTATTGGTGTTGGCCGATCCCTATTGTTGGAGAGTGGCAACAATGTTCGATGTGGCTGCTCCTTTGTCGCTCACCGACTCGACTTGAATGGGCTGTCGGGGACGAAAGTTGCTGGTCCACAACAGTAAATGTTCAAACGTTACCGACTCATGTCTTGTTAACACGCGACCGATATCCTTTTAAAATCCTCCAATCAAAAGTCGTGTTAGTGAGTACTGTTTAGCGGGTGGCCGGTTATCTGGTACTAACAGATACATACATAGAGATAGGAAACTTCTTTATCTTTGCCGACGACAGAGACAGCTCTCGTTTATTTCCCCTTGACTTACTACTTTTAAGTGTAATAGTTTAAACATGTTATTTTTGCCTAAATATAAAGTGGAAACGTATTATGGTCTGGTATGATGGATTTTTCAGATTATGCTGTTTGAATATGATATTTGAAAACATGTTCATGAGCAATTTTACCTATTGTTTTCGAAAATCATACATTGAAAACTAGAAGTGCATTACTGAAAGTTTATAGCATATCTTTATCATGTGTTAAACTATTTAGGAGTATATCTAAACAGGTACATACAGAGGTTCATCTGCTAATCGTAAGCATGGTTTCCAATCTCTCCAATATATGTTTCTGGTACTAAGGAGTTATCCCATGGTACTGTCCGATAGAAACTTTTGTAAGGTTATTGGTGAATTGCTAAACGTTACTTTACTATATTTTACAGCCTTATTATGATTTCCACTCCGACATTCTACATTAACTGTACACAAATCACAAACAGTTAATTCTTTATCAACGTCACACAAAACGCAAAATATTGTACACCAAACTTTAAGTGACAAAAAACACTCACAGACACATCATCATGGCACAGAATACTCACATGCTATTGAAACATAACACAAACCAATTATATTCTACATCAACTGACACTTTACATTACAGAATCTACATCAGCGTTATACAAATATTCAACATCAACATTTCACAAATCGCTAATAGTCTACATCAATTTATACGAAAAACATTTACCCTCGGTGTTAACGAAACATTAACGTTTCGCAAATAACCTTTCTTCTACACTATTGTTACATAAATTACTCAAATGCTATGCTACATCAACATTTTTACACCCACCAACATTCTGTATACCAAATATTATGTATTATGTTGCAAAAAACTCTGGATAACGTAGAACAGAACTCAAACATTTTGTAAAACGTAGCACAAAACTTATAATATTCTGTATAACGTTGCACAAAACTCAAACATTTTGTATAACATTGCACAAAACTCAAACATTTTGTATATCGTAGCCCAAAATTCAAACATATAACGTTGAACAAAACTCAAACATTTTGTATAACGTTGCACAAAACTCAAACATTTAGTATAACGTTGCACAAAACTCAAACATTTTGTTTAACGTTGCACAAAACTCAAACATTCTGTATAACGTAGCACAAAACTCAAACATTTTGTGCAGCATTGCACAAAACTCAAACATTTTGTATAACGTTGCACAAAACTCCATTTCATTGGGTTGAGTTTTCAGTCCTGTACATTAAGACTTTGTAAGCAATAAAACCGTGTAGATGACCATGAGCCTGCTGCTGACTGTCCTGTTTAGGAGAGCCGTTAAAACGTTGTTTGTAAACCCCATTTTGTGACGGTTCAGTCAGACACGAGGAATTCATCCAGATCAGTTGTGAGCTTGTCAGTCTGGGATTTACAGGCTTATGTGCTGGGCGTATTGGCGGAAGTTAGCCGGGCAGAAATCCTTTACCGGAAAGCTCTATTAGAAAGACGATATCCAATACAACGCCGGTCGCATTCATAGATTTCTGTTAGAAAGTGTTTCCATCCCCTGTATACAGGAATTCTCATTTGCGTAGAAATTATTTCACAACCGATATGCATTTACTTGGTGTGGTACCGAAGTTGTTATTGAACTTCCTTTTCCTAAAAGCAAATTCTATTGATTATCTCCTACAAACGTCCAATAACTACTTAGTAATTAAAGAATGACTTACCTGAAACCGACAAAACAAAACCTGGAAAATAGATAAATAAATGTCGAAGTATGAGAATAAATCATTCGGTCAATCAAGCGTGAAATGTAGGGTAAAATCAGCCACGCATGCGGCATTGGAGCCTTCCCTTCTAAGAACACCTTTTTCGCGCGCTTACTCATCATTCTTACTCATGTTAGAAGTTCAAATAATACTGTCTATCTTATTCTTAGAAATATTCTTGAGTTATTCAATAGAGTTATTCAATAGATGATCGACTAATGCCTCGAAAAAAACAAAACAAAACTCTAAATAAAAAATCACATGGGCTATAATAAGGATGTTACAGTAGTTGGGTCTGCATGATGCAGGATGTCACCTGATTGTATGTTAGGGATAGGAATACCAGAATTTACACACAATAGTTTTTCTTACTGAACTAGTATACTAATTGTATTATTTTAAGAGATGACACTTACTGAGGTATTCGTCTGTTCCGTTCTATGTCATGTCTGCGTATGTTTACTTCACAACACCCATTTTGCTTTCGATCACCCGATACTCTTTTGGTCACCACATGCAGCAATATGATAATGGTAAGAAGTTACTTTGTGTTTTCACCTAAACTTTCAACAATAAAAAAGAAGAAGAAGCGTACCTGTACACGTCACATCAATGGCCATCAACACAGATACGTCAGGGTCTCTCTACATCAGCTTAAACATGGCTGTGATGTCATCTATTGTTATAGATTGAGGTATAGTCGGAGCAAAGTCTACTATTATCACCTACTACTGTGGAATAGTTACCTTTTGCTGTGGAATAGTTTGTGAACTATTCCACAGGAAAAGGTAACTATTCCACACTTGAAGGTGAATGTAGTGACTCAGGTGAACATAGCTTAACATGTAATCAGAAATACATCCTCATTCATTAAATCCTCGGAGAGACGGATTAAAGATTAAACCAGGTACTTGTCAACGTGTTGTGATGTATTTGTAAATTTATTTTCATAATACCGATAAACACATATATATATATATGTATACAATTTTCATCACTTCATTCCAAAAAAAATTTCACCATTACTTTCACAGCCACTGCATCCAGATGAGAGAAGATTAAATATCCCATAAGACAAATACTGAATTTTCTGCCAAAATGAAATTACAGATGCTTGACATGCTTTTTTTTCTGTGTTTTGTATCTCCAAATCACTTCATATTCCATAAAAACGGCATCAATCAAACAAATTTACATCCCAACACATTTCAAGAAGATAATCATTCCAAATGAATACTTAAAAAAACACACACTCTTTTGCAACATGATTTCACTATTTTGTGTATACATCCAAAACATTGGGGAATACTTTGGTTTTTTTCCTTCTAAACTTCACTGTAAGGCTTGTGCTGCATGGGAAAAGATTTTTACCAAAATCCTTTCAAAATTATATCCAAAAATCATCATTACTCCATATACAGAGCTACATACTTATGGTCCTCCATGTTGAACCGTGAAAACTAAACTGAGGAAATGTTTCAGTGTGAGTACCATATAGTACCTGTGCATGGATCTTTAAAAAAATCATACAAATCATGATTCTTGCTCTCCGAGTGAGGTATAAATGAATCATGAATAGGTCTCAAGGTTTAAATAGGTAGTAAGATTTTACCTGGAGCTGTGGAATAGTTAAACAATACCCAGTGTAATAGTGGAGAGTACCAGTGACATTCAGTGCCATGTTTTAAGTATGAGAAACACCTCAAACTGTGAAATAGTCAAGATTATGGATACTTCTCGGCAATTACGGGCCTCGAACAATTCATTATCTTGACTATTCCACAGTTTTCGGTGTATCTCTTATACTTAATGTTCTGAAACAGCATTATTTAAACATAAAAAACATAATTAATCTTATATAGATTGATCGCTGGGTGACCTGGAAATTTGTTTCATATTTGTTTATAAATTGCATATGGTATATTTCCTATTGGCAACGATCTATTCTTAAGCAAATGTGAGAATTATTTTGAATAAGTTCGAGCTAGAATGCATTTCCTAAAGATTCTTGGGAGTCAGATCCATTAGACTTGCCAGTGAACGTTTTCAATAGGAGTAGTACGAATGTCCGAGGAGACACATGTCCATACTCAGAACTTTAAAGGACATAGGAAACAAATTTGAAAACGACAAACAAGAAATAGAAAGATTAAAAGAGTCATGGTGCATACCGGCGCGTTACGACTTTAATGCGTCGATTATAGGATTTTGAATACAACAGATCATATGCTTTACTTCTAACATGTAAATGATCTTATTATCAAAAAATAGTTTTTTGATTGCAGTAGATAATTCTTCACTGCCAGAACGCTAGTGTGCGATTGATTCTTGCTTGGTAGGGCCTTACCCGAATTAACATGCAGAAAGTGACCTTACGTTTGAATGGAAAATTTTACGTGAGAGAATGTAAAAAAGGAATACGGAATTAGAAATGTGGGAAATACGTTACCAGGTACCATGAAGTGTCCAATAGCAATAACAGATGGATAAAAACGATCAGGTATATACGTAATATATGTAAATGAACGATTTTACAGAATGTTGCTCCTTACGCCATATCTTAATTATAGTACAGACACATAATAAGGTTATGTTGAAAAATCACCAAATCCGTGGATGATCAATATGTATAAGAATTGCAATGCCTGCATAAGACTCGCAACCAGTCTCTAGAATATTAAAATCATCACTAAATTTTGAAAACAAAGTTTATCTCTAAGACATGTTCGATTCTTTTATTAAAATTCTGTTGAGAAAATCTTACTATTGTTTTTACTTTACTATTGATAAAGAATAATGGTGATATCAACAACACGATCAACATCTACCAAAGACAACCTTTATCATTTCCTCTTAGTAAGATTTTCTCAGCAGATTTCTCTGATGTCTTTGGCAGATGTTGATCATGTTGTTAAACTCACCATTATTCTTTATCAAAAGTAAAGTAAAAACACCAGAGAAATTCTTAACCAGATAACAATATTATTCTCTTTCAGTGGACTAATCCCTACAGGTACACCATTAACAGGTAAACTTCTATTCCTAGCAGCTCTAGTAAAGACCTCGTGTACTCTAAACCCCGACTAACGACTGAACAACTTCCATCACCCGCTAATTAACTCCAAACGCGGAAACGCTCATTTACAATTCCAGCTGGCGCAGATTCCAGACTATCGCAACCGCTGGTTTTAAGCATTGAATGAACAAATCCATATATAGTCATAAATGCGTTTGACAATGGGCATACATATATATATATTAACTAAATGTAAATACTGGCCTGACATTTAACTTCGGAGGTATCCTGTTACTTATTTAACACGCCCCGATGTTTGTCTCCTGTGTCAGACCTCCAGGGATAATTAGGTTATAGGACTCCTATAAGAATGAGAGTACCCGAACTAACGATGTTTTGATGACTTTCTACCACTCGATATCGGTAAGTCTATTATACTTTCATAGCCAGACTAGCGTCTTCACTTTCCTGTCAGAAGTACATTATGATTTTCTTAAAGTTGTATGGTCTATCACTTTCGCTCTTTTTGTCATAGTTAAAACTGTTTAAGTGTTATACACATTTTTCTCCGTTTCTCTGAGTTTTAAACTTTCTAATTTTACCACTTTTTATAAAGTTGCAGCACTGGAAGTATTTTTAATTATAAAATTGAAAAATCTTTTTAACGTGTACACGTGAAAAATAGGCTCGAAAGAGGCCGAATCATTCCGAACTCTTCCGAACATCGTCGCGACAATCTCGAAGTAACACGAGAGTTGTGAAACCAAGAGAAATGTCAACTATATGTAGTAAACAAAAATTGTGGTCGACCTCAGCAGACTGGATCTACAAAGAAAATAATGCTCGCACATTACAATATTTGATACACTCATTATTGAATTAGGGCAATGTGTGAATTAGATGTTTCAAATACTCGTTCTATGGACATATACCAGCACGATTTGCTCATATCAGCTAGAAGGAAAACGTAAACAAACACATGTGCGCTTACGCTAGTTACCTGGATCACCACGTGCAGGACGTGTGGACGTCAGTCACGTGATACGATTCGGAATTCCGACAAAACCCGAAGGTACTGAACAAAGCGGTGATTGAAGGCGTTTTATTCAAAACCAGGAATATATGATCCCTAGATTTCGGCTCTCTTATAGGCTGACATATGGTTTTGGGGAGCTAAATCATCAAGATACATGTCCATGTTCAAATATCAAATGTTAAAACGACATATCGTTTCAGTGAAAATTACAAGAAATACAACTTTAATATCCGATGATTAAACAGTTTTGACGATGACGTATTAAGGAACACTAAGTCTTAAAAGTTATATTACAACACTATTCAATTTGTCTAAAATCATCGAATACATAAGTATTGTCTTTATTTTTTTTAGCTTATAGGTGTCTTGCTGTGAAGGATAACAAACCAGTATTCTATTTGTGACAGAAAACATCAGTTTAGTTATAACTTTCCACAACAAAAAAAGGCCATCTGTTATTATTTACCTGGACATCTACTCTATGTTTTTATTTTGGTGCAGAAAAGGTTGATTAACTTGAAATCAGCTTTCTCACCTATATAGTGTTTGTGCTATAGCGTCTGCATGTCATTTAGGTGATAAGTACTTTTAGCATGATAAATATATATTAAGTGAATAATTCAAATTATGTTTGAGCCGACGAGTTTTAAAAGTATTGAGTATTTGACAACACCATATTAATACAAAAAACCCTTAATAATTTATTTAATCCAAGCAGCGGTGTAAATGCAACACATTCTTTAAACAAATTTTAGTATTAGATAAGGAAAATGACAGTACAAAATCTCCATTGTGTTTCTGATGTTTAAACATAGTTTACTCTACAATGCTACCTCACTGAAACATATTGCCAGAGACACAGAAATACATCCTACCCGATCACATTTTATGACAAAGAACTAACCAGTCACCTCACTCCCCTTTCTATCTGCTGATCAGTAACCAAAAGTAGCAAATCGGGCGCCGATTCCACTAGAGGATATTAAAATGATATACAGCAGACTCCCAAAACAAATTCATAACATATTCTATAGAGGAGGCTATCCTTAGATGAGATTAGGTGTTGACAGGTTTTACAAATTATACAACTGATATCAACCAACTGATATTAGTGGATAAGTAGATAGTCATGATAAGTATGAATATGAACGCTCCAGACTGATGCGAGTAAAAATGATAAAACATTTGTTAAACATATAGTCTTTGGATCTAGTGGATATTCTATCTTAAGGATCTGTGACCTGGTTGCCTTTAGTGTCCCTTTGATATCATATTTTTTTGTAGCCTCTTTATCTACTACGTACGTTTTGTTACGCTATTTTGTTTCCTTTATCAACTTCGTGGACAATACAATGAAAATTCTAATCCTAATGGGAAACAAGAAATCATCAAAGGTTTTTTTATGATTTGTAAAACACATATTTTTGTTTAATTTTATTTCTAATTTGAAAAATATGATGTAACTACGACCAAGTCATTAAAGTCAATGTACGATATATTCTAATACGGGTCACAGTTGGTCACGGTTGGTCACAGTTGGTCACGGTTGCTACGGAGTATCATTATAATTACCATAAACGTTCTTTGCTGTTAGTAGAATGTAATTTGAAATTGAGATTGTTACCATATCTCCGCAGAACTTCGGACACGCTATTCTAGTTTTGGAAAGAAACTTTCTCCACGATACATCCGATTCGATGGATTAAAAGCATCTGGAAGCATCACACCATTTTATATATACTGTACACATCTTGTTATTGTAATACTTTAAAATGCTGAATTATCTTTATAATTCCATAACGTTATATATATTCATGGTCGAATCTTGTTTTCCTACAGTCACAGATTTTTTAGCCCCGGAACTGTTGGGTCAGTGAATGAACTCATTTTCCTCTCTACTCCAGCTTTAGATTCGCAGGCCTGATACCAGTGATTAATTGCTATTATGTTCAATATCAGTGCATTTTAGGAGATGAATTCTACATTAGGACGATTAAGTTATAACAATAAGGATTAAGTGACATTGTCACCACGTATTAATGCTATTATTGTTATATTAGTGCCCCGTTTTCTCACTGACTAGATGTACCACTCCGATGGGTTCCGAGGAAATCGATTCATCAGGATGTCGCCGCCATGTCTGTCTGGGGTTCCACGTGGATGTCATTCCGATCGCCCTCCGTCCGTGAAACAATCAAATTCTTTTTCTACCCCGGGCAAAACTCATAATAGGCTGTCTATATGGAATGCCTTTTACATTATATAACGTAGTATAATAGCAAATTCGTTGTGTTCTTAAAGACAGACGATTTCTGGTATTCGATAAAATTTAGGTTCCGATGATTCGCTCCTGTGTTTTGAAGTTAGGTTTTTTTCATCACATCTAACATTTTTTCTCATTCCAGACATCTTTATATCATTTGTGTATGAACCTTGTAGGGTTTCACATTTCCAAGAAACAAACGAAGAACGAATTAGTTCTTTCGGTAAGTGGTGAAAATCTTATATCTATTCTTATTTGACAAAAGAAATGGAGAAGGCGATGATGTTAGTGAAAAGGTATCCAATTGTAAAGCAACTCGTGATAAACCAAACTGAAATACTTTCCTGTAACGCGTTTTTTTCATCAAACACTTCAAACGGAACAACAACTTACTTAAAGATAACGCAAGACAATGTTACCCAAGTTTTTAACAAATAAATCCCGCTATTTTCGTTTCAAAACAACTTCGCGGAGAATGTTGCGGACAAATAAATTAACTGAAATGCCTTTTTGATATCTAACTTTACAAGACAAAATTAATCTGATTCTCTGTCCGAACAGAATAAAGACATGGTGATACCTCTGACCTGATCGGAAAGCATATTTAATGTCCAGGGTTCAATATCAAACATGCTGTAGCATTAGTTCCGATACCTAGAGGTACAGGCGGTGTCTAAGTACAGCTGTTGCTTACACGTTACCATCCTGTCCAAGGGTTCAGAACTAATGACAAATAGGCAACACTTACCACGTCCGTTATGCCGTCAGAACTGGAGAAAAATAGACGTGATATATGAACAGTGGTACATCCTGTCAACAGATAATGTGCCTTCATCAGTACACATCCATTGTATTACTACAAACAATAGCAATACTGTGGTATCTGTAGATGACTTACCGAAATTTAGAACACAAGGCTTTTAGTGTCAACGACTTACCTTGTTTTTGATTGGCATGGGAAACACCAGAGACAGCTTTCAAATTAAAGAAAATCGTTTGAATATTAAGATTTTACTGCTCCTTATATTTAGCTTTTCCTGTTAAATCCTATCGTTAACTATAATTCTTCATAGCAAAGCATTACAGATTTGTTTAAGGTTCAAAATCAAATTTTATTTAAAAAAAAAACAACCAAAAAAAATCCCCAAAACATCATGATATTACATAACATTAAGTGTCCTCACACAGGAGGAGATTCATTCAACACCAAATCATATATACTTTTTCCACTCCACTCAACCTTATCTGCTTTATATACTATTGTAACCTTACTGTTTTTTAATATATCATTTCTATATAATACCTGTATACATTTATAGATATATAGTACCTCTCAACTACAGGAGGATTTCGGACAAAATATATGGCTGATGAGATGTGCCTCACCTAACCTATTGCTTTTGTCCTCCCATAGTGAGAGGTAACTAGACTTCAAGAGAAAAACGATACTTTTAGTTGTATTGCTTAAACATCACTCTATCATGTATATCATTACAGACGTTTTAATCGATATTTTATGTTAATAAACGTTTCTTGCTTCACCACTGACAAAGCATAACGTTAAGAAATGTTTATTAAATTTGGTCCATCAACTTTGTAAAAGAGCATTTCTTATTATTAATTGCACTTGATAAACACTAATATTTTGCATCGTCAGAAGACAATTTTATGAATATTAAAATGATTATCTTAAAAAATATGACAAACATTTCTTTTGCACGAAACTTACGTTTTCTTTTTCCTTTTCGTCGAGGTGATATTCAATGAAAGGTTCGTTGTCTACCTGGCTAATCATTTCGAGCACCTTTACTGTACTCAAACAGTATATGAATACTTACATACATTTGGTGACACATTGGTTTACAACAACAGAATATTGATATCCATTACAGAGAAATGATCAGTATATTACCAATTGATCAGTTTTACTATCACAAATTACTTAATAAAACAAGAGAAGTAATGTACAAATGTACTAAATGTGATCATTTCCAGGACAGTATGACAATGTACTACATGTGATCATTTCCAGGATATTACTACAATGTACGACATGTGATCATTTCCAGGATATTACTACAATGTACTACATGTGATCATTTCCAGGATATTACAACAATGTACTACATGTGATCATTTCCAGGATAGTACGACAATGTACTATATGTGAACATTTCCAGGATATTACAACAATGTACTACATGTGATCATTTCCAGGATATTACAACAATGTACTACATGTGATCATTTCCAGGATATTACAACAATGTACTACATGTGAACATTTCCAGGACAGTACAACAATGTACTACATGTGATCATTTCCAGAACAGTACAACAATGTACTACATGTGATCATTTCAAGGACAGCACAACAATGTACTACATGTGAACATTTCCAGGACAGCACAACAATGTACTACATGTGATCATTTCCAGGATAGTAAAACAATGTACTACATGTGAACATTTCCAGGTCAGTACAACAATGTACTACATGTGAACATTTCCAGGTCAGTACAACAATGTACTGCATGTGATCATTTCCAAGACAGTACTACAATGTACTACACGTGATCAGTTCGAGGATAGTACAACAATGTACTATATGAGATCACTTATATAGCGAAATATCATGAAATACACACGAGAATAAGCTGCAAACATATAATACTGAAGGTTTCAAACGATATATAAACGAGAGTAAGATGACAATGCTGATTTGAATATTACCATGGGGATAAGTCCTAAGTTAGGGAGTTAAGGCTTAAGTGATGAGGGCAGGACTGGACCGGGAGGGGTAATTAGTTTGCACATCCAGGCTACGATGTTGCTTAAAGACGTCTGTTAATGCTAACATTGTCACAGACATAATTACGGGCCACTGCACACCCAGATTGTGCAAACAAAACGTCACTTGGCCCACTAATCAGAGCTTCCCTAGGTCTTATGGCCGAGTTTGATGACGTCTAATTTGAAGATTGGGCCCGTTTGGAGGAGTTCAGCTAATGAATCCATAACTGTTCTCCATGAATTTTTGATTTTATGGCAGTGGATATTCCAGGTCAAAGACATTAAGATCAAACGACTTAAAAACATAGCTGTTTCAATTACCCCTTAATGGTCCCCAGAAGGAGTGACAAGGGCTTGATTGCATCGCGTAGAGGCGATTGGTTCGTTAATTGGTACGAGAAAGGCGGGAGAGACACTTTCGTTTTCATTATTATTTTCTGCTGTAATTCCATTAGCATTTGTCTAAAGAGCACATGAGATTCGGCACGACAAATCCATTTTTCAGGGACAACAAGACGTGCTTTAAAGATTGCATGATGCTCTGTACACTGTGTACCGTAAGTAAGTCATCGCAATCTGGAAAAGCTACAACACTTGTAAATACAACTGGAGGTTTTAAGACAAAGTGGAATTTAATTGCAATACGTGACAAAGCTGTTTCATCATAACCTGCTTAACATTTGGTAAAATATCTAATTAATCTCTAATCTAATCTGTATTTGTTTGATCAAAAAAGTATGATATACGATGTATCTACTATGACCTCAATCTTAAATTTTGTTAGCTTTAATAGTTTAGACATAGTGTTAGGAAACAATACTAAATTATAGAGAAATATTGGAATGAATGCTACATTAGCCATATGAACCTTTCGTGGGCTTTGATTGCGTTGTAAGGCTAAAAATGTAATGTGATAGTCTGTTCTTGCATTTCTTACACTCTACATGAAACATGTTTCAATCTTATAAGTCGACATCGTCAAATAGACCTATTCTATTTCCAAAAGTGGTCGCAACGATAACGAGGAAAATCCCAAATTTAATTTCCATCCAGAGAATAGTAACACCAGAGGCAAAAACGATAAGTTGTTTTGTCGATCTGGCGACAGAGCGGCCATTGTTGGTTCGGCTGCGATCCTAGGTCAGCATGTACCAATACAAACCTATGCAGTATCCCGAGAAAGTCTGCGATAGCGAGAGATGTGCGCGGTAGGTGCCATCAATTATTCCGGTGTTTTCTGTGACCAGTCCGGGGATGTCTGAATAATACATTTACAACCGGAACAGGACGGACAATAGTCACGAGATTAATGTCGCAGCCGGAACTCACAAATCAGCTTTTTTGATTGGTCAAAATTTATCATAATCATGGCGCACAAAATGTCCCGATTTTAGACCATGTCATCTATTGTCTGTCGTGATATTTAAGGAGAGAGAGAGAGAGCTGTGTCGTACAGACTCGGCTAGGCTGGTGCTGGTACAGAGACACTCGCCAAGGTAAATAGTAGCCGCGCATGCATAACCCGAATCAAAGTGTGACCAGACAGCACATAAGATGACCAGTCACGTGAATCAAAGTGCTCTTAACGTTTACAAGTATACCAATCAATTTGACTAAAAGTGCAATAAGTATTTACACGAACATCAATGCACCTGAACATGCAATGCATGTGACGCACGATGTACTAAAAGTTTTTACAAATATCATTCAGTACCACATTACACTTATTATAACCTACATGAGCATTTCACTATTTTGTAACACCCGACCACGTGAAAAGCTCATGCTAATTAGTTATGACGTAACGGATACCGCCTCCAGTTTTTAAGGATATGTTATTATCTTTGAATTTTGATTGGTTAAAATAACAGCTGCTTTTGATTTGTTTTCTGATTTTTTATTAAATTCATTCCTGACCGGTGTAGAAATTTTGCAATGTAAATGAGAACAATTATATAAGGCTCTGTTATCGCCTGATTGGAGATGTAGTTGGGCCGGGATCGTGGACGAGATCCGATTTCAGATACGGCAGAACGTCAAAAGGTAAAACGGGCTATTGGATGTTGTGTTTTATGCCTCACAATTCATAAATCACCCCTGTCAATGAAATCCATATTACCATATTTTGTAATGTGTATTATACAACTTTTATGCAACAAATCAAGAGTATAAATCCTTGTTTCTATTTCCGCAGGTTTTTATCATTGTTACCAAAACGATTTTATCAGAAACCAACGCTATTCAGAATCGTCGAAAACGGGACGCTTATGGGATTTTGACATTTTAATGAATTGCTTCAAACACGAACACAAAGAGTTTAATGCCCCTAATAATATGGGTATTGTTGTGTACATTTTGTTTTCTGGTAAAATTTGTATCTGTAAGGTGACTATAGTGAACGTAAAGCCATGACTTACGTTTATCCTATCACACTTTACGCCAATTCGACATGTTTAGCCAAATGTTCTTAAAACTGTTACACTAACTGTTGGCTTTGGAAAGATATTTCACCCTGACTCAGAGTTCTAGGTTTTTGTCTTACCAATGATGTAACCTAATGCAGTGTAGTTTTGAACAAATAAAATATCACAGAGAATAACATCAACAGACTTTATTAAGTGAAAAATTGACCTAAATATATAATAATTGCTGACAATGACAAATTGAAAAACAATACTCTGCGATGGTAAATATATAGTAAAACTTCTCAGGAAATATGCTCTAAACTAAAGAAAACGTATGAGTAAGCTAATTATAATTAACGGCTTTATAATTTGTATAAAAAAGTAAACCTATGACACCATTTGATAACCAACACATCCCGTGGAAGATTAACGTTCGGCATGTGAAGGTGTAAACTGTCACCTCGTCAACGCCAGCAATGAACAGTGTCACTAACATCAACATTACGTGAGGCTCAGAGATACAGTAGATGTGAGTGATGATACAATACCTACAGTAGATGTGAGTGATGATACAATACCTACAGTAGATGTGAGTGATGATACAATACCTACAGTAGATGTGAGTGATGATACAATACCTACAGTAGATATGAGTGATGATACAATACCTACAGTAGATGTGAGTGATGATACAATACCTACAGTAGATGTGAGTGATGATACAATACCTACAGTAGATGTGAGTGATGATACAATACCTACAGTAGATGTGAGTGATGATACAATACCTACAGTAGATGTGAGTGATGATACAATACCTACAGTAGATGTGAGTGATGATACAATACCTACAGTAGATGTGAGTGATGATACAATACCTACAGTAGTGTGAGTGATGATACAATACCTACAGTAGATGTGAGTGATGATACAATACCTACAGTAGATGTGAGTGATGATACAATACCTACAGTAGATGTGAGTGATGATACAATACCTACAGTAGATGTGAGTGATGATACAATACCTACAGTAGATGTGAGTGATGATACAATACCTACAGTAGATGTGAGTGATGATACAATACCTACAGTAGATGTGAGTGATGATACAATACCTACAGTAGATGTGAGTGATGATACAATACCTACAGTAGATGTGAGTGATGATACAATACCTACAGTAGATGTGAGTGATGATACAATACCTACAGTAAATGTGAGTGATGATACAATACCTACAGTAGATGTGAGTGATGATACAATACCTACAGTAGATGTGAGTGATGATACAATACCTACAGTAGATGTGAGTGATGATACAATACCTACAGTAGATGTGAGTGATGATACAATACCTACAGTAGATGTGAGTGATGATACAATACCTACAGTAGATGTGAGTGATGATACAATACCTACAGTAGATGTGAGTGATGATACAATACCTACAGTAGATGTGAGTGATGATACAATACCTACAGTAGATGTGAGTGATGATACAATACCTACAGTAGATGTGAGTGATGATACAATACCTACAGTAGATGTGAGTGATGATACAATACCTACAGTAGATGTGAGTGATGATACAATACCTACAGTAGATGTGAGTGATGATACAATACCTACAGTAGATGTGAGTGATGATACAATACCTACAGTAGATGTGAGTGATGATACAATACCTACAGTAGATGTGAGTGATGATACAATACCTACAGTAGATGTGAGTGATGATACAATACCTACAGTAGATGTGAGTGATGATACAATACCTACAGTAGATGTGAGTGATGATACAATACCTACAGTAGATGTGAGTGATGATACAATACCTACAGTAGATGTGAGTGATGATACAATACCTACAGTGTAGATGTGAGTGATGATACAATACCTACAGTAGATGTGAGTGATGATACAATACCTACAGTGGATGTGAGTGATGATACAATACCTACAGTAGATGTGAGTGATGATACAATACCTACAGTAGATGTGAGTGATGATACAATACCTACAGTAGATGTGAGTGATGATACAATACCTACAGTAGATGTGAGTGATGATACAATACCTACAGTAGATGTGAGTGATGATACAATACCTACAGTAGATGTGAGTGATGATACAATACCTACAGTAGATGTGAGTGATGATACAATACCTACAGTAGATGTGAGTGATGATACAATACCTACAGTAGATGTGAGTGATGATACAATACCTACAGTAGATGTGAGTGATGATACAATACCTACAGTAGATGTGAGTGATGATACAATACCTACAGTAGATGTGAGTGATGATACAATACCTACAGTAGATGTGAGTGATGATACAATACCTACAGTAGATGTGAGTGATGATACAATACCTACAGTAGATGTGAGTGATGATACAATACCTACAGTAGATGTGAGTGATGATACAATACCTACAGTAGATGTGAGTGATGATACAATACCTACAGTAGATATGAGTGATGATACAATACCTACAGTAGATATGAGTGATGATACAATACCTACAGTAGATATGTGAGTGATGATACAATACCTACAGTAGATGTGAGTGATGATACAATACCTACAGTAGATGTGAGTGATGATACAATACCTACAGTAGATGTGAGTGATGATACAATACCTACAGTAATATGTGAGTGATGATACAATACCTACAGTAGATGTGAGTGATGATACAATACCTACAGTAGATGTGAGTGATGATACAATACCTACAGTAGATGTGAGTGATGATACAATACCTACAGTAGATGTGAGTGATGATACAATACCTACAGTAAATGTGAGTGATGATACAATACCTACAGTAGATGTGAGTGATGATACAATACCTACAGTAGATGTGAGTGATGATACAATACCTACAGTAGATGTGAGTGATGATACAATACCTACAGTAGATGTGAGTGATGATACAATACCTACAGTAGATGTGAGTGATGATACAATACCTACAGTAGATGTGAGTGATGATACAATACCTACAGTAGATGTGAGTGATGATACAATACCTACAGTAGATGTGAGAGATGATACAATACCTACAGTAGATGTGAGTGATGATACAATACCTACAGTAGATGTGAGTGATGATACAATACCTACAGTAGATGTGAGTGATGATACAATACCTACAGTAGATGTGAGTGATGATACAATACCTACAGTAGATGTGAGTGATGATACAATACCTACAGTAGATGTGAGTGATGATACAATACCTACAGTAGTTGTGAGTGATGATACAATACCTACAGTAGATGTGAGTGATGATACAATACCTACAGTAGATGTGAGTGATGATACAATACCTACAGTAGATGTGAGTGATGATACAATACCTACAGTAGATGTGAGTGATGATACAATACCTACAGTAGATGTGAGTGATGATACAATACCTACAGTAGATGTGAGTGATGATACAATACCTACAGTGGATGTGAGTGATGATACAATACCTACAGTAGTTGTGAGTGATGATACAATACCTACAGTAGATGTGAGTGATGATACAATACCTACAGTAAACGGTCACAGTTCTTTCTGCATCCTTTGCACTTAGTTTAGCCTAATTAATCGCCAAAGTGTTAAAAGGATCAAATCTATCTGAACAGCTCCGTTCCTTTGATTGTGATACGGAGATTTACTCGACATTCAGGCATGTTTCTGACTTACAATTGCATGTAGCTAATCTCCTCTCACACAGATTGTTCCGGTAGCCTGCCCAACCTGAGCTAACATTTTAACAGTATTATACCGGGATAAACAAACGTTATTCCTATTGATGTGCCATGACATGATATCTAATGACGTAATATCGATCACGTGACGTAGGATTGTTTCCCTGACGGTGACGGACCTGATCCCAGGATTGTTACCTTAGTGGGTATGTAAGCTAGCCAGGCTGTGGGCTTACTAGCCAGGCTATAGGGTCGCGCCTGTATTACCCCGAATACTTACTGCTCGTTTATTACGTGCTATTAGTTACGGTTCGTGTGTCTAATAAAGTCGTGCTCTGAGGAAATCGAGGCATTATGCATCTCCAAGTTCTAACTTCAGAAAAGTACACTGACGATATAATTGTGGTCATTTAGAGATACCATAAACCAGATACACAGATTGGCCCTAGAACGCAAAAGACGACGTGGTGTCTGATGCCGTAAATATTACTTCAATGTGAAAATTAACATCAATATTGGTTTCCAAATGAAAAATCCTAAGTAAGATTACTTAAAAATATAAACGATTAAACGATTAAAGGTCGTCTGGAACATAGATAAACGACGGAGAGCCTGTAGTAGTGGATATCTGTGTTTTGGGAGACTGCGGTATACTCGTGATGTGTGTTGCTGTAGTAGTGGATATCTGTGTTTTTGGGAGGCTGCGGTATACGCGTGATGTGTGTTACTGTAGTAGTGGATATCTGTGTTTTTGGGAGGCTGCGGTATACTCGTGATGTGTGTTGCTGTAGTAGTGGATATCTGTGTTTTTGGGAGGCTGCGGTATACGCATGATGTGTGTTACTGTAGTAGTGGATATCTGTGTTTTTGGGAGGCTGCGGTATACGCGTGATGTGTGTTACTGTAGTAATGGATATCTGTGTTTTGGGAGGCTGCGGTATACTCGTGGTGTGTGTTGCTGTAGTAGTGGATATCTGTGTTTTTTGGGAGGCTGCGGTATACTCGTGATGTGTGTTGCTGTAGTAGTGGATATCTGTGTTTTTTGGGAGGCTGCGGTATACTCGTGATGTGTGTTGCTGTAGTAGTGGATATCTGTGTTTTTTGGGAGGCTGCGGTATACTCGTGATGTGTGTTGCTGTAGTAGTGGATATCTGTGTTTTTTGGAAGGCTGCGGTATACTCGTGATGTGTGTTGCTGTAGTAGTGGATATCTGTGTTTTTTGGGAGGCTGCGGTATACTCGTGGTGTGTGTTGCTGTAGTAGTGGATATCTGTGTTTTTTGGGAGGCTGCGGTATACTCGTGATGTGTGTTGCTGTAGTAGTGGATATCTGTGTTTTTTGGAAGGCTGCGGTATACTCGTGGTGTGTGTTACTGTAGTAGTGGGACCCTTGCCCTTTTATATTTCTATTTCACTGAAGCATGTGACACACATAGACACACATAACAAGCACACATAACCCGGTACCATTATACTGACAACGAGCGAACCGGTCGTCCCACTTCTTATACTGAGAGCTAAGCAAGGGCAGAAACTACCACTTTTATAGACAGAGCACAAATCCTTCCTCAGAGGGGTGAGGGTTCAACTGAATGCAAAGAGAAGCGGTGTCAAGGGAGACATTAGGAAGTCAGTTAGGAAGAAGAGAAAATGTAATGTTTTAATTTTATTCTTTTTGGAGGCATACATATGTCTTGCTGATTTATTATTGGTCTCATTTTCGGTATGAACTACATAACAGCGCCAACTTGATTGAGAGTTAACAGATAAACAGATGTAGTCAATCGCTGCTAAAACTGGTACGGAGCCGATACAAAACTATTCATAAACATATTTTAGGAGTAGCTATGGTATGAACTTGAAGAAGGCAATCTGCAGATGACTGTACACATGCATGATCTCCGCTCCGTGCCGAGACCAGGGCGACTATAAATGCTGGTCCGGACGTGTTCGGGCGGGATCACGGAGAATCCGGATCAATAGCTCCAGTAGGGAAATCACATAGGACTCTGCAATCTAATGATACTGCGGCATACCAAGTAATTACGGCGGAAATTGATCGCACCAACACATCGGCCATAATACAGAAAATAATAAAATATATAATTTGATTTCTTCAATAATATTGTCCATCTCCTTACAAGTGGTAGTGTAGTGTGTTTACTTGGGTATACACATAGTCAGAGATATGTACTGCGACAGGCAGACAAATTCTCATGCTCCGTTAGACTCGGCCAGGACCGAGGTACCACGACCTTTACTACTATAGACGGGAGGATCCACGTATAGATACCACAACTAACGTTAGCCTTCTTACATCATACATATCACAATTGTTATGCCACCACATCAGTAAAATCATTTTGTTTTCAATGATATTAAAATTTGAATTATTGTCACAAGTGAATCGTAGTAGAATTTGTCTCCAGCCCACTTGTATGACTTTAAATCAAACGTATTGTTGATTAGGCAAAATAAAAAATTGTTTGTCTAGGGTTACCCGACAGACCCTAATTATTTACTCCCGACCCTGACTTTTTCCCAATTATCTCCAAAATAAAAATTAAAAGTCGCGATTTCAATTTCAGACTCCGGTTCCTGCCATTAGTTTAGAATGAAAAACACTTAAAAACATCCCTACCTACCGACCCTAAACAGACGTATTTTGTTTGCCTTATCACAAGGTGGTAGCATAATGAAACGTTTATTATTTATTTCATATATAGCCAGATTGAACCATATTTCATTTGACAAATGTTTTACCCCTGAAGACAATAAAATAATTTCAAGACTATGAAAATATTTCGAAATATGTTTGAAGGGCGATAACTCGCAATACCCGAAAATACGCCATATGGGCGATAACACTCAATGAACGTAAAAATCATGAATGAAGATATTTTGTAGATGTTTAAGACTGTAATATCAGATCAACGGGACATGTTATAAAAACTTGCTGAAAGGGCCATAACCAATGTGTACGGCGATAACTACTACCGGTAAGTCCGATAACTCTATCTGACTGTTTCCTTAGGATGGTTGGCAGGTCATCCTTAAATTTAACCAACTAACCAACCATAAATCGATCGTTGCTAGGATGAGGGTTTGAATGACACTGGAAGAAACACTGTTAGATAACAGTTTATATTATTAGAGAGTAATAGACCATCGTCAGCTAGTAATTCCTCAGCTTACCTGTAGGTTGTTCCAATCGGACAAACTTTAGTGTAAGAACTATTGACTATGGTTGACCAAAACTTTGATCTGACAAAAAATAAACAATAGGGTAAGCAATTATGAACAAAAAGGTTAAAAGATAAGACGAGATGGTGGGTATCAATAAACCTAAAAATGTCCAAAACGGATTTAACATATTATTAACAGACTGGCTACATTAAACTGGCCATGTGATGATAAATGGAGAGTACTGAGTGGAACCTGTCGCCCTGTCCATCAGAAGATCGGCCCGGATAAGAAGCTACTGTTCCATAGTAACTCACCTAGTTACACCGACGATAATAGAACTTCTCTGATAAGAGGACATGTACTGGTTTACTATAAAGAGCAGTTTCCCGACCAGTGCTGTCTGACACTCCACGAAAAACGCAACCAGGGAGCTCCGTGGCTTCCGACTCCGGCTTGTGAAGAAGCTTGATCGCGTGCAGACAGACTAGTACTTAAAACGGCTGCGCCGTCAGTGGAGCCACGGTCGATATCATAAAGCATTGTTAGCATGACTAGCGCTGGTGTTGATCTATTAGTCAAATATGCCCGACATCACTCGGTTTGTGTAAATATCCGTTGGTACCAATAACACTAGTAATATCTCGTCATGCCGGTTTAGACCAATCCCCAAACCATGTTTCACTGATGGTATAACACAAGGAAATACTTCACCAGATGAATGATTTTCTTTCCTACCGACTTTAAATTGGTTTCACGAAATTCACAATATGTCATATTATCGTTGGTCAATGACCGAGAATTCTGTAGACCTCGTAGAGTTGATGATGGACGCAAAGACAGTATAAGCGGAGAGTAGACGGATACAGACTGACAGAAGGCGGACAGCCATCACTAGTGTGGACCGACACAGCTGGGATGTTACCACAAACTCTGTAAAAAACCACACTGTTTACGATGTAATATTCCATTTTGGCCTAAAGCACAAAGTGACCTCAAATTCCACGCTTTGTGACGTTTCATGACTGTTATTTCGAACAATAAAGTGGCGTCAAATCCCACTCTGTTTATGACGTTTTATGACTGTTATTTCGAGCACAAAACGACGTCAAATCCCTCTCTGTTTATGACGTTTCATGACTTTGATTTCGAGCTCAAAGTGAAGTCAAATCCTACGCTTTGTGACGTTTCATGACTGTTATTTCGAGCACAAAAGTGATGTCAAATCCCACTCTGTTTATGACGTTTTATGACTGTTATTTCGAGCACAAAACGACGTCAAATCCCTCTCTGTTTATGACGTTTCATGACTTTGATTTCGAGCTCAAATGAAGTCAAATCCCACTCTGTTTATGACGTTTTATGACTGTTATTTCGAGCATAAAACGACGTCAAATCCCTCTCTGTTTATGACGTTTCATGAGTGTGATTTCGAGCACAAAACGACGTCAAATCCCTCTCTGTTTATGACGTTTTATGACTGTTATTTCGAGCACAAAACGACGTCAAATCCCTCTCTTTTTATGACGTTTCATGAGTGTGATTTCGAGTACAAAGTGACATCAAATAACACTCACATTTATGATGTTTCATGACTGTGACGTCAACAGCAAGCTAAAACAAGCTTTTCATTAGAATGTGTTTTGTTTTTGATTTCAATAAGACAAGTCAATAAAGAAATAAGGATGCTGAAATATAGAAAAACAAAAACAAATACTTTATTTATTTATGTTGACAGTGAATGTGAAGGTTAGAGTCCCAATTAAATATTCGATAGCCAATAAATATGGAATATCATTCCATATTTTGTGAATCGCTTTGATATTAGACAATAGATAAAAAAAGTGACTCGGAGATTTCCAAGTAGTCGTGGCATTTAAAATTAGATGTTGCTATTGTGTTGTTCTTCATGGCGATTATTACAAATCGTAGCAGCCCTTCTACTGGGTTATTTTATCGAGTGTATTTCGTCAGATAAATTTGTGATTGTGCTTTAAATTAACAATGAAAAAGTATTGTTTTGTGAAGTGGTTTGTAGTATTTTATATTATGGAAGGACATTGTGCATCAAAACAAAATCAAAGTATGACTACAACATTTCCTGGTATACATAACACATTAAACCAGGTTTAGTGTATATTTATTACAAATGTAGCCGTTCATATCATATGTATTACTGAGGAATAATTTACAATCACAAAGAGGTATTTCCCATCTAACCAGTAACGCTCTTACAGTCAACAGTAAAAGGAACTCTGATGTAAGTGTGATATATAAACACAAACACATCAATACTGATTGACGGATATCGATGTTGGAACAGAATCTAAATTCAAACCCTATTAATAATTGGTGAATATAAACAAAGTATATATACTAACACTGGGACAGGTGTTCTAGGAGAGTATTATCTATTTGGAGTGACGTCATAGCGTTTCACGGAATTGGATAGAATGCAGACATTCTATGTTAACAAGAAATTCTAACAAAGTCGGTAAAATAATAAAAAACTCCAATTGTATTTTTGCTTTGTTTTGTTTCGTTTCAATTCAGCTTATTTCGCGGAATTTTCAAAATGCAAATCTATTGTCTAATTTTATAATACGTTTTAGCTTATTTTCCTTAGATCAGTTGCTATCATTGACGGACAATTGTTCTGTTAGGTAATGTCCTGGATATCTAAGGTGGCGGAACTAAGCACATGTACAGTACGAGTGTAAATTACCTACAGCAACCTGGAAAATCACTCAGGTCAGAAACTTAGTTTTGTAATCTAAAGGAATGTCAAGGAAGAAATATAAGTCAAATAAATGTTAAATATCCGTTACAAACACAATGCATATTTGCATCAAAATATTGAAATAACGAAGACGAGATAATAAATTGAGCAAAGGTTGTAAAGAGATTGTATGGAGACTTTTCCAGGTAGAAAATGTTTACCTTCGACGACAGACGAGAAAGGTATCTGATAGTTGTCGTTATATCAACTTTTGACAATGCTAATTATACTCTTCGTCATGTTGTATCAGTCAGAGCACTTCAACAAAGACTGAAAAATGTTTTGGTCTTTTCAGGGGTATAAACACAGAACGTATATTTTGAGAGGTTTTTACGTCAATAGCTTACATCTGACAAATTATTTCGACACGACTCTAGTGAAACTATTACTACTATCATACCGTACAAATGGATCAATGATCGAGGGAATTGTTCTCCATTGGACATTATGTTTTTGGTGAAGGAAATCTGAACATTTTATTGATTTTGAGAATTTGCTTTGTAATCTATTAGATAACAGAAAAATTGATAAAAATATATTTTACCTTGATGTAGTATTTTTGGATTAAAACAGTTCAGGGCCCACTTTGATAAACATTCCCTATCTTTAAGGAATTCTTTAAATTAAACTTCTCCATAAGAAAGCAATACAGATTTGTAGGAAGATCATTAATTGAAGAAATTTCCCTTAACTTTTGTAATGCTTTTTATGAGGAATTCTAAGTTAAGCGATTCCTTAAAGTTAAGGATTGTTCGTGGAACGGGGACCAGAACACATCATTCACAAAGCAGGACATCTGTAGAAGAACCTGTTTTTTATCAAAGGATATGAAGTATAGAAAAGGAGACAACACATGGAAAACAGAGCAAAACGCCTGGGTCGGGGTCAATGGACTTAAGTCTGATGGGGCTTCATTAACTGTGTTAATAGCTTAACACCATTAACCTCTATGATAGGGAAATGTCAGTGGACTATCACAGCTTCAGGAGATGCTTCTGTGCAGCTTCCTCAACCACAGATCTATAGAACCAAATGTTAGCTGTTCAGACTTGATCGTCCCCTTACCTAACCATTGCCTACCTATACGAGTTTTTTCGTGTTTATTTTCTTCCAGACGCCAAATAATCAATACATACTTTTGTTCAAGACGCAAGTTCGATGAAGGGCTTTGCGGAGAATGTCAACTAATCTGTTGTTTGGTTTCGGACTATCCACTCTGTACTAGCTCTATAGATACATTTATTACCACACTTTGTCCAGCTCTACTCCATTAATTACACACTCTAACGAGTGTCTCAGATGTGCTGTAAATGATTGTACCTTTAAAATAAACACTTCATCATCCGGAGCCTCAAAGTACAGTCGTGTGACAACAGCCAGTCGTTCGTCTCATCTTGTCTTTCTATACATTTTTGTTACCAAACGTTAAGGCTATTTATTTGTTCCTTACACCATAGCAATATTTCATTCCCTTTATTGGTTACCGGCATACTGTAATACTCGGACTGTTTGATGATTATACCCAAATATAAATTCGTGGTATTTGGAAAATCGTTGTTAAGCCATGCCATCGCACACATTTAAAGTGCTGAATATTAAAAGTATAAAGCAAATATTGTAAGAATGTCTCTTTATAGCTCGAAGTATAAACGTGCATGTTTGGTTAAGCAACCAAACTATCCAAATTTTATGATCATCAAATAGTCTATTGTAAAGAAAATGAGTGATTATTGTGATTAACGTGAAACAAGATTTTACACTGGCTTTAAATTTTATGCCATTATTTCAAAACGTACGAAAATAACGTCACAGTTGTAACTGATTGGCTAATGGTTTCAAACCAAAGCGAATCCTTCAAGAGATTTGAAACTTCACGAGCTTAGATTGAATTATATTCGCAATTTATTTAGAGTATCCTCTGATTTCTGTGTTATTGCTGCTCTATGGCATAAACTATATTCAAGTATATCCTGAAATACAAATTGATATTTGTTATTTGTTTTATAATAATCCGGCCTTAATGGTATTCTTGATGATAGGATGATAAACACTAAATATTTGTCCAGGTCGTATGTTACTGTGGGCCATGACTCAGGCCTGTCACTCGTTATATACAGGCTAGGACTAACTATCGTGGTCAAAACGTGTTTTAAAACACACGCTGTCCTCGAGGTTTACATCTTAACAATAAATTATGACAAGTTGCATCTGACTCATGTTATAGATATTGTCAGCTCGCGCACTCGAGAGGTGTCACTATTCGGCCCACTATCGTGAGGATAAGAAATTCATCTCTTTTGGTCGGAGTGAGACGTCGTTACAAAACTTGGCAGATACTTTATCAACAGATTCAGTTTGACTATTGGATTCCGATGGATATTCCTCAGAGGAAAAAAAGTTAGAGAAAAAACTCGTAAAAATCTTCTTTTGAATTAAAGGAAACGTTACCAAAATTGCGTAATCTTTTGAACTGCGTAGGTATATAAGAGAATAGATCCGAGGTCTCCGTGTGAATTCAGCCCACATTAAGATATATATTCCGCTTTTCTAACTACTTTATTTACATCTGTATCAAATACAAGCTTGTATAGCGAAAGCGACAAAGTCTTCTGGTCCAGATCGATAGAACGCTTGATATGATTTTCCCGTTTAGACGCGCAATACATTTCATCAGTTATGTAATCCGTCTGTACAAAAACCTTACCCTCATGAATTGCAAATTTGAAAGTTTTCTTTTTAAATCGAAGAACCATAATCGTTTGTCGCTTTTGGTTGGTCATGCATGATAACAAATGATTTGTAAAAGACTAAGAAAAACAAAACAATCCATGTGATATCCTTTCTGTATAATTCATCGTCTCAATTTCATTTTGTGTTGAAAATGTTTTAGTTATATTCAAATAGTGACATGATCACAGAGATCTTATCAATTAAATCGTTAACGAATCAAAAAGGAGTAATGTTCGCCTGGAATGTGATTCCCGCTATTTCCGGTGTAAACTCTCTGTAGGATTTCCCTGTGCACTCAACATACAAACGTGAGCGTTTATTAGACGCAGACATAAACCAATAATCACCGAGCAATTTAGACACGAGACACCCAACGTTTCTTTATTTTCATTAGAGGACCGTCGTTAAATGGTCACATGATCAAAACAAATAAGTCTCGCGAGACTTGGCGAAAGTGTGTAGGCAGTGGCGTCCTGAGCAAGCGTCGTTAGCAGCGCAGCAGTGACTTGACATCTACGGACCTTTAATTAATCAATGGGATATTGCTTTCTTAATTAATCAATCGTAACGACTATTGTACGGTTACGTAGAGCAAATGTGTTTTACCACGCGATGGTGATATTTGTGAGGCACGATATCCTATGCTGATTAAATACATTCGTTTGTGCAGTCCCAACCATATCCAACCCTTCTTAGGCCTGGTTCAGGCTTCATTATAGTATTTACATAATCAATTCCCCGGTCCTACAAATAACTAGCAGCCATTAAGAGTGATGAGCGGGCAAGTCTGTGCCGTGGATAAAACGCTATCCGAGCGATATTTATGTAGTTTAAATGGAAAATCGAGGGTAATTGAAACACACTCGAGTTACTGGAAAGAAATGACGATGAAATAATACTATATATATATACGTTTGCAGCTTTAAATGATTAAAAATAAAATCATTTCGCTTATGAACAAGATTGAAATCAATATCGAGATTGGAATGCATCTTCTGAGATATTGACGGAATTTTTTTTTCGCGTTTGATGCTGATTTTATATGCTGTTTTAGGGTGGAATGGTTTCAGCGTAACGGCTGTACCACTAGTGGCATACTCATCGGTGTCAAGGGAATGCTTGAAACGAAACACAAATGTACGGGTAGCTAAGGTCGAATCAAGCAAAAAAGTATAGATCCAAGATTGCTACAAAGTTTCACTCGATAAAAATCTCATCGTTTTTCCTTTTACAGTATTTACTTGATAGAATGTTTGAAGATATTTAACTAGGTGTAAATACAGGTATGTACCCATGGAATACATTTGTAGGTCCAATGTTACCGTAGCAGGATATCACGACATTACCAAGATGTACGGTGACAGGATCTAGTAGGTCAATTGTCAAAGGTGAAAAATCAAGGTATCAAAATAAAATAAAGCATTTCAGAGCTTAAGAATATTTTGTTTTAACATAAAAAAACCCTCATCAGTTAAGACGGTTAAAAGCTACTGAACAAATTATAAGGTATCTGGTCATGTTATTACTACTAATGTCATATGTCGAAGGTCAAAGGTTACTGATCAAAATGAAAGGTGCCATGTTGAAGGGCAAGATTCCCTGACAGAATCGGGTGATACTTTTATATCATATGACGATCACGTGTATGTTGTTTATAATCTTCGTGTAAATGTATGTTGAGGAAATGTAGATGTAGAACTCCAACGCAGATTCAGTGAATGGTACGATACGTTTATTGGAGTCTTAGGAATCGACTCTGTACAGAGATTATTGGCGAGTTAATATAGCAGTACATCAGGATAACACATGTCAATATTTGGGTATGAAAGCCAATACCTGGAACAGTTCATACCACCGTAGTTGCTGTATTACATAGGGAAACATGTTTACTCATTAGAACTTATCATGTAACATAATTAATAACATGGCTATGTAATTAGTAGCAATACAATGACCCTAACAGAGGTTGGTTTCCAATAGACTTTACATGTACGTACATATACTATTGTAAATAAGAAACACATGTGCTTGACCTACACAATGTAATATACTTGAAAGATATATGTAAATAATTATACATTAGTCCAACTTTCAAACTCTAAAATTCTTATCATTTATATATATTATACCACATTCGTCGCCATGTTATACATTATATCAAATTAGATATAATTTGATATAATAAATTATAAAATTTCTAAAATTCTTATCATTTATATATATTATACCACACGTGGAAAGATAAACATATAAAAGTTTCTTCTCTTGATAATTTATTTGTGATTGCTAAATTAGACCATAGTATCAATGAATATTTATGACAAAGACCTAATTAGGAACTTGTGGTACTCCCAGCCTTGGTATCCTCCCATGTGCGACGAGGGTAGTCTCGAAAGACCCCCGACTAAAGTGTCGTGTATCGTTGGTTACCAGAAATTTTACCAATAAAATTATGAATTTAATAACGTTCATATCGAAAGTATATTACACGTCATTGCCTTAGAGTGAGATCGAGGCTGGTCCACGTCCAAACCGTTTACCAAGGGATACTGCTTGGTGTCACACATCTAACGTAATCTCTAGTCAACGTCTCGTGCCGGAACGGAACAAACGTCCGGAAACCAAATTAATGTTCCTTAATGTCATCTCGGTGGGGAAATTTTATCTGTCATAACACAATAAAAAAGGCGAAATCACCGAGGGAGTCTAGGCGTTCCTCCTCCAACATGTGTGTGTAAAGTTCTTACATCAGATAGCGAAAATCGTTAAAACAACTCTTCATATTTTCATTTCTAAAGGTCTTTAGTATTGGAGAATTTAAGTTTACTTTTTACTAATCTCACTATCAATCTTATATAGCTATAAAGTAACACTAAATTAACGGACAGAAATGTTATCTTACCTATTGTACATGATAATCCCAATCTTTATCACGAACGTCTCCTTCCTAGACCGTATCTCTGATTTAAATTCTCCATCGTCTTTCTATCGCAGAGTTACATTTGTTTTATTAGTTTTTACAAAGACATACCTATAAACACACCAATTGACGTCACATTATTTGTCCCATAGACCACACCGTACAGCTAAAACCTAACTAAGTTAACATCAATGTAAACAGGGTTACCAGGCTAGTGAATAGTGATTTGACCAGAAGTGATAGATTTTGACAAGATGTGCCAAAAATTATAACATTTTTTTTTGAGAATTAATGGCAAGTTGTTTACGTCATGTTGATGATGTACGGATATATTGGTGTGTGATTTATTTAACTTAGGTTTTACTATTCACTAACTATTGTCCTAGTTGGATGGTTATTTTATTAATGTCCTATTAACAGCTAGGATCATTTGATTACGGCCTCCCCTGTATGGTATGTGACATTCTGTATATTCTGGAAGCTGATCTTCTTATTGTGTCTCTTTCCAATAGCGGAAACTGTTCACATTTTAGAGGCGGAAACTGTTCACATTTTAGAGGCGGAAACTGTTCACATTTTATAGGCGGAAACTGTTCACATTTTATTGGCGGAAACTGTTCACATTTTATAGGCGGAAACTGTTCACATTTTATAGGCGGAAACTGTTCACATTTTAGAAACTGTTCACATTCTATTGGCGGAAACTGTTCACATTTTATAGGCGGAAACTGTTCACATTTTATAGGCAGAAACTGTTCACATTTTATAGGCGGAAACTGTTCACATTTTATAGGCAGAAACTGTTCACATTTTAGAGACAGAAACTGTTCACATTTTACAGGCGAAACTGTTCACATTTTATAGGCGGAAACTGTTCACATTTTATTGGCGGAAACTGTTCACATTTTATAGGCGGAAACTGTTCACATTTTATAGGTGGAAACTGTTCACATTTTATAGGCGGAAACTGTTCACATTTTAGAGGCGGAAACTGTTCACATTTTATAGGCGGAAACTGTTCACATTTTAGAGGCGGAAACTGTTCACATTTTAGAGGCGGAAACTGTTCACATTTTAGAGGCGGAAACTGTTCACATTTTATTGGCGGAAACTGTTCACATTTTATAGGCGGAAACTGTTCACATTTTAGAAACTGTTCACATTTTAGAGACGGAAACTGTTCACATTTGATAGGCGGAAACTGTTCACATTTCATAGGCGGAAACTGTTCACATTTTATAGGCAGAAACTGTTCACATTTTAGAGACGGAAACTGTTCACATTTTACAGGCGAAACTGTTCACATTTTACAGGCGGAAACTGCTCACATTTTAGAGACGGAAACTGTTCACATTTTATAGGCGGAAACTGTTCACATTTTACAGGTGGAAACTGTTCACATTTTATAGGCGGAAACTGTTCACATTTTAGAGACGGAAACTGTTCACATTTTACAGGCGGAAACTGTTAACATTTTACAGGCGGAAACTGTTCACATTTTAGAGACGGAAACTGTTCACATTTTATAGGCGGAAACTGTTCACATTTTAGAGGTGGAAACTGTTCACATTTTATAGGCGGAAACTGTTCACATTTTAGAGGCGGAAACTGTTCACATTTTATAGGCGGAAACTGCTCACATTTTATTGGCGGAAACTGTTCACATTTTATAGGCGGAAACTGTTCACATTTTAGGGGCAGAAACTGTTCACATTTTAGAAACTGTTCACATTTTATAGGCAGAAACTGTTCACATTTTACAGGCGGAAACTGCTCACATTTTATTGGCGGAAACTGTTCACATTTGATTGGCGGAAACTGTTCACATTTTACAGGTGGAAACTGTTCACATTTTATAGGCGGAAACTGTTCACATTTTAGAGACGGAAACTGTTCACATTTTACAGGCGGAAACTGTTAACATTTTACAGGCGGAAACTGTTCACATTTTAGAGACGGAAACTGTTCACATTTTATAGGCGGAAACTGTTCACATTTTAGAGGTGGAAACTGTTCACATTTTATAGGCAGAAACTGTTCACATTTTAGAGGCGGAAACTGTTCACATTTTACAGGCGGAAACTGTTAACATTTTACAGGCAGAAACTGTTCACATTTTATAGGCGGAAACTGCTCACATTTTATTGGCGGAAACTGTTCACATTTTATAGGCGGAAACTGTTCACATTTTAGAGGCAGAAACTGTTCACATTTTAGAAACTGTTCACATTTTATAGGCAGAAACTGTTCACATTTTACAGGCGGAAACTGCTCACATTTTATTGGCGGAAACTGTTCACATTTGATAGGCGGAAACTGTTCACATTTTAGAGGTGGAAACTGTTCACATTTTATAGGCGGAAACTGTTCACATTTTACAGGCGGAAACTGTTAACATTTTACAGGCGGAAACTGTTCACATTTTAGAGACGGAAACTGTTCACATTTTATAGGCGGAAACTGTTCACATTTTATAGGCGGAAACTGTTCACATTTTAGAGGCGGAAACTGTTCACATTTTAGAAACTGTTCACATTTTATAGGCAGAAACTGTTCACATTTTATAGGCGGAAACTGCTCACATTTTAGAGGCGGAAACTGTTTACATTTTAGAGGCGGAAACTGTTCACATTTTATAGGCGGAAACTGCTCACATTTTATTGGCGGAAACTGTTCACATTTGATAGGCGGAAACTGTTCACATTTTAGAGGTGGAAACTGTTCACATTTTACAGGCGGAAACTGTTAACATTTTACAGGCGGAAACTGTTCACATTTTAGAGACGGAAACTGTTCACATTTTATAGGCGGAAACTGTTCACATTTTAGAGGTGGAAACTGTTCACATTTTATAGGCGGAAACTGTTCACATTTTAGAGGCGGAAACTGTTCACATTTTATAGGCGGAAACTGTTCACATTTTAGAGGCGGAAACTGTTCACATTTTATAGGCGGAAACTGCTCACATTTTATTGGCGGAAACTGTTCACATTTTATAGGCGGAAACTGTTCACATTTTAGAGGCAGAAACTGTTCACATTTTAGAAACTGTTCACATTTTATAGGCAGAAACTGTTCACATTTTATAGGCGGAAACTGCTCACATTTTAGAGGCGGAAACTGTTTACATTTTAGAGACGGAAACTGTTCACATTTTACAGGCGGAAACTGCTCACATTTTATTGGCGGAAACTGTTCACATTTGATAGGCGGAAACTGTTCACATTTTAGAGGTGGAAACTGTTCACATTTTATAGGCGGAAACTGTTCACATTTTACAGGCGGAAACTGTTAACATTTTACAGGCGGAAACTGTTCACATTTTAGAGACGGAAACTGTTCACATTTTATAGGCGGAAACTGTTCACATTTTAGAGGTGGAAACTGTTCACATTTTATAGGCGGAAACTGTTCACATTTTAGAGGCGGAAACTGTTCACATTTTATAGGCGGAAACTGTTCACATTTTAGAGGTGGAAACTGTTCACATTTTATAGGCGGAAACTGCTCACATTTTATTGGCGGAAACTGTTCACATTTTATAGGCGGAAACTGTTCACATTTTAGAGGCGGAAACTGTTCACATTTTAGAAACTGTTCACATTTTATAGGCAGAAACTGTTCACATTTTATAGGCGGAAACTGCTCACATTTTAGAGGCGGAAACTGTTTACATTTTAGAGGCGGAAACTGTTCACATTTTATAGGCGGAAACTGCTCACATTTTATTGGCGGAAACTGTTCACATTTGATAGGCGGAAACTGTTCACATTTTAGAGGTGGAAACTGTTCACATTTTATAGGCGGAAACTGTTCACATTTTAGAGGCGGAAACTGTTCACATTTTAGAGGCGGAAACTGTTCACATTTTATAGGCGGAAACTGTTCACATTTTACAGGCGGAAACTGTTCACATTTTATAGGCGGAAACTGTTCACATTTTAGAGACGGAAACTGTTCACATTTTATAGGCGGAAACTGTTCACATTTTAGAGGCGGAAACTGTTCACATTTTATAGGCGGAAACTGTTCACATTTTAGAGGCGGAAACTGTTCACATTTTAGAGGCTGAAACTGTTTACATTTTAGAGGCTGAAACTGTTTACATTTTAGAGGCGGAAACTGCTCACATTTTATTGACGGAAACTGCTCACATTTTATAGGCGGAAACTGTTCACATTTTACAGGTGGAAACTGTTCACATTTTATAGGCGGAAACTGTTCACATTTTAGAGACGGAAACTGTTCACATTTTACAGGCGGAAACTATTTACATTTTACAGGCGGAAACTGCTCACATTTTAGAGACGGAAACTGTTCACATTTTATAGGCGGAAACTGTTCACATTTTATAGGCGGAAACTGTTCACATTTTAGAAACTGTTCACATTTTACAGGCGGAAACTGTTCACATTTGATAGGCGGAAACTGTTCACATTTAATAGGCGGAAACTGTTCACATTTGATAGGCGGAAACTGTTTACATTTTAGAGGCGGAAACTGTTCACATTTTAGTGGCGGAAACTGTTCACATTTTACAGGCGGAAACTGTTCACATTTTACAAGCGGAAACTGTTCACATTTTAGAGTCGAACGTCATTGTACCCAAATTGATACCAATACACGTAGATTCTTTTATATGACATTTGTTGCTTGGTGTGCTTCACTTTTTTTTCTCTGTTTTGTTTTCAAAAAGAGCATACAAACTTTATTTTGATGCTTTGTTTTTTCTTATTACAGTGCTTATTTTTATTGTTAGAACGATTTATATCATGTCTCGAAATTTCTAGTTTCTAGTTACATGATGTGTATCCAAATTGATACCCAGCAAGAAAAATGTATAAAATTAAGAAAAATCAATTTATATAGATTTTTGTAATTTTACTTTATAAAGGGGACGTAGTTGCGTTTAGTAAAACGAGTTATACTGAATACATTTACACGTTTTACTGTAAAAATTGTGTTTTCACAACAGTACCTGTGCTAATTTGGTACTTTGTGATATTTCATGGATTTAAATTCAGTTTTCCGTGGCATTCACCTTAGCTTATATAGTTCCAACTTCCAATGTAGTGTATATGTCAAAAGACCACTATCAATTATTTTTAATGATTGTAAAAATTTCAATTTAAAAAACTACAAACATAATTATGAATCAATCAAGTTACAAAATACTTTAATCTAGTAACAGTTTTAGTAAAAAATAAGATGGAGAAAGAACGCTATACAAAGAGCAATTTGAACGTGACTGAATGAAAAATAATGTGTGGCAACTATATTTTATCTATCTCTGTTAAGTGTCTATATCTTAAATTTCATTATTTAAGAAAATTTTCTTTGAGGAGGCCTTACGCTTTGAAAAAACCCAACTATTATAGTACAAATAGTAATTGTCACACGGTCATATTTCTAGGGATTGACACGTTTCAGACAGACAGAGTTATCTTTGGTATCACCACTGAGAAATGAAGTAAACTTTAAGAACACAAATGTTTAAGATATTTTTTTTCAATTAGGGTATCAATTTGGGTACAGTATCAATTTGGGTACAATGATGTTATATGTTGAGTCCTGTAGGGACGAAGACGTTAGGATTTTCAATTTTATGTTTAAAATTCATAATGCATTTATTTTGATTGTTGTAATTGTGGCATAATTTTCGGAATATCCTTTTACATAATGTAAAAATATCAAGGTTTTTCTTAAAAAAAATTGACTGCGGGAAATCTGTTTCGCTTTACTGACACCCCTTGATGATGCTCAGGAAGTATTGGTCAGGTATCCAATACGAAATTTGACATTGAACAAATAAAATTTCAACAGTGTACAAAATGATTACATGCTGAAGACACAAATTTAAATGATATGGAAAAGGTCAATGATAATTTTATATTTAATTTGTTTTGAAAGAAAGTTATATCAGAAGTCTGTCACTCTTTCTACGGTTTTAATGTTGACAAGCACACCATAGCAGACATTGTAGATATAAGAGTGAACCAACCAGATGTCTCAAAAAGTGTATGTAAATAACGACAATGAACATCAATGATATCACATATAGAAGATGTCCGTCTTCACACACTGTATATTTTAACCAAGTATATTCCTGGGATTTGTGTCCACCTTTGCAAGGCTAAACACAAGATGTTCAGGAATGACTATCAACCATATCGGAAATATATCACTGCTACCGTGGGGCGTCAAAAGCACATTTACCGAGAAGGAAACACGACAGGCTTCCCCACAAGGACAAACGAATGTGATAATCATTCTTACGCCTCATCTATGCGACCATTCGATTTGTTCAGACGCGCTTATCCCAAGCCTTGACGGAATACAACAAACCCATTGGATTCTTCAACAGTCTGGGTTCAGATTAAAATACATTTAGCTGACCGAAGGATTATTCAGGGAAACTCTTATCAAATAGCTGAGACCGAGAGAGGTTCTTTCATTCCTACGGGAATTTCGATCACGAAATCTTTCTTAACTCTAAGCTTTAATTGTAATGTAATATAGATATATCTGTAATATCCTCAAAATTGGATTTGGTTCGCACACGATCATACCAATGGGAATTAAATCTAAACCCGATCTGCTGATAAATGCTTACCTTCAGATGTTTTTTTTTATATTTGTAGGTCAGGTGTCGTCGTGACCTATATTTGTACGTCAGGTGTCGTCGTGACCTATATTTGTACGTCAATTGTCGTCGTGACCTATATTTGTACGTCAATTGTCGTCGTGACCTATATTTGTACGTCAATTGTCGTCGTGACCTATATTTGTAGGTCAGGTGTCGTCCTGACCTATATTTGTAGGTCAGGTGTCGTCGTGACCTCTATTTGTAGGTCAGGTGTCGTCGTGACCTATATGTGTACGTCAGGTGTCGTCGTGTTCCATATTTGTACGTCAGGTGTCGTCGTGATCTATATTTGGACGGCGGATGTCGTCGTGACCTATATTTGTACGGCGGATGTCGTCGTGACCTATATTTGTCTGGAAGGTGTCATTAATAAAACAGAGAAATGTTACTATTGAGCGTTGTTTCTATTTGCTTCAGGAGAAATGTTTTCCTTGTTTTATCAAATTTCTGTATATATTATGTTTATATAGCTTTTAGGTATTTCATTTTCACTGCTAAAATACTTTTTTATTAATTGATATTTCATATGCTAACATTTTTTGAACAAGAAATACAAATATTCTGTTTGAATTATCCGTACGACTTTAAATGGATAACTTAGAACATTAGTAAAACCAATTTAATCTTGAAAGAAATGCCATTTCTTAAGGTAAATGTCGTTAATGCGAAGATATGCATATGATGTCCCTATATTCGATTGATTTGTGATATTTTAGAACATCTCTGGCACAGGAATGGAAGTATGACCAATCATTACAAAAATAACAAAAAAATAAACAAAGGACTGGTATGAAAGAGTTTTTTAGAACCAGATCATACGATTATTAAAAGGGTCTTGGATATGACCCGTTGTGATGTGTTCGTGTCTTTGGCAGCATGCTTCAGTGAGATAGCACTATAGAATGGGTAAGAATTCCACTATTACAAAGTGTTACAACATTAAAATACCGCAGTCTCCCAAAACACGAACACACCGCAGTCTCCCAAAACACGAACATACTGCAGTCTCACAAAACATGAACATACCGCAGTCTCCCAAAACATGAACATACTGCAGTCTCCCAAAACACGAACACACCGCAGTCTCCCAAAACACGAACATACTGCAGTCTCCCAAAACATGAACATACCGCAGTCTCCCAAAACACGAACATACTGCAGTCTCCCAAAACACGAAACATACTGCAGTCTCCCAAAACACGAACACACCGCAGTCTCCCAAAACACGAACATACCGCAGTCTCCCAAAACACGAACATACTGCAGTCTCACAAAACATGAACATACCGCAGTCTCCCAAAACACGAACATACTGCAGTCTCACAAAACATTAACATACTGCAGTCTCACAAAACATTAACATACTGCAGTCTCACAAAACATGAACATACTGCAGTCTCACAAAACACGAACATACTGCAGTCTCACAAAACATGAACATACCGCAGTCTCCCAAAACACGAACATACTGCAGTCTCCCAAAACATGAACATACTGCAGTCTCCCAAAACACGAACATACTGCAGTCTCCCAAAACATGAACATACTGCTCTGGCAGTCTCCCAAAACACGAACATACTGCAGTCTCCCAAAACACGAACATACTGCAGTCTCCCAAAACACGAACATACTGCAGTCTCCCAAAACACGAACACACCGCAGTCTCCCAAAACATGAACATACTGCAGTCTCCCAAAACACGAAACATACTGCAGTCTCCCTAAACATGAATATACTGTACTCCGAAACACGAATATACTGCAGTCTCCCAAAACATGAAAATACTGAAACCTCCCTAAACATGAAGATACTGTAATCTCCCGAAACAAGAATATACTGTAGTCTCCCAAAACATGAAAATACTGTAATCTCCCTAAACATGAAGATACTGTAATCTCCCAAAACAAGAATATACTGTCGTCTCCCGAAACATGAAGATACTGTAATCTCCCAAAACATGAATATACTGTAATCTCCCTAAACATGAACATACTGCAGTCTCCCAAAACATGAAAATACTGTAATCTCCCAAAACATGAAGATACTGTAATCTCCCAAAACATGAATATACTGTAGTCTCCCAAAACATGAAGATACTGTAATCTCCCAAAACATGAATATACTGCAGTCTCCCAAAACACACGCACTTATGTAACGCATTACATACATGGGACGCTGTTCTTAGCTGTTAATAGGAGGTTAAGTCTAAACAACCAACCAACCAAATGCTCAGTAACCCCAACAGATAGGGCAGGCAGCATGTGACAAGGTCTAGATATGTAACCGTGAAATGTTATTGATTGTACTTAAAAACATTGATTGAGAAACCCCGTTGGATAAAAGTCATTAAGAAAAAGAATTTTTTAAATTTTGGAAATAAAAGTTTTTTGCATTATCTGTGAAGCGAATTCAGACGAAGTAACTTCCTAAAAAAAGTGCTGAAATACAACATTAAAGGAAACTTTATATGATCAGTAGCTTAATATTGCGGCAAATAGACGAAGGTCTCTAATTGTTTTTGTGTAATATTTAAAATTAAGAATATTCATTAAAGATGAGGTATGTACATAGACTGAAGTTTATTATCATTAACTACATCGTATTTGGTATCTGGTTTCGATAACCAAATATTGTCAATAATTTATAAACCAGAACAAGCCTTTCGTGCCTACAGGAAAATTCCAAACTGTAGGATGAAACAAACCATCACAGTAGGTTTTATTAGAACAAATTAAATACACGTTCTTGAGGAAATATAAGTGTCCCGTTGCGGTGATTGACAAATACGAAACTGCGGGTCCTCAGCTCACTTCCGGTAAAGTTATACGTAATTATCCACTTGACAGGAAGTGCTTACGAATCCCGCTGTTACGTTATTTAGAACCCGGATGTTATGTGGTCTATAGCGGGGGTTTGATACAGGCGATACACACCTTATACGGGGTCTTTATCCTGAAATTCTATCTTGGTGTAAATACGTACTTGGCCTCTTGTGATGCTAAGCACTTAGTATGTCATAATACACTAAGATGAAAGAGGGCATTGTGAATCTGTATTAGTGCTTCTGTCATAATTACAGGTCTTAATGAACAATCTTTGTTTATTGTTTAACGTAATAATAGTTTTGTTTATCAACGTTTAATAAATTATAACCTAATAAATCTATATATGTCATAACTGTGCGAAAGTATTCATCAGCTACAGTATTTAAAACCATAAGGTTTGATGATTAAAGTTATGAAAAAAAACCCATTCAAACCGGCAAACTATAGTTACAGAATGTTTGCATTGTGAAATACTTCATGCTTAATAAATGTTTAGATAAAAACATATTAAAAATTGTCTTGATTCATCGTTAGGAAAATGATTAAAGCACACTGAAATATTGTGTAAGGCGCCAGAAGGACCTTAACTAGTTACGGGCCTTCAAAGAACACATGCACCTTTACAGAAGGACCTTAACTAGTGACGGGCCTTCAAAGAACACATGCACCTCTACAGAAGGACCTTAACTAGTGACGGGCCTTCAAAGAACACATGCACCTCTACAGAAGGACCTTAACTAGTGACGGGCCTTCAAAGAACAAATGCACCTCTACACAAGAACCTTAACTAATGACGGGCCTTCAAAGAACACATGCACCTCTACAGAAGGACCTTAACTAGTGACGGGCCTTCAAAGAACACATGCACCTCTACAGAAGGACCTTAACTAGTGACGGGCCTTCAAAGAACACATGCACCTCTACAGAAGGACCTTAACTAGTGACGGGCCTTCAAAGAACACATGCACCTCTACAGAAGGACCTAAACTAGTGAAGGGCCTTCAAAGCAATACAGGCACCTCTACATAAGGACCTTAACTGTTGACGGGCTTTGAATTGATACAATTTTCTCGTTTTTTATTTTTTTATTTTTGGGATTGAAATAGTTTCCTTTTATAAATTATTATAATTGACAGACTCCACCAATGATGGTGATGAGAGTACACTCAGAGTTTTGTTCATTATCTTCATATTTATTAGTAAAGTTAAACATTACATTTATAAATCATAACAAATGACAGACTCCACCATTGATGGTGATGAGAGTACACTCATATTTTTGTTCATTTTCTTCATATTTATTAGTAAAGTTAAACATTACATTTATAAATCATAACAATTGACCGGCTCCACCAATAATGGTGATGAGAGTACACTCAGATTTTTGTTCAATATCTCCATATCTATTTGTTAAAGGTAAACATTACTTTTTATTGTTGTTTTTCCTATTATCTTCATATCAGGACTTTAGGTACAGATACATTTTACTCGCTACTACATGTATGGACTGCAATCAGTTCAGCATATCAATTGACAAAGGGTCTAAAATCGTTCTAAATGTTCATATTTTTTCCTGAGAACACCTTTAAAGATAAATACTGAAAAATAGCAGCTTTGTATTTTACTGGAGCAGAGGTATTTACCCTGCAGACACATCCTTCTCACTTAATGACACCAAGTTTCAGGATAAATATGTTTTAGTGCTGCTGAGGAACCTCTATCAAGAGGTGGTACTGTCAATGGCGGCCCCAGGCAGTTGTTAGGCTGTGGCGGACATTTGTAACATCCCTGTTAGGTTCAGTTATAATGGTCGGCCCCTCGCCACTGTCGATCTATCAGGCACGAAAAAACGGAGATTTATTTTAAATTTCTAACAACACGTTTTCTCAATAGTGTCTTGAAAAATATAATATCTTCACCTTATGTGACTGAAAAAGTTCTTTTTGGAAAAGAATGTGTATGATTGCTTAGGAAAAGTGAGAACACATCGAGTTTTGAGAGATGGCAAATGTTCTTGTGATTTTATCAATTTCGTGACTGTGGGGTCTATATTTAGACTTTACACTTTTAACACTTACCATTGCATAGATCCACATTAAATTTCACATCATCATCATCATCATCATCTCCTTCTTCTTTTCTTTTTCTTCTTTTTCTTCAACTTTATTGCTGCCATCACATCTGTCTTTATCATCTTTGTCGTAAGTACAGTATACAAGATGCTGTGCATTCATAATTATTTACCTCCATGCTGTTGAGTGTAAACAAAGACTTGGTGTCATTTGTTTGGCTTTGTTTTATTTGATTAAGTGCCATGTTGTCAAAATAATGCTAATTCAGATTTATTTGACCCCCCTGAGTTTTGTTTCCCGGTTGATGCCCTCTTTGAAAAGTCACATATGGTATTCTCTACAAATCAACACTTCATGCTTTCTCTGACTATAAAACTACATGACTCTCCGCTTTGTTTTTATTTGTCAAACGGATGATTAAATCATGATTGTTTTTTAGTTAGCATTAGGGATACTGATCATTGTATTACATTGTCTATGAGGTCCTCGGCCTGAGAGGGCGTCATGCGAATGAAGACCAGGTGATTGTATATTACACAGGTGTTGTCTAAAATAAATCTGTCCCCGTAAAGTAGCGATACAAAACAACCGTAAACATATCACTACTCTGACCTGTCTGGGTACGACTGTTAACGACAAACATGCCTTCACAGATTGTTGAAATAGTTTGATAAAATAAAGGATCTAATATGTGTAGAATTTGTACGTTTTAGAATCAATATTATTTCCTTCATATTTTTCTATGTTCCATACGATGCTGCAGAAGTGAAGCAGTCCCTGTTTAAAACTGATTAGTTCTTATACACATATCACGGTGTACGGTATCGCAAGGGAAATCATGGAGGATTACGCAACAAGATATGTCAAATGGGTATGTGGTGTAGTCAAAACAGTTAGACGGATTATCGCGATAGTATTTTCTGTTTTATTAAAATAGTTTGTATCACAAGCTGTTCGATTTCAATTTTTCAATGGCGAATAAAATGAATGGGCAACCATCATATCATTGTAAAGACTGATTTACCACCCAACAGGAGACCCAGTAAAATGTATTCTAATCTCCATAAATCTATTCCGACAACCTACCTAAAATATGAACAGGAGTTATAGTTCTATAACAGTAAAATATGTACTGGAGTTATACTCCTATAACAGTAAAATATGAACTGGAGTTATACTCCTATAACAGTAAAATATGAACTGGAGTTATACTCCAATAACTGTAAAAAAAGTATTGGAGTTATACTCCTATTACAGTAAAATATGAATTGGAGTTATACTCCTATAACAGTAAAATATGAACTGGAGTTATACTCCAATAACTGTAAAAAAAGTATTGGAGTTATACTCCTATTACAGTAAAACGTGTATTGGAGTTATACTCCTATAACAGTAAAATATGTACTGGAGTTATACTCCTATTACAGTAAAACGTGTATTGGAGTTATACTCCTATAACAGTAAAATATGAACTGGAGTTATATTTCTATAACAGTAAAATATGAACAGGAGTTATACTCCTATAACAGTAAAATATGTACTGGAGTTATACTCCTATTACAGTAAAATACGAACAGGAGTTATACTCCTATAACAGTAAAATATGAACAGGAGTTATACTCCTATAACAGTAAAATATGTACTGGAGTTATACTCCTATAACAGTAAAATATGAACTGGAGTTATATTTCTATAACAGTAAAATATGAACTGGAGTTATACTCCTATAACAGTAAAATATGAACTGGAGTTATATTTCTATTACAGTAAAATATGAACAGGAGTTATACTCCTATAACAGTAAAATATGTACTGGAGTTATACTCCTATTACAGTAAAATATGAACAGGAGTTATACTCCTATAACAGTAAAATATGAACAGGAGTTATACTCCTATAACAGTAAAATATGTATTGGAGTTATACTCCTATAACAGTAAAATATGAACTGGAGTTATACTCCAATAACTGTAAAAAAAAGTATTGGAGTTATACTCCTATTACAGTAAAATATGAACAGGAGTTATATTTCTATAACAGTAAAATATGTACTGGAGTTATATTTCTATAACAGTAAAATATGTACTGGAGTTATACTCCTATAACAGTAAAATATGAACTGGAGTTATATTTCTATAACAGTAAAATATGTACTGGAGTTATACTCCTATAACAGTAAAATATGAACAGGAGTTATACTCCTATAACTGTAAAATATGTACTGGAGTTATACTCCTATAACAGTAAAATATGTACTGGAGTTATACTCCTATAACAGTAAAATATGAACAGGAGATATACTCCTATAACAGTAAAATATGTACTGGAGTTATATTTCTATAACAGTAAAATATGAACTGGAGTTATACTCCTATAACAATAAAATATGAACAGGAGTTATACTCCTATAACAGTAAAATATGAACAGGAGTTATACTCCTATAACTGTAAAATATGTATTGGAGTTATACTCCTATAACAGTAAAATATGAACTGGAGTTATACTCCAGTAACTGTAAAAAAAAGTATTGGAGTTATACTCCTATTACAGTAAAATATGAACAGGAGTTATATTTCTATAACAGTAAAATATGTACTGGAGTTATATTTCTATAACAGTAAAATATGTACTGGAGTTATACTCCTATAACAGTAAAATATGAACTGGAGTTATATTTCTATAACAGTAAAATATGTACTGGAGTTATACTCCTATAACAGTAAAATATGTACTGGAGTTATACTCCTATAACAGTAAAATATGAACAGGAGTTATACTCCTATAACTGTAAAATATGTATTGCAGTTATACTCCTATTACAGTAAAATATGAACAGAATTTATATTTCTATAACAGTAAAATATGTACTGGAGTTATACTCCTGTAACAGTAAAACGTGTATTGGAGTTATACTCCTATAACAGTAAAATATGAACTGGAGTTATATTTCTATAACAGTAAAATATGTACTGGAGTTATACTCCTGTAACAGTAAAACGTGTATTGGAGTTATACTCCTATAACAGTAAAATATGTACTGGAGTTATACTCCTATAACAGTAAAATATGAACTGGAGTTATACTCCTATAACAGTAAAATATGAACTGGAGTTATACTCCAATAACTGTAAAAAAAGTATTGGAGTTATACTCCTATTACAGTAAAATATGAACAGGAGTTATATTTCTATAACAGTAAAATATGTACTGGAGTTATACTCCTATAACAGTAAAATATGAACTGGAGTTATATTTCTATAACAGTAAAATATGAACTGAAGTTATACTCATATAACAGTAAAATATGTACTTGAGGCAGAAAGATGCAATTGAATAAATGTTACACTTATATATACATGCAGGAAAATAAAGCAGCAAATATTTTGTCGACCCATATGTGTAGTAATTCACACGAAAAGGGGAGTAACCACAGTTTACAGCTGTTAAAAGAGGTGTAAATCAAAATTGAAATAATGTAAATAAAAATTTACGTTAATTAAATTCAAGAATAATTGCAAATAAGTTTTCAAATTGTGCTTAATAGTTCTTGATTAAAAAAGATAATAAGTACATACGTGTTATTTAAAATCGCACCAATTAATCTCATTAGCATTTAAACGTCAAATTTCTAAAGCTATAAATCGTCATTTGACTGCCTACCATAATTAAACGTTAATGGATTACTTTTACAAGGAACTGTCCTAAAGAAATCAAAGTAGGTCACGTATGTAAAGTTTGTATTGTGTTGATGGTGGTACTGCCTAATTATACCCACAGTGACTGACAGACTTCCCTATCTGTACAGGTAGCGCGTGAGGTCATAAATCACGCGTGTCCAATCGAAGGTGAAGTACAGGTACTTAAATGTTACGTATCGTATTTGTTTGTCACTAACTCTAATTAACACCTGTAAAAGATGTGTTGTCTCTTTAGATGGATGGTTATAATTAACGGGTTAATTAAAACGCTGATGACTTAGATGAAGTACGTATTTAAACTTTGAATGTGGTATTTTGAGCCTACATGTAGCTATATATGTTAGATTTATTGACTGGCGAGCTTGGACACATTCAGTCCGAACTCCACCCGACTTATCGCTATCTTTACCATTATCAAAACAGAAAGCACGAATTCTCATTAAATTACTCCAAACTATCAATCAGAGCATAACCTGAAATATGCACAAGTATTACCAATGATTAGGCCTAATGAGTTTAATTAAGTTATCGCTACTGTAATGAAGATCCTCACGACAGTAACTCATCTAATGCATCTGTGTGTCACGGTTATTATCTGCAGCTGAAGGAAGATTCTATCATTGTTTCTTGGGTGCATGTTTGCATGCTATTGTTAACCAATGCACATTTTGTATGTTTTTTGGTTTTCGCGGACAACATGGCAGGAAACCCGGATGACTTGCTTTTCTATAGTGTATCCATTATTCGTGTCGGTAAACCGGTTGTATATCAGGAAATTGTGGTCTCAATGACTGTGATTTACATCCGTTGTTTATCGCATTTAAGTGAAAACAACTTATTGTAACGTCCTACAATAATCAATTATAATTTAAAAATCACTTTGGTAAAGATATGATGTGCTGAGAAAGGAGAAAAAACAATATCGTTGTACTACCTCTCTTTGATAACATTACGCAATAAAACCACAAATTATAAATTTTGAACACATTATAATTTTGTCATATCAAAACTGTTGGATTTTTTCCAAACTCATGGGTACCTCAAAATTCATAATTCTTTTCTTTTGCGTTCAGTCAAAAATGACAACTACAAGAATTATGGCGACATGAATATTAAAGCAACCATTCATCAAACTATTCATCACTAGGCCTAATTCACTCGGCCGTGCTCTCCAAATTAGGACATGCACGTGATTGCGACATATTTCAAGTGCTTCCACATCCGAAATGTAATTACGAGCAGTCCTCGTTAAGTGTTATGAATGAAACAAGGCGCACGTGGAATGACAATTAATAACCCACGTGCGGAGTATAGCCCGATATTAATGCGGACCCGTATTGAGAGGGATTATAATAATAACGATAGAAGGATACGGACCAGTGGACCGAGGACTAATAGTAATGGTCGGCTGACATAAGTCGACTAATGGCCTTATAGATTTTGGGACGAGTTAGGGTATATTATAGGAGCAACGCTAGCAAGGTTTGTACATCTGGACCTAGCTGCAATATTGTAGCTCAAAAGACTCTTAGACAGAAAATGGTGTCGTCTTCGAAAGGTATAGTAGGCCGGGTACGTATATTCGTTCTAATCTGGACCTTGAAGCAAAACATATTCAATACTACAATATGATAGTAGTCGCTGACCTTGATCGATACAAAAAAGGAGTTTACCTCTTCAAAAGGCTTCGTTTTTCCAATTGTAACAGATAATTTGTTTGTGCTAAAATTGTTTAAACAATGACATGGATTTGGTTTGATTAGTTTAACGTCCTATTTACAGCCAGAGTCATTTAAGGACGTGCCAGGTTAATGGATGACATGGATAAAAATCATTGAATCATCAAATAATATTATCAGTGTTGGTGAAATGTTATCGCGTACTAAATATTAATAATTTCATCATAAAATATCACTATACTTGTTCGACATTGCGTGCTTACCTTGTAAGACAGGCTGTGAATTGTGTCTCATGACCAAGGAACATTATAGGCTATAGTTTAAAGTAGTTATCAGTTTTCAGAATAAAAGCTCTGATCAGGAATTTATGTCCAATGTCTTTGCCAGTAGGCGTCTTCGTTAAGTATGTTTCGGTAAATAAGCTATATCCTAACACATACAGAGTCACCACGTACATTGCTATACGTTGAGCTATATTTTAAATCAAATACGGAGATATAATAACGGTGTAAATAAATGAATATCCTTAATTATAACGGGAGAAATTAACATCTTTCTAATATATATACATTTTTATATATACATGTTTGATTAATTTACGTCCTAGTAACAGTCAGGGTCATGTAAGGACGGCCTCCCATGTAAGCGGTGTGTTGCGTGTATGTTGTGCGAGGTGTGTGTTTTAGGAGTCTGCATTATATTCATGTTGTGTCTTCTTGTATAGTGGAACTGTTGCCCTTTTTATAGTGCTATATCACTGAAGCATGCCGCCGAAGACACCAAGCAACACACCCCATCCGGTCACATTATATTAACAACGGATGAACCAGTCTACCCACTCCCTGTTTGCTGAGCGCTAAGCAGGAGCAAAAACTACCACTTTTATAGACTTTGGTGTGTCTCGGCCAGGGGACAGAACCCAGAGCCTTCCTCACAGGGGCATACACTCAACTCAATGCCAAAAGTGAGGCGGAGACAAGGGAGATGCTTGGAAGAACAAAGTTAGGAAGAAGAGAAAATACAAGATCCTAAATTTAGTCGCCTTTTACGATCATGCAATAGGGACAGCAGGTACAATTCTAACGCCCTACCTGCAGGGACAATATTTATGAATTGGATTTCTGGTCGTTTGTGCTAAATATTCTATTATGAAGGCCTCAACTTCTTCCGATGTGTACAGGCGCATGTTTGGAGACTGTGGCATGTCCGTGTTGTGTTTACATTTCATGATGGCACATGTATCAATTACAAAGCGCTTTCTCACTGAATAATAGTGTTAAAAGCTCACAGGAGTCTAGAACTTAGAAGTATTTATAGAGGGGCAATACTCATATAGGCCAAACGTTCAATAACTAAGAACTATGTTTGTAGAGAATCAGAGAAAAACATTTCAAAAGAGAGGTATCACTTTGGGCCGTTTTACAACCACTCAGTAATAAGCAAAATAGTTTGCACGAAGATACATTAGAATCAGCTGCATATTGTATATCCGCTTATTTTTCTGCGCTCATGGTAATTTCAGAGGTAAAAGGTCAAAGGGTGAAAATTAAAGTGTTCAGTGTTTAAGTCCTATTAAATCAAATATAAGAATAGAGATAACTTTTTTGCAGATTTTGCTTGTAAACATTGGGTTTGTGAAGTTCAGTTCAGAAAACTGATGAAAAGTTGGTCAAAAAAAAGTAGGTCACAGTGACTAAGCATTTATTTTATTTCAGCATTAAAACTTTAATATTTATACTGAAAACTTGTTCACCGATTTAAAAGCTTGAAACTGATGTTTAGTACTGCATAAGGATCTCGACATGACCTGCTTAAGATGATTACATCCTAGGGTCACATTAGCTAGATCATGTGCATAAATTAAGTCATATTCAATTAATGGTATCATCTATCCACTAAGCACTTGCTGTTTTCCAATGTTTAAAGCAGGATTTAAAATTATTTAGACTTGTTTTATGAGCTTAATTTCAAGCAACGACTTCACTGAGGTAGGATGTTAGAATAATGCTTGCTGTCCCACTTCACGGTTTTTGAGATGAAAATCTTTAAATTTTTCAAACATTTCAAAGCTTTAGGGTAATTTTTAACTCTTGAATTGTATATCGTCAGATCTACTTTAGATTATTACATCCTCACCTCATTTAGCTGGGTCACGTGTATAATAAGGTATCATTCAATGAATGTTATTGTCTGTCAACTAAGAATCTTCTTGAATTTCCATGTTCAAAGCAAGTGTTTATGCTATTTAAGCTTGTTATCAGAGAAATTATTAAGCAACACCTACATTGCAAGTATGATCTGCTGCCTCATTGCATGATCGGAGAAGGCGACTAAATCTGGGATATCAATTCTAGTGGCTACCTTGATCAAAATATATTGGATTTCTGTCTCAAATATCTTAGAGTTTCTTTCTCATGACAAGAGGCCCATGGGCCTTAACGGTCACCTGAGTTAGAATATATAATGAAACAAATAATGAAACAAATTTAAGACATATAAACACTATATGCTGGGCCTTGAAGTTAGTCAGTGATTTATAAATTTGACTTTTTAGACTTTGAAGAGTTTTTGCTTCCATCAAACCTGTGAACTTAGAAGTAATTTTTGAAACCTTAATCATTTTGACCCTGTTTGGTCCTGCCCCTCGAGTCCCCCAGGGGGTCATCGAGGACTGATATGGATGTTAAAATGCTATATCTTAGGCTAATAATTCTAATCAAGTTTGACTAATTTCCTATGAAAATTGGGCAAATAATGTTCACAAATATGTTTTTCCTATATAAACTAAAGTAAACTTGACCCCTCCCCAGGGGATAACGTGAGACCCCAAGGTCATATGATTCACAATTTTTATAAAACACCTTAAGACCTTTCCATCTATAATAATTTGATTCTACTATTTTTCGAATTTTAGAAGATTTTTTAAGTTTTAGCCTATTTGACCCCTTTTTTAGCCCCGCCCCTCTGCCCCCAGGGGGTCGGCAAGGACTAATATGGATATGATATTAAAATGCTATCTCAAGCTAATAATTCTTACCAAGTTGGACTCATTTCCAATAAAAATTGAGCAAAAAATGTTCATTAATGTGTTTTTCCTATATAAACTATAGTAAACTGGACCCCCTCCCCAAGGGGAAACGTGAGACCCCAGGGTCATATAATTTAATTTCTTTTATAAAACACACTTTAAGTGTATTTGATTCCACCATTTCCAGAATTTTAGAAGAATATTTTTGAAGTTTTAGCCTATTTGATCTTTTGTTGGCCCCGCCCCTCTGTCCCCCAAGGGGTCGGTCTGGACCAATATGAATATGATGTTAAAATGCAAATTCAGGCTAATAATTCTAACTAAGTTTGACGTTTCCAATGAAAATTGAGCAAAAAATGCTCATAAATGTGTTTTCCCTATATAAACTATAGTAAATTTGACCCCCTCCCCAGGGAGAAACGTGAGACCCCAGGGTCATATAATTCACAATTTTTGTAAAGGACCTAAGACCTTTCTATCTGTGTCTATTTGATTCTATCATTTCCAGAATTACAGAAGATTTTTGAAGTTTTATTAGCCCATTTGACCCCTTCTGATCCCGCCCCTAAGGCCCCTTGGGGTCAGTCATAGAAAATTTGTTAATAGGATTAAATGGCCATCTCATACTGATAATTCTGACAACATTTGACTCATTTCCTATTACAAATGACCAAATAATGATCAAAAATGTGTTTTCCCAATATAAACTATAGTAAACTTAACCTCCTCCCCAGGGGAAACTAGAGACCCCAGGGTCATAATTCACAATTTCGTAAATGACCTTAAGATCTTTCTATCTATGAAAAGTATTTGATTCTACCATTTCCAGAATTTCAGAAGATTTTAAAATTTTAACCTATTTGACCCCTTTTGACCCCGCCCCTAAGGCCCCTAGGGGTTAGTCATAGAAAATTTGTTAATAGGATTGAATGGTCATCTCATACTGATAACTCTGACAACATTTGTGCAAATGACCAAATAATGCTCAAAAATGTGTTTTCCCAATATAAACTATAGTAAACTTAACCTCCTCCCTAGGATGAAAATAGAGACCCCAGGGTCATATAATTTACAATTTTTGTATAGGACCTTAAGACCTTTCTCTCTACGAAGAGTATTTGATTCTACCACATCTGTGAGTAGAGAAGAAGATCTTTGAAATTTTACTCAATTCTACCCCTTTTGGCCCCTCCCACACACCCCTGGGGACGGGGACCATATAATTCACAATTTTGATTGGCCTTATGCCTGAGAAGGTTTCTGCAAAATTTCATTGAAATTGCTTCAGCAGTTTTGGAGAAGAAGTCGAAAATGTAAATTGTTTACGGACATACGACGGACGACGCACGACGACGGACAAAAGGCGATTAGAATAGGTCACTTGAGACTTCGTCTCAGGTGACCTAAAAACTTTCCTGTCACTACAAACCAGTTAATAATAGAAAAGGTAATTCTCTTATGGTGAACACTAGATGTTAAATACATGATATTGTTTGGTAAAGCCACAGTATAAAGGTTCCATATTTAGTCGCCTTTTACGATCATGCAATGAAGCAGCAGGCACAATTCTAAAAAAATGATTGCAATGCAGGTGTTGCATGAGATTATCTCATAAAACAAACTTAAATAGCTTAAACACTTGCTTAATATGTTGAAAATCCAGAAGATACTTAATTGACAGAATATACCTTTCATTTAATATGACCTAATTCACCCCTGTCACCTAGCTAGCTCCTATAACCCTAAGTTGCCATCATCTTAACCAGATCATTATTGAAGCTAAATAAATCTCTAAACGTCACTCTGAAGCTATGGAATGGATGAAAATGTGAACTATTTTCATCTATGTAACAGTGAAATTAAGATTTTAAATTTAGTCGCCTTTCACGATCATGCAATGGGACAGCAGGTATAATTCTTATATCCTACCTCAGTGAAGGCGTTGCTTGAAATTAAGCTCATAAAACAAGTCTAAATAATTTTAAATCCTGCTTTAAACATTGGAAAACAGCAAGTGCTTAGTGGATAGATGATACCATTAATTGAATATGACTTAATTTATGCACGTGACCTAGCCAATGTGACCCTAGGATGTAATCATCTTAAGCAGGTCATGTCGAGAGCCTTATGCTGTACTAAACATCAATTTCAAGCTATCAAATCGGTGAACAATCTTAGTTTTCAACAAAAATATTAAAGTTTTTAATGCTAAAATAGAATAAATGCTTAACTAGGTCACTGTACCTACTTTTTGAACTTTTCATCAGTTTTTTTAACTAAGCTTCACAAACACAATATTTACAGGCAAAATCTACAAAAATATTATCTCTATTCTAATATTTAATTACTTAGGACTTAAACACTGAAAAAATTAATTTTCACCCGTTGACCTTTGACCCCGAAAATTACCATGAGCGCAGAAAAATCGGATATTCTGAGTAGCATACAATATGCGGCTGACCCTAATGTATCGTCATGCAAAATATTTTGCTTATCACAAAGTGGCCGTAAAACGGCCCAAAGTGATACCCCTCCTGCTATGTGTTATAAGTGTACTTGCTGCCCCTATTATACATGTATGATATCGAAAAAGGCGACTAAATTTAGGATATAGTCTTTTCTCTTCTTCCTTACTAATTTTGTTTTCTTTCTACCGTTTCTCTTGACACCACCTCATGTTTAGCTTTCGGTTGAGCGCTCGCCCCTGTGAGGTAGGTTCTGGGTTCTGTTCCCTGGTCAAGACACGCCATGGTCTATAAAACTGGTAGATTGAGTGAGTGGAAGGACTGGTTCGCCCGTTGTCAGTATAATGTGACCAGATGGGGTGTATTGCTTAGTGTATTCATCGCCATGCTTCAGTGATATAGCGTTATGAAAAGTGCAAGAGTTTCATTACACAGGGAAGATAATACGAATATACCACAGTCTCACAAAATGCTACCGGCTGTCCTTTAGTGCCCATGGTTGTTAATAGGACGTAAACTTAATAAATCAAACAAAACCACTGATCAAAGTATTGATATCAAATAGACAAGAGTTTACTCTTTACAAAGTATTGATATCAAATAGACAAGAGTTTACTCTTTACAAGGTATTGATATCAAATAGACAAGAGTTTACTCTTTACAAGGTATTGATATCAAATAGACAAGAGTTTACTCTTTACAAGGTATTGATATCAAATAGACAAGAGTTTACTCTTTACAAGGTATTGATATCAAATAGACAAGAGTTTACTCTTTACAAGGTATTGATATCAAATAGACAAGAGTTTACTCTTTACAAGGTATTGATATCAAATAGACAAGAGTTTACTCTTTACAAGGTATTGATATCAAATAGACAAGAGTTTACTCTTTACAAGGTATTGATATCAAATAGACAAGAGTTTACTCTTTACAAGGTATTGATATCAAATAGACAAGAGTTTACTCTTTACAAGGTATTGATATCAAATAGACAAGAGTTTACTCTTTACAAGGTATTGATATCAAATAGACAAGAGTTTACTCTTTACAAGGTATTGATATCAAATAGACAAGAGTTTACTCTTTACAAGGTATTGATATCAAATAGACAAGAGTTTACTCTTTACAAGGTATTGATATCAAATAGACAAGAGTTTACTCTTTACAAAGTATTATATATACAGCATACTCATTTACACCACACGGTAAGATAAACCAAGCCTTACCAATCAATCGGATTTCAAGTTTAAAGTAGCAATGGAAAGTATGTTTAATGTTATATTATTTTAAATATTAAGTGTTGCATTGATCTAGGTTTATATGTTTGTCGATTCATTTGATTATTCTGTCAATTAAACGACCTCCCTTGTATAATGTATGCTTTGGAATACCACGGTATGATTTGACTGGGTACAAAACTCGGAGCATTCGTTACAGGAACGAACGTTCGTATGGATACAAAATGGTGATGCAGGTTCGAACGAGACGTTAGGAAGAAAAGAAAAGATCACATTACAAAAGTCGCCTTTTACTATGTTTTTCTTAGTTCTGCCTTCCGAACAAATATGGGGTAAGATGTACAAATCTATACCCAACCTATGACACATAATGCATTATGTAGATGGCGATGTAAGTTTAAAACTACTTTCATTGATTTATTTAGTTATGCTGCATTGTATTGCATAAAGTACATAGTACAACTGCGTCAACTATATCTGTGTTGATGTCGTAATCAACTCAAATAACAATCAATACTTGAGGAAATATACACACGATATCATGTACTAAATGACCTGTGGGTATCATCTGTACATCTTTCTATAATACAATTTAACTATATAAACGTTCACTAGCGGTTATCAAAATTTTAGAGATGATATATTCTAGACCTGAAGTATGTACTTAAGACAGATATACGACAGTAAGATCCCCGTGGAGTTATATCTGTAAATGATTCATCGTACTGAGGTCTCATCGCTGTACAGTAATTACAAAAATAAATCCCCTCAAGTGCCAAACCTATATCACTTCAAATGGGATTTATTTCAAATTTATCACAATATATTTAACACTAAGCGCGGAAGTTAAGTTGTTTGGGGGTAAGGTGTTGTGATGTTACTGAGAGCGGCTGCTAATTCTACACACCAAGTCAGCGTTAGAGCTTTGGTATCGATTACGAGGCCACAGTGTAAATATAGAACATGATAATAGAGAGAGGGCGTCTGCCTTATTTAACCATTAACGAACTAATGCTTACCGTTGGTCTTCTATCAGCCCTTAATCTTACCCAAAATTATTCCGTTATTTGATTACCTTCATCTTATCCTACAAGAAAATGATTTTTTTCATTAGAATGGATTAGTTATGTAGTTTACATTTTAAATAGAAATGGTGAAAGTGAAATCCAGTTTTATACGTTTTGTACCTTTCGGCAAGTGCGTAAAGGTTGATTGGTATATGACCACTGTAAGGTGAGTCTTTTTATGTCTCCTGACAACACGGAAGTGCTCACGTAGTTCTATGAACGCTTAACATATGCTAGACATGAAGTAAAACTATTCATGATTTACCTTATTTTTGTTACATCACTACACGATAACGTTCTTTTTCATATCTTATGATTTATGTATCAACATGTACTGCTGACTGCAATACTTATGCATTTCATTTAAAAACCAGATGAACATATTTTGAGAGTAAGTTTACCGAACGCTCTTTCTATCTAAAAGCAACAATTATAGTACACCTAATGTCATTAAGAGCTCCAACGTACACCACTCCTAAAATTATAATAAAACGTGATAGTATAAGATATCTAACATATTTCCCCTTGTTTGACATTTAATTGTGCTACCATAATGTTAAAACAAGATGAAACTAATTCGAGATGTCTTCACTTGATTACATCCTATATACCTCTATCACAGCTACAGAGCTGTTCCCGTAAGGTCCCAGTTGTCGCTGTAATAACCACTTCTCGCAGTTCTCCGGGAAAAATCCCATGACCCCATTTATCAGGCGTTAGAATTTCGCTGTAAGGATGTTAATGTCGGAATGCGATAGTATTTTCTTTGAGAAATGAAATACGTCTGCAGTAACGTAATCTCTGAAGAGAATGGTGTAAGGCAGTACATCTAATGTGTTCAGTAAGCCTCTCCCGAGGACTCTGTAATATAAAGGGAAGAGACAACAGAGTGCGTAATTCGTGTCCTTTACTTTCATTTTCCATGGTAACCTTTTCTTCGTCAAACTCTTCTGTTCAAAACTCCAACGTATAATTTGTGGAGAAAATTCATCAAAGAACGGCTGTACCCGTTTACCAGATATTGCTTTCATGATATGCACTCCTCCTTAACAACATGACAGATTTTAATAACTTTTGGTACATAGAACCTTGACATAAAGGGGAGTTGAGTAAACGATATAGGGTTCTGCAATGTCCCCTATTAATGGAGGTTTTACTAGAATTGTGTAGCGGGAGTAGTAGTGGTTCAATCTGGTGACAGTTCTAATTAAAGTATGCATTATACATACGGACTTTTCACCAAGTACTCGGACTTGATATCATATTATAAGCTATAATCCTTCCTTTAGAACCAAGGAGTGATCTAGTTTCTTTCGATTACTTGCAACATTTTATCTATTACTGTAAGTCACATGCTGTAATCATCGATGCTATATATATATATAGATGATTACATTTAATGCCACCGAATTACTTGATACACGGTATCGGTCGCTACCCCAAGACTGGCAGTAATCAATATCATGCCACTCAAGTATACGTTTTGATGCCACCTGACGGTTGAGTGCCAGGTATATTATGCCACCCGGTGGTATATCCCATGCCACACAGTCGGCCTCCTGTCCACACTGTACCACACGACCTTCCTGGTGAGGACGCTCCACGAGACGCGAATGAAGAATGAAGCACTGCGAGTCTTTGAATAATTGACATTTAAACGTCTGGTATGGGCTTCCAAAAGTTTCAAATTGCCTTTGGTCTCGAAAGGTCAGGTTTGTGGTGGAATTGTAGCTTATATTGGTCTTATAATTGTAGTGAGACGCAGGGAATGGCGCACCAGGACTATCTCGGTACCAGGCTACAACAGGACAGTGAGTTCATCAATCTGGGCGACTTGTATGGAGCAGACAGACTCAGTAAACACTGGGCGACATGTCACGACGGCCATTCCTTATCCATCAGTTATAGAAATATATATACAAAGTCACACAGCCATAGCGTCTGTACCTCGAGACATGTCGGTTATGTTTTACGACCATTTTTTCTTGTCTGATTTAGCAGACATTTTTTTTAATATCGCAAATACTTTAAAATCACCTCTTAAAATTTATACACAAACTTTTGGGTGTCTTTTTGATTTCTTGTGTGTCTTCCTAAAGATAACTGGTCAAATCAGTTAAAAAAATGGTTTCATTACTGATAGTACATCATTTATATAAATGTCTAACTACGTCAACATAGTGCTTGCTACTTTGTTTGATAAACTTGTAAAATTTGATATAATTGTCCCATTCCATGGTATGAAAAACATCCTCTTTATAGGTTAATATGTCTGCTTGATTATTGACCGTTTGAAATGTGCATTTTAAGTTATATGGTTTTCAGTATTTATTATCAAAACAAATAATATATGACTGTAGGATAGCAAGATTAGTTGTGTTTTTAATTGTAACTTAATTAATTATGGTATATTTGTTGACCTCTTTAGCTGATTCTTATTTAACACTGTACCATATTTGACCTAGATTTGTATGAGGGGTGTTTTGAGGTCAACAATGTCGATGAATAATAAAGCGCTAACTCTCCCGGAACACGTGGTTCAATTATCATTTAAGCCATCATTGTGTCGCCGAAATACGTAAGAGGGAAAGACGGGCTAAAGAATAAAGGCACGAATAGCTGTCTCCCTTAGAGTCCTTTGTTCCGAGTGTGTAAACGTTCTTCAGCAACATAATCGATATAGTGGACTGGTGGCAAATCCACAAAATGTTCTAAACAAATGTTCGGACTTCATATCACAAACGGAAATAAAATATTGTTTTTAGAATTGATAATGTTCTTTTGCGTTGTTTTCTTTTTCAATAGACTCACACAATGTCTGCGACTTATCTTTCAATGTTTTCTTTTGTTACAAGACTAACATGTTTCGTATTGAATTTTGATTATAAATAAATAAGGTGACAGTATTATAGGATATTCAATACCATAGAATGATGGTTATATCATAGTTTATAACCTTAAATACAGATCTAGGTCGATTTACGTCAAGCATTATAAATAATTACCATTAACTCGTTAAATTGTTTCTCATTCAAATTGTTGCTGTTCATTTACAGGTGTATCTCTGTATAAATGAAAAAAATGTCGTGTTTCCTTGATGCTTCAAACTTATGGTGGATTGTAGATTCAGACTCACAGGAGATGTCATTTGAATAAGCTGATGGTGGTTAAATTGTGCAAATAGAAATAAAATATGTTTGTAGGTACCAAATTGTAATGCTTAGAACTGTTTATTTAAGGAATAGATTATATTAAATTATGTAACTCCGGCGAAGCCGGATTATATAAAATTTACACGGGCTGCATTATCATTATACCCTCATAACCTCACCAAAATATAAATATATTCCTGATATTTGCAGTTTTTCACGTATATGAATATGATTTATTCTCGCAACAGTTGCATATTTTTATTAAAATGCCCATATTTTTTCTCTCTTTCGTCATCGTCAACGAATTCGATGGAAGAGCTGATTGGAATCGGGTCATTCGTATGTTTTTTATCGACGCCATCGACGATTCCTGTAACAATAGAATCGCCGCACGTGTGTAACTATCATTATACACCGATAATGATAATACTAGAAATCGGTTATTGAGTCCATGTCCATTGAGTGCAAACTGTAAATATATGTATTTTAAATATAATGCATTTGCAATGCAGTTTAGAGATTTAAAACGGTTTATGTTTAGTGATATTGTGTTATGATTTTAATTCACTGATTATCATAATATTATCAACACTTGTCTGATGTTCGTCTGTGGTTTGGTGAGCATTTCAATGAGACCAATATATACAGCCGAGCCAGAGGTACCTGTGTGGTCCAAAAGGCGTAAAACATATATCTTTCAGTGAGATGGCCATCTTTGTTTACAGCCTCTCTGATATCAATACGCCTAGAGTTGGGGGAACTATTTACACTTAATTTGTACAGTTCGGGATTATAGTGAAAGATTTTACATGCAGCTATTTACCATTCAAAACGTGATGTCTTTGATATACCCGTGCTCTTACAGACACTTTTGTAAATCATGATATCAAAACCACATGAACCTTTTTTCAAACGAGAAATTTAAAAGATTGAAATTAGATAGAGAGCATAAATGTTCACTTTATCATCACACAGAAAGGCAGAGAGTGCAGCTGGAACACATGACAATATAGAGACCGATTCGTCCTTCGTCAGGCTGATTTTACCAGTAATAGTAAATAGATGTATATACATGTATACAAAATTTGTTGTCGAGTTGATTTACTTTTTCTTTATATTACTCTTAATTTTCTAAATATACTCATATCTACTCTTACAAATGGTGACTCGAATTACACATCCTGATGATGTCCATGGCTTAGTTATTAGTTTTACAGATATCCGAGTGAATGAGAAATCTATTCTAAGTAAATGTTTTGACGTTTGTGACATAGGTTTATCAACACCAATGTCAGGGCATGAATACATTTCAGTCACAAACATCTTTGTCCCCAGTAAGGTTTGTCACAAACATCTTTGTCCCCAGTAAGGTTTGTCACAAACATCTTTGTCCCCAGTAAGGTTTGTCAAAAACATCTTTGTCCCCAGTAAGGTTTGTCACAAACATCTTTGTCCCCAGTACCATTACTTAGATACAAATGCTCGTACTTAAACACGGACTTCCATTTTACCGTTTCTTAGATAAAAATGCTCGTACTTAAACACGGACTTCCATCTTACCGTTACTTAGATAAAAATGCTCGTACTTAAACACGGACTTCCATCTTACCGTTACTTAGATAAAAATGCTCGTACTTAAACACGGACTTCCATCTTACCGTTACTTAGATAAAAATGCTCGTACTTAAACACGGACTTCCATCTTATCGTTACCTAGATAAAAATGCTCGTACTTTAAACACGGACTTCCATCTAACCGTTACCTAGATAAAAATGCTCGTAACTTAAACACGGACTTACACGATTCCATTTACCGTTACTTAGATAAAAATGCTCGTACTTAAACACGGACTTCCATCTTACCGTTACTTAGATAAAAATGCTCGTACTTAAACACGGACTTCCATCTTACCGTTACTTAGATAAAAATGCTCGAACTTAAACACGGACTTCCATCTTACCGTTACTTAGATAAAAATGCTCTTACTTAAACACGGACTTCCATCTTACCGTTACTTAGATAAAAAATGCTCTTACTTAAACACGGACTTCCATCTTACCGTTACTTAGATAAAAATGCTCGTACTTAAACACGGACTTCCATCTAACCGTTACTTAGATAAAATGCTCGTACTTAAAGACGGACTTCCATCTAACCGTTACTTAGATAAAAATGCTCGTACTTAAAGACGGACTTCCATCTTACCGTTACTTAGATAAAAATGCTCGTACTTAAACACGGACTTCCATCTTACCGTTACTTAGATAAAAATGCTCTTACTTAACACGGACTTCCATCTTACCGTTACTTAGATAAAAATGCTCGTACTTAAACACGGACTTCCATCTAACCGTTACTTAGATAAAATGCTCGTACTTAAAGACGGACTTCCATCTAACCGTTACTTAGATAAAATGCTCGTACTTAAAGACGGACTTCCATCTAACCGTTACTTAGATAAAATGCTCGTACTTAAACACGGACTTCCATCTAACCGTTACTTAGATAAAAATGCTCGTACTTAAACACGGATTTCCATCTTACCGTTACTTAGATAAAAATGCTCGTACTTAAAGACGGATTTCCATCTAACCGTTACTTAGATAAAATGCTCGTACTTAAAGACGGACTTCCATCTAACCGTTACTTAGATAAAAATGCTCGTACTTAAACACGGACTTCCATCTAACCGTTACTTAGATAAAAATGCTCGTACTTAAACACGGACTTCCATCTTACCGTTACTTAGATAAAAATGCTCTTACTTAAACACGGACTTCCATCTAACCGTTACTTAGATAAAAATGCTCTTACTTAAACACGGACTTCCATCTAACCGTTACTTAGATAAAAATGCTCTTACTTAAACACGGACTTCCATCTTACCGTTACTTAGATAAAAATGCTCTTACTTAAACACGGACTTCCATCTAACCGTTACTTAGATAAAAATGCTCGTACTTAAACACGGACTTCCATCTAACCGTTACTTAGATAAAAATGCTCGTACTTAAAGACGGACTTCCATCTTACCGTTACCTAGATAAAAATGCTCGTACTTAAACACGGACTTCCATCTAACCGTTACTTAGATAAAAATGCTCGTACTTAAACACGGACTTCCATCTAACCGTTACTTAGATAAAAATGCTCGTACTTAAACACGGACTTCCATCTAACCGTTACTTAGATAAAATGCTCGTACTTAAAGACGGACTTCCATCTAACCGTTACTTAGATAAAATGCTCGTACTTAAACACGGACTTCCATCTAACCGTTACTTAGATAAAAATGCTCGTACTTAAACACGGACTTCCATCTAACCGTTACTTAGATAAAAATGCTCGTACTTAAAGACGGATTTCCATCTTACCGTTACTTAGATAAAAATGCTCGTACTTAAAGACGGACTTCCATCTAACCGTTACTTAGATAAAATGCTCGTACTTAAACACGGACTTCCATCTAACCGTTACTTAGATAAAAATGCTCGTACTTAAACACGGACTTCCATCTTACCGTTACTTAGATAAAAATGCTCGTACTTAAACACGGACTTCCATCTTACCGTTACTTAGATAAAAATGCTCGTACTTAAACACGGACTTCCATCTAACCGTTACTTAGATAAAAATGCTCGTACTTAAACACGGACTTCCATCTTACCGTTACTTAGATAAAAATGCTCTTACTTAAACACGGACTTCCATCTTACCGTTACTTAGATAAAAATGCTCTTACTTAAACACGGACTTCCATCTAACCGTTACTTAGATAAAAATGCTCGTACTTAAACACGGACTTCCATCTTACCGTTACTTAGATAAAAATGCTCTTACTTAACACGGACTTCCATCTAACCGTTACTTAGATAAAAATGCTCGTACTTAAACACGGACTTCCATCTAACCGTTACTTAGATAAAAATGCTCGTACTTAAACACGGACTTCCATCTAACCGTTACTTAGATAAAAATGCTCGTACTTAAACACGGACTTCCATCTAACCGTTACTTAGATAAAAATGCTCGTACTTAAACACGGACTTCCATCTAACCGTTACTTAGATAAAAATGCTCGTACTTAAACACGGACTTCCATCTAACCGTTACTTAGATAAAAATGCTCGTACTTAAACACGGACTTCCATCTAACCGTTACTTAGATAAAAATGCTCGTACTTAAACACGGACTTCCATCTAACCGTTACTTAGATAAAAATGCTCGTACTTAAACACGGACTTCCATCTAACCGTTACTTAGATAAAAATGCTCGTACTTAAACACGGACTTCCATCTAACCGTTACTTAGATAAAAATGCTCGTACTTAAACACGGACTTCCATCTAACCGTTACTTAGATAAAAATGCTCGTACTTAAACACGGACTTCCATCTAACCGTTACTTAGATAAAAATGCTCGTACTTAAACACGGACTTCCATCTTAACCGTTACTTAGATAAAAATGCTCGTACTTAAACACGGACTTCCATCTTACCGTTACTTAGATAAAAATGCTCGTACTTAAACACGGACTTCCATCTTACCGTTACTTAGATAAAAATGCTCGTACTTAAACACGGACTTCCATCTTACCGTTACTTAGATAAAAATGCTCGTACTTAAACACGGACTTCCATCTACCGTTACTTAGATAAAAATGCTCGTACTTAAACACGGACTTCCATCTTACCGTTACTTAGATAAAAATGCTCGTACTTAAACACGGACTTCCATCTTACCGTTACTTAGATAAAAATGCTCGTTACTTACTTAAACACGGACTTCCATCTAACCGTTACTTAGATAAAAATGCTCTTACTTAAACACGGACTTCCATCTAACCGTTACTTAGATAAAAATGCTCGTACTTAACACGGACTTCCATCTAACCGTTACTTAGATAAAAATGCTCTTACTTAACACGGACTTCCATCTTACCGTTACTTAGATAAAAATGCTCGTACTTAAACACGGACTTCCATCTAACCGTTACTTAGATAAAAATGCTCTTACTTAAACACGGACTTCCATCTAACCGTTACTTAGATAAAAATGCTCGTACTTAAACACGGACTTCCATCTAACCGTTACTTAGATAAAAATGCTCGTACTTAAACACGGACTTCCATCTTACCGTTACTTAGATAAAAATGCTCGTACTTAAACACGGACTTCCATCTTACCGTTACTTAGATAAAAATGCTCGTACTTAAACACGGACTTCCATCTAACCGTTACTTAGATAAAAATGCTCGTACTTAAACACGGACTTCCATCTAACCGTTACTTAGATAAAAATGCTCGTACTTAAACACGGACTTCCATCTTACCGTTACTTAGATAAAAATGCTCGTACTTAAACACGGACTTCCATCTAACCGTTACTTAGATAAAAATGCTCGTACTTAACACGGACTTCCATCTTACCGTTACTTAGATAAAAATGCTCGTACTTAAACACGGACTTCCATCTTACCGTTACTTAGATAAAAATGCTCTTACTTAACACGGACTTCCATCTAACCGTTACTTAGATAAAAATGCTCGTACTTAACACGGACTTCCATCTAACCGTTACTTAGATAAAAATGCTCTCGTACTTAACACGGACTTCCATCTATTACTTAGATAAAAATGCTCGTACTTAACACGGACTTCCATCTACCGTTACTTAGATAAAAATGCTCTTACTTAAACACGGACTTCCATCTAACCGTTACTTAATAAAAATGCTCGTACTTAACACGGACTTCCATACCGTTACTAGATAAAAATGCTCGTACTTAAACACGGACTTCCATCTAACCGTTACTTAGATAAAAATGCTCGTACTTAAACACGGACTTCCATCTAACCGTTACTTAGATAAAAATGCTCGTACTTAAACACGGACTTCCATCTTACCGTTACTTAGATAAAAATGCTCGTACTTAAACACGGACTTCCATCTTACCGTTACTTAGATAAAAATGCTCGTACTTAAACACGGACTTCCATCTAACCGTTACTTAGATAAAAATGCTCGTACTTAAACACGGACTTCCATCTTACCGTTACTTAGATAAAAATGCTCGTACTTAAACACGGACTTCCATCTTACCGTTACTTAGATAAAAATGCTCGTACTTAAACACGGACTTCCATCTTACCGTTACTTAGATAAAAATGCTCGTACTTAAACACGGACTTCCATCTTACCGTTACTTAGATAAAAATGCTCGTACTTAAACACGGACTTCCATCTTACCGTTACTTAGATAAAAATGCTCGTACTTAAACACGGACTTCCATCTTACCGTTACTTAGATAAAAATGCTCGTACTTAACACGGACTTCCATCTTACCGTTACCTAGATAAAAATGCTCGTACTTAAACACGGACTTCCATCTTACCGTTACCTAGATAAAAATGCTCGTACTTAAACACGGACTTCCATCTAACCGTTACCTAGATAAAAATGCTCGTACTTAAACACGGACTTCCATCTTACCGTTACCTAGATAAAAATGCTCGTACTTAAACACGGACTTCCATCTTACCGTTACTTAGATAAAAATGCTCGTACTTAAACACGGACTTCCATCTTACCGTTACTTAGATAAAAATGCTCGTACTTAAACACGGACTTCCATCTTACCGTTACCTAGATAAAAATGCTCGTACTTAAACACGGACTTCCATCTTACCGTTACCTAGATAAAAATGCTCGTACTTAAACACGGACTTCCATCTTATCGTTACCTAGATAAAAATGCTCGTACTTAACACGGACTTCCATCTTACCGTTACTTAGATAAAAATGCTCGTACTTAAACACGGACTTCCATCTTACCGTTACCTAGATAAAAATGCTCGTACTTAAACACGGACTTCCATCTTACCGTTACCTTAGATAAAAATGCTCGTACTTAAACACGGACTTCCATCTTACCGTTACCTAGATAAAAATGCTCGTACTTAAACACGGACTTCCATCTTACCGTTACCTAGATAAAAATGCTCGTACTTAAACACGGACTTCCATCTTACCGTTACTTAGATAAAAATGCTCGTACTTAAACACGGACTTCCCATCTTACCGTTACCTAGATAAAAATGCTCGTACTTAAACACGGACTTCCATCTTACCGTTACCTAGATAAAAATGCTCGTACTTAAACACGGACTTCCATCTTACCGTTACTTAGATAAAAATGCTCGTACTTAAACACGGACTTCCATCTTACCGTTACTTAGATAAAAATGCTCGTACTTAAACACGGACTTCCATCTTACCGTTACCTAGATAAAAATGCTCGTACTTAAACACGGACTTCCATCTTACCGTTACCTAGATAAAAATGCTCGTACTTAAACACGGACTTCCATCTTATCGTTACCTAGATAAAAATGCTCGTACTTAAACACGGACTTCCATCTTACCGTTACCTAGATAAAAATGCTCGTACTTAAACACGGACTTCCATCTTACCGTTACTAGATAAAAATGCTCGTACTTAAACACGGACTTCCATCTAACCGTTACCTAGATAAAAATGCTCGTACTTAAACACGGACTTCCATCTAACCGTTACCTAGATAAAAATGCTCGTACTTAAACACGGACTTCCATCTTATCGTTACCTAGATAAAAATGCTCGTACTTAAACACGGACTTCCATCTAACCGTTACCTAGATAAAAATGCTCGTACTTAAACACGGACTTCCATCTAACCGTTACTTAGATAAAAATGCTCGTACTTAAACACGGACTTCCATCTAACCGTTACCTAGATAAAAATGCTCGTACTTAAACACGGACTTCCATCTAACCGTTACCTAGATAAAAATGCTCGTACTTAAACACGGACTTCCATCTAACCGTTACCTAGATAAAAATGCTCGTACTTAAACACGGACTTCCATCTTACCGTTACTTAGATAAAAATGCTCGTACTTAAACACGGACTTCCATCTAACCGTTACTTAGATAAAAATGCTCGTACTTAAACACGGACTTCCATCTAACCGTTACTTAGATAAAATGCTCGTACTTAAAGACGGACTTCCATCTAACCGTTACTTAGATAAAAATGCTCGTACTTAAACACGGACTTCCATCTTATCGTTACCTAGATAAAAATGCTCGTACTTAAACACGGACTTCCATCTTACCGGTTAAAATTGAAAAATAGTAGCATCGATTATGAAATATTTTTTTTTTACTTTGTTAAGTTTTACGATAGTTTTTTTTTTATTTTAATAAGTTTTACGATAGTTTTTTTTACTTTTAATAAGTTTTACGATAGTTTTTTTTACTTTTAATAAGTTTTACGATAGTTTTTTTTATTAAGCTTTACGATGTTTTTTTTTTTTTTTTTTACTTTTATTTAGTTTTACTATAGTTTTTCGCCTGTATACTACATAAGAGTGAGGGATAGGAATAGTTTGTTGTAAGCTGACGGAGCTTTCCTCTGAGAATGATATATCACTTGTTGCCAGAGATGTAATCTGACTTAGCTCGACGTGGAGGCAGTGGTCCCCGCCACCGTCACGACTAATGAACGACAAATCGTACTCCATCACAGATACGCCTCCCAGTGACTTACCGCCGGGGAGGCGTAGTATTCTCCATATACAATTACAACTCCGGATTTGTTTCAATACACTGGTATACTGTTACCATGCATACATTGGTAGTACTTTTATTTCAGCAATTGTCAGGCTGTAAGCAATGAATTTGAATCATTTATAATATTTTTCTGATGATTCAATTTGGTATATTCCACATGACAAATTCTACATTCATGAAAAAACGACTCCACACAGCAACATTTCCATACTTATTTATTTCTATTTATCTTTTTATATGATGGAATCAATGAACAACATTTATCACAAATTTATCTTAGGTAAAAATTGTTTGTATGTTTGTTTGATTTCATTAACCTCCTATTAACAGCCAGGGTCATGTTAGGACGGCCTCCAATGTATGCAGTGTTTTGCGTGTATGAAGTGCAACCCGCTCATATTATACTGACGACAGGCGAACCAGTCGTCCCACTCCCTTAATACTAAGCGCTTAGCACAAGAAGAGAAACTACCGTTTTTATAGACTATGGTTCGTCTTGACCATGGGACATAACCTAAAGCCTTAATCACAGGGACGAGCGCACAATTGAAGGTGAGGTGGTGTCAAGGGAGACGTTTCGGATGAAGAAAGTCGCCATTTACGATCATGCAATGGGGACAGCAGGTACAATTATAGCGCCCTTCTTGCAGGGCAGAGGTCATAATTGTTCTTATATAACATGCCCTTGTAAATTTGTAAAACGTATCGAGTATTATAAGCTATTAAATGGTATTAACTACCACTATAAAGGTACAAATTCGTTGCTGAGCTGTTTTTGTTTGAAAATTAACGTACATGGAAAATGTTAAAACTTCGAAATTAAGCGATGTAAATGATAGAAAGACAGTTGTCGATGTGCATCACCCTATGTACGGTGTACCACAGATAGAGAGTTATCTACATATTGTTTTGATGGTTATTTTATCGCCATTTCATCTATAACGCTAAACAGTATAAAAACAATTGGTACCTTCCCTAGTTACTAAGTGTGTTGTTACCAGGTTGGAATACAACCAATGCCCTGTACCGTTACCAGACAAATGAGCAATAAAGTGTGCCAGTGCTACTGCCACATATGTATTTCATGAACGGAGGGAGCCAGGTGGGCGTGGTTTGCATATTATCTACAATAATTAGGCGTGGCAGGGGCGTGTCTTTGCAAACAAATTTTATAGAAAGCTTTCAAGTTATGTGAGATTTTAGATGCAATTACTACGTCTGTCTCATTCCATTACATAAGATGAAAGAATTTTACATTGAGACGAGCTTCCCTTCACAAGCGTAACATTTTATTTTGTATAACGTTTAAATCTAAAGTCAGTTAAAAGACCAAAGTAAAGCAGACTAACCATAATATTGGTGTAAAGTTTTCCTGACAAGTTGATATTTTAGTACGCGATAGTGAGAACTTCCGAAAATAGTTATCAGACATCCATAAATGCCACGAGAATAAGAAACGCGGCATTTCTCTCTATCGAGAAATGTATACTATTAATTTCCTGATCTTATTGCAGGATTTGAAAAAAAGCACAAAACCTGCGCCAGAGTCCAATTAGGGACTCGTTTCAATATCAACACGTGAATAATGTGACAGAATACAACTTGGTTTCTTATTTGTAAATACTTATACTCTAAACAAACATTAAGAAATAACGACAATTGTCTTCTGTTTAAATAAAGATAAGATCATTAAGAGATAGTTATGGCCAAGGATGGAGAGTTGTAACCATAATTGTGTCGCTAGTGGTAACAATACAATATTATAACATAATATGGCCATAGGTGTGTTTGTTTAAAGCTTAACCTCTCATCAACTGAAATAAAGTAATAGACGTCGTCGATTTTTGATTTGCGCAAAAAATGAATTTTCATCAACAAGTAAAGGTATACTATGTTAAGGACCAATTCAGTTTGTTTATCTGCTAAAGAACCTCATAGAAACAGATGGTAAACAAATTGCTTAAAGGGACAATTCAGTGAAGTTAATTCTGTTACATGTACATAACCACGAAGCAAAATATGGCATAAATGTATTGTTCTACATTCCTTATGAAACATATAATAAGAAATATTGACAAATTCCACGTCATTGTTAAGTACTTTGATTGATACCGTTGAAATTCCAAATCGTTGATCAATACGATTAAGCAGGTACAACATGTACGCTGCACCCATACCCGAGCCAAAGTCACGCACGTTAAATGAATACAAACGTAACCACTGAGGAGTTGATGAAATTATTTTAGACAAGAACATGCATCTAATAAGGTAAACACACTTCTGTAAGAGCGATATGAATAGTTCTAGACAAAAATAAGAAAAGAAAAAAAAAACACCAAAAAAAAAACAAAAAAAAAAACCACTTTGGCGGACAGCAAGCAAGTTTGAACATTTCACATACATTTCACTACAGTGGGCTTTTCTGCCATATCACAGTAAAACCAACTAATCTAATTTCTATTAAAACTGGTTTGTTTCCGAAATAGGTTCAAATTTTAATGTACTCTAAGACTGAATTGTCCCTTTAAAACGTCTTCAACATTGACATAATATTATATGACAACAATGCTTGTGATGCGTATTGTATGCCAAACAATATATACACATAGCAAAATGCACGATGAAATATTCTGTAAATCAAACAGACTGTGTTCTCGATTCTTAGCAGATGTCATATTTTCCAAGAAACAAGTAGTAGCAACATGCACGAACGGTTATGTCACGTACCTTCATAATTTGTTTTTTTTCTTCATTTATTTTTCAAATTGTGATGTGATATTTAGTTTGGAAGAACAGAGATTTCCGTCCCTGGAGCTTGCCCGATAATTATATATGTGCCTCGTGGTTATTAGTATTACACTTGTGATGTATGAGATGTTCACCTCACGCGACCTCACCCTGACCACGGCCTAATTGCAGCCTAGTCGTCCCCAGCACAAACAAGCTGAGGGAATTCGGATGAATTGGAAATCAAACGCTTGATCGATCTCCAGTATCAATACTCATAACGCGATGCTATATTTGTGGCCGAAGACAAGGAGTAAATTTCCCTGATGACTCCAAACGAATTGTCCGCATTGTATAGACCGATAGGTAACTAGGCCGGGACACGTTCCTAACACCACAATGATAGGACGAATAGGGGTTCAGTAGGCTGAAATCGCTTCATTTATTCCATACGCGAACATACAGTAAGGACATCGACTGAATTGTTATTGTGCTTTGAATTCAAGGTAAAGTATGATTTCGAGTGTTAAACAAAATACAAAAATCATTTACACCAACACATAAATAACTTGTAGACCCAGACTACGTGTTCCTGAAGAGTAAGCCCCCTTTTATCTACGTCAATGGAGTGTCCGACGGATAAAAATAACAAAGGATATTAAATTACACCGTCAAGAAGTAATGTGACATAAACAGTCTAATCGAAAAATGGTGTTTCAGAACAAATGGTGTTTCAGATCAAATGGTGTTTCAGATCAATCTCGCTGGAAATAACATTCCGCTCTACAATAATACACACGTTTACTTCATAGCAACATAGGTATCGCTAAAGATGCGGCTATGTAGGTAACAAAGAATAGATCACCAGGAAATACAAGAGTTTGGATAAAAATAGATAAAAAGGCGACTGAATTTGAGATATTGTCTTTTTTCTTTTTCTTACATCTCCTTAGATACTGCCACCCTTTTGCCTTCTGTTGAGCGCTCACCCCTGTGAAGTAGGATCTGGGTATGTCTCCAAGCCGAGACACACAATGATAATATAAAAGTGGTAGTTTCTGCTCCTGCTCCTGCTCCTCAGCAGCAGTAAGGGGGGATGGTTGGTTTGCCAGTTGTTCCATGCATCACGTCGTCAGTAATGTAGCACTGTGATGAGGACATGAGTCCCACTATCGTAAGAAGACAAACACGAGTATACTACAGCCTCCTAAAACCTACAGACATTTACACAGACAAAACATTGTATACTACAGCCTCCTAAAACCTACAGACATTTACACAGACAACACATTGTATACTACAGCCTCCTAAAACCTACAGACATTTACACAGACAACACATTGTATACTACAGCCTCCTAAAACCTACAGACATTTACACAGACAACACATTGTATACTACAGCCTCCTAAAACCTACAAACATTTACACAGACAACACATTGTATACTACAGCCTCCTAAAACCTGCAGGCATTTACACAGACAACACGTTGTATACTACAGCCTCCTAAAACCTACAGACATTTACACAGACAACACATTGTATACTACAGCCTTTAAAACCTACAGACATTTACACAGACAAGACATTGTATACTACAGCCTCCTCAAACCTACAGACATTTACACAGACAACACATTGTATACTACAGCCTCCTCAAACCTACAGACATTTACACAGACAACACATTGTATACTACAGCCTCCTCAAACCTACAGACATTTACACAGACAACACATTGTATACTACAGCCTCCTAAAACCTACAGACATTTACACAGACAACACATTGTATACTACAGCCTCCTCAAACCTACAGACATTTACACAGACAACACATTGTATACTACAGCCTCCTAAAACCTACAGACATTTACACATACAACACAATGTCATTCCTCAATTTAATGATTTTAAAATTCTAATAATTAACTGTAGATAGATTATCTTCTAAACCAATACCATGTTGAGCTTGAAGTCATTACCCTAAAACGAGTGTGCTTCAAGGTACAATAATTACTCAAAATTTCCATTTCAGGATAGTTTTTCTTTGTAATGACGAAATTTACTTATATCGTTATATATTTTCTTGTCCATATCAAATTTAATTTCTTTCACCTTTCCCGGTGTATCACCATCTGTTTAAATATCAACCTGGTAAAAGGCGACTAAATTTAGGATCTTATCTTTTCTCTTACTATCCAAACGTCTCCTTTAAAGGTAGTTTTCGCCAAGCCAAACAAATATTCCGATGAACGGAAGAAAAGGTGAAAAACATAAAAAAAAAATATCTCAATTTAATTTCTAGTAAATATTCCGATGAACGGAAGAAAAGGTGAAAAACATAAAAAAAATATCTCAATTTAATTTCTTAATGCGTATGAGATTGAACAAATGCGTCTTGAATACAAAATTGAAGGAAATCCTTGATTTATTACGATGTTAGGCTGACAGAATAGTATGCAAATGAAGCCGCGATGGATTGTGTTGACGAAGTTTCGCGAATGCGCATTGTTACGCACTAAAAGTAAATGGCTGAACGAACAGCGTGTGAGAAAAAAATGTATCTGAATCGGCAACAACGAAGAGGAAATCAGAATGGAATCGGTAGCATCCTTGGATATCTGTACAGTAGGGAATGAAATTCAGAGCCTCATCTCAAGCGCAACTACGCAACTGACCACCCATATTGTTCTCTGTATGCATCGAAAATGATCTGAATATTATATCTTTGTACAGGATAAAATTCAATTTCGTAGTCTTTACATTTCATTGGGCGAAACTTACCTTTAATTGACACCACTTTGCTTTTGGCCTTAGGCTATGAAACACACCATAGTCTATAAAAGTGGTAGTTTTTGCTTAGCGCTCAGCATTGATGGAGATGGGATGACTGATTCGCCCGTTGTCAGTATCGGTGTCTTCGGCAGCATGCTTCAGTGATACAGCACTATAAAAAGGGCAAGGGTTTCACTATACCGGAACACATCACTAACATACCACAGTCTCCCAAAACACGCACATCGCACAACACACACGCACGACGACCACATGCAAGGGAGGCCGTCCATTTATTATCCTGGTTGCTAATAGATCTTACATATAATTGACCAAATCAAAATCAAATCGTGTCTCAAAATACCAAGTATTCATTAAGTCAACATAACACTAATTGGGCAAATAGTCTATATTACGTACATGCATGTAAAGGCTTCGTAAACTGAAATAGGTACTGTAATGGAACTGTGACGGTAAAAAATCAACAGGAAAGTCTAAAGACAAGATTACTTGATTCTCATGAAAACTCTGTTCTGATTCATAAACGACAACCGGTACAATTAAATAATAATCCAATGGAAATGGGACACAAATACATATGGGGAAACGAGCGACGTCATCTTTCTGTCATATACTTTATTATAACGCATCATGTACCCTTACAGTTGCAGAAATTAAAGAAACCAACAATTTATTTTAAGTATGTAAGTATACGATGTTCTTCTACAATCATATTTCACTGTCGTTGGTCTTGTTCAATGTTTTTGTGATCGATTGAATGTTAATGTTAATGTGCAATGGGGGATAAACGAGGTATTCATGAAAGTCAAGAAGTTGGAAGACCGGGTTTCGTCTTCGAATTTGTTATAAATTAATGATTTTGTTTCAGTAATTTGCGTTGTGTTACTCGATAAAGAATTTAACTCACGCAAATATTTTGTTGATGACGCTTAAAAAATGTGTATATAAAATATATTATGGGAGAACGTTATACAGAAGTGGCGGAAGGGCGATAACTCTAACAAATTCTCAAATGGGATCATAAATTAGGAATGAAAATAATACATGTATATCACAAACAAAATATGCTTCAAAATGGAATTATTTCGAAAATGTCTTTGTTCTCTGAAATAATAACACGCAACTACCCTACTTTACATATCATTTCATTAAGAATTTTTTTATGGCGCTTTCATACCACAGAATGGCATTGACACAATAACTTGGATATTTCTAAAATATGAGGTTATGATATTCCCTGGCATGCATTACCTGACACAAGAACGACAACAAGACAAGTCGCTATTATTTTATCTTTAATATTGAATGACAATGAAGTTTTTTATTACAAATAATCTGTTCATTAAAGTAAATGAAGTGAAAACATGGTACACATTGATTATGGATATTAAGACAACAATCATTAATAATGCTGTGTTATTCTATTTCGTAGAAGTACTTATAACAAAACGCTGATATACAGTCATATGTCGTTCACCCATTTACACAGGGAATATGCCATTGTTACCAAGCATGATTATGCTCACACTCTATAGGAACACATATGTAACAGCATAGTTTTTCTCGTATTGTCGACATAAACACACATAAAACGTCACTCACCTTTTGTAATTTCGGTTGTAACAACATATGTTTTAAGCATAATGAAATTGTCTAGATGTACTTAATAGAATGAATGTAATCTAGGTACTGTTTTCAGGCGTTAAGATGTATGTCAGTTTTTTTTTTTGTTTTTGTTTTTTTACAGAAGTATACAGTATATTGCGATATGTAACACGCTGCATATATACCATTCATATCCATGCCGTTTATACACACACGTCTTTAACATTTGTAAGCAGGTAAAAAGCGTACAAACAAACAATATTAATTACATTATATGTATTGTCAAAATGGTTACAATAAAGCTTTCCCGAGGTGGAACATATCATGATAGACATTTTATAGAAAATGAACCACTAGTTATGGCGACAGTTCACTCATATAGTTTGTCTTTGTTCTAAAATACAAACACAAAGCGACATAGAATATATTTAACTAGAAACAGTTTATATTGGCTATGTAGTAACATTAACAGTAACATGTTACCTCTCTACATAAAATAGTACTATACCACAGAGGTGCGATAAGTAGAAAAGTATAGGCGCTAGTGAGGGCAGACTGAGCTCCGTACAAAACATACTGTCTGTCAACATAGGCATCATAAGTAATGGATCTTAATTCACTAAAATAAAAACACTAGTCCCTGAATTTCATGTAATAATGAAATAGTTTACGGAAACGTTTTTAAAATAGATTGAGAGCGATAAAAAGAGGTCTTTAGTAACTTCCGTACTCAACTAGTATATGAAATAAAATATACCATGGATACAGTATCTTAGGTATTGATTATAAGAACTGGAAAAACCTCACTAGCACATCTGTCTTTGCGACATGCATGAAACTCTTCAACAACATTACATACCTATATCAATATCAAATACCATTCATGTAATGCCTGTTCATGTAACATTTGAGCTTTATCCACTTCCATAGAGTAAATTATCCCCACCCGATTCGCTGTATTTAAGTCCTTTACAGAGTTTATCCTCCAGATTTACATATTGAACTCTCTGTCCTTTTTGTCCCTGGACCCATCCTCTTCATCTCTCTTCTGTACTTTACTATAGCGGGCATCATACTCCCCAGAGCTGACAGGATTAGGCCCATCGTCCGAAAACTTCCCTCTACATCACACAAAAAGGAATAGGTTTCATTAGTGGAAATGTATCTTGTGTAAGGGAACATGAATTTCTGGGCTTACTTTAACGTACAAATATCCCTTTAATATATAAGTAAAAGAGTAACATGTCAATGTGATGGTTAATATTAAAAAAGAACACAACTATAAAACAGTTTTTTCCGCCCTAGCGCTTTCTCAGCTCTTGCCGGTCTTTATATTTATATATATATATTACCTTTAGAAACGTGCATAATTAAATAAATATTGTTTAGTTAGGAATAATTTGTAAAGACAATTTAATATGTATAATAATCAAATGATACAACAAAAATAAAGCGATATATCCAGGAAATGATTTGACGAGAGAAAAACTCAGCGAGGGTTAAAAGTGACAGGATGATGAACAACATCTTTCTTTACATTTATTTCTTTATTTTACGTTATCTGGCACTTCATGGGGAAGCATATATATAACAATTGAAAAAAATACAATCCTTTGATAAGTTTTACATTTCTTATTTCAATGGTTATATAAAGCTCTGATGTACTTAATACTACAGCCTACATACATAAATCCTCGATAGATCAGTGGTTACTATCATGTTGTTATACATTTGTATCTACTCCTGGACTACGTTATAGTAACACTAAAGATTTACGGAGAGCGACATCAAACTGTAAAGCCATACAATAGTTTGATTGTTTTGATGTACAGATAAGGACCAAAGTGATTGTGTCATCTGTTGTCGTACACATAGCCTTCAGTTTTCATATATACCGGAAGTGTCATAAGGACAGTAATAGTAACCCCTAGAATATTGAGGTTGACATGCATGCAACAAATTTAACCTAATCTTATCTACTGCGTGTAAGGGAATGACATTACATGTTGACACGGATACTTTCATTCATGCACATCAATGATATTTGATCGGTCATGCTAATTATACACAATAAATATAACATATACGTAATACAAATACAAATGTATCATGAACATGCTTTGACCTTCTATAGTCTTCGTTGGGTAAAAACGATAACATGGAGGAAGTTATTTAAGATATTATCCTGGAGTAGTTTGGAACAAAAGACAAATTTATATTCATTGACATTATATGCATATGGTAAGACCATAACAATAATCGATATATAAGACTACGATTCAGCTTTCATACTTAATATAAACATTTGAGATACTTTATCAGGTAAACATGGTGTTATATCAAATATAATCTAAACAAAATAGTCTTTGTGTTCGGTGAATATTTGAGTCTTCAAAGTCATTATACCACCATATTGACATCATTAAAGGTACGTGGGGTTAATGCAATATACAGCGTGGTACGGGTGAGGCATCCTCGATACACCAGGGGTTTCTATCACTTACGATCTCTACACCCAGGGACTATCTCATAGTAAAACTGAAGGCAGCTCAGAGGAAAATCTCTGAACCGATGACAGGCATGCAAAAACATCCTTTGAAGACTTCAGAGAGAGCGACGCCCAACTTCAAAGCCACGCAGTCAACCACAGTGTACCGTTATGCGGCTCTTATAATGTGCATCAAAGGAATTTTCTATTTTGCTATGTTGCCTCCTATGAAATAGTCCAGGGGTGTAGGGATTGTAAGTGATCAGAAACCTTGGAGCATCGATGATGCGGGTGGGGAAGCCCAGCACCAGGAAACCATAGCAACTAAGCGGTATAACATACAGGGTGTGTACTACTCACCCATCGTCAGGCGCTCTCGGAGGACTAAAGTAGGAAAATACACACGTGTTAGTATGTGTAACTCGAGGGACTAAAGTAGGAAAATACACACGTGTTAGTTTGTGTACCACGGAGGACTAAAGTAGGAAAATACACACGTGTTAGTCTGTGTAACTCGAGGGACTAAAGTAGGAAAATACACACATGTTAGTCTGTGTAACTCGAGGGACTAAAGTAGGAAAATATACACGTGTTAGTTTGTGTACCACGGAGGACTAAAGTAGGAAAATACACACGTGTTAGTTTGTGTAACTCGAGGGACTAAAGTAGGAAAATACACACGTGTTAGTTTGTGTAACTCGAGGGACTAAAGTAGGAAAATACACACGTGTTAGTTTGTGTAACTCGAGGACTATAGTAGTGTAGGAAAAGTAGAAAATAACACGACTATAGTTTGTGTAACTCGAGGGACTAAGGTAGGAAAATACACACCTGTTAGTTTGTGTAACTCGAGGGACTAAAGTAGGAAAATACACACGTGTTAGTATGTGTAACTCGAGGGACTAAAGTAGGAAAATACACACGTGTTAGTATGTGTAACTCGAGGGACTAGAGTAGGAAAATATACACGACTTAGTTTGTGTAACTCGAGGGATTAAAGTAGGAAAATACACACGTGTTTGTGTAACTCGAGGGACTAAAGTAGGAAAATACACACATGTTAGTCTGTGTAACTCCAGGGACTAGAGTAGGAAAATATACACGACTTAGTTTGTGTAAATCGAGGGGCTAAAGTAGGAAAATACACAGGTGTTAGCTTGTGTAACTCGAGGGACTAGAGTAGGAAAATATGCACGTGTTAGTTTGTGTAATTCGGAGGACTAAAGCAGAAAAATACACACCTGTTAGTTTGTGTAAATCGAGGGGCTAAAGTAGGAAAATACACACGTGTTAGTTTGTGTAACTCGAGGGACTAGAGTAGGAAAATATGCACGTGTTAGTTTGTGTAAATCGGAGGACTAAAGCAGGAAAATACACACCTGTTAGTTTGTGTAAATCGAGGGACTAGAGTAGGAAAATACACACATGTTAGTCTGTGTAACTCGAGGGACTAAAGCAGGAAAATACACACGTGTTAGTTTGTGTAACTCGAGGGACTAGAGTAGGAAAATATAAACGTGTTAGTTTTTGTAACTCGAGGGACTAGAGTAGGAAAATATACACGTGTTAGTTTGTGTAATTCGGAGGACTAAAGCAGGAAAATACACACCTGTTAGTTTGTGTAAATCGAGGGGCTAAAGTAGGAAAATACAAACGTGTTAGTTTGTGTAACTCGAGGGACTACAGTAGGAAAATATACACGTGTTAGTTTGTGTAATTCGGAGGACTAAAGCAGGAAAATACACACCTGTCAGTTTGTGTAAATCGAGGGACTAAAGTAGGAAAATACACACGTGTTAGTTTGTGTAACTCGAGGGACTAGAGTAGGAAAATATACACGTGTTAGTTTGTGTAACTCGGGGGACTAAAGCAGGAAAATACACACGTGTTAGTTTGTGTAACTCGGAGGACTAAAGCAGGAAAATACACCCGTGTTAGTTTGTGTAAATCGAGGGACTAGAGTAGGAAATATACACGACTTAGTTTGTGTAACTCGAGGAACTAAAGTAGGAAAATTTACACGTGTTAGTTTGTGTAACTCGGGGGACTATAAATTAACCACAGCATACAAACATAATTTGTTAGTGTCTGTAACTTGGATGGACTATAAATTTAACCACATCATACAAACATAATTTGTTAGTGTGTATAACTTGGATGGACTATAAATTTAACCACAGCATACAAACATAATTTGTTAGTGTGTGTAACTTGGATGAACTATAAATTGACCACATCATACAAACATAATTTGTTAGTGTGTGTAACTTGGATGGACTATAAATTTAACCACAGCATACAAACATAATTTGTTAGTGTGTATAACTCGGGGGACTATAAATTTAACCACAGCATACAAACATAATTTGTTAGTGTGTATAACTTGGATGGACTATAAATTTAACCACAGCATACAAACATAATTTGTTAGTGTGTGTGTAACTTGGATGGACTATAAATTAACCACAGCATACAAACATAATTTGTTTGTGTGTATAACTTAGATGGACTATAAATTTAACCACAACATACAAACATAATTTGTTAGTGTGTGTAGCTTGGATGGACTATAAATTAACCACATTATACAAACATAATTTGTTAGTGTGTTTAACTTGGATGGGCTATAAATTAATCACAGCATACAAACATAATCTGTAAGTTTATGTAACAAGTTATACAGAAGCAGTGATTCCGTGTATACATAATTGTCTTTTGTGCAAAAACTGGATTGTTGGAAAAAAAATTAACATAGTGTCTATAACGGACAAACTATTGGTACATACTACTGCTCTGATTATGTTTTCTGTGTTTAACAGTGTAACACCCGTAACAGTTGAGGACTATCTGTCGAAATGGAATGGGGATAACGATGATACTTCAGAGTAGTTAGTTTATAATATTAACCGACAAAAACATGTTTCTTTTTCTGATGTTTACAAACTTTGATATGTAAAACAACTGACGAATGTTGATAAGGAACTCAATATAGAACTTGTACCATTTTCATCCAAATTTAAAAAAAAAAATTAAAAATGAAATTGATATTGCCTTGAGTAAACCGTTTTTCCCATGGCTTGTAAAAATATGAGCTGACCCGAAGAGTCTTAAAAATATATAGATAACAACGGCTGAAATATAAACATTTCGAACGTTCAATTCTACATCTTAGCAAATAATCCGTTCATAAAATCCAAAGCCTATAAAATTTATGTCATTTATTACAAAACTTTTCGATTGTTTTGATTACTTTGTCATACATCAGAATTATATATAGTGATCCGTCAATCAATCTAGATTTGTTTTACCTCTTTGGTATGAAATGTTATTTAACGGTTGCAATATCTATTCATACCCGCATCATTTAACATCCCTTTAAGTTGTACAATAGCACGATACTTATTAGTTATTAATTTATTTCATCTTATTTATCAGAACACTTTATAGATAAGATAAAAAGGCATTTTTACTCTACAGTTGTATCAAATATTACATATATAGCACCGTATGTTACTATCCGTGTGATCACGAAGAGAAATCTGTCCCGAATAGTCTTAAACGAAAGCTTTTCCGAATAGTCTTAAATGAAATCTTTCCCGAATAGCCTTAAACGAAATCTTTCCCGAAAAGGCTTAAAAAAGGCTTTCCCAAATAGTCTTTAAGAAAGCCGAACCCTGTCCCGAATAGTCTTAAACGAAAGCTTTCCCGAATAATTTTAAAAGAAAGCTTTCCCGAATAGCCTTAAACGAAATCTTTCCCGAAAAGGCTTAAAGAAAGCTTTCCCGAATAGTCTTTAAGAAAGCCGAACCCTGTCCCGAATAGTCTTAAACGAAAGTTTTCCCGAATAATTTTAAAAGAAAACTTTCCCGAATAGTGTTTAACGAATGCTTTCCCGAATAGTCTTAAACGAAAAATGTCCCGAATTGTCATAAACGAAAACAATAATTCCACGGAAGTGGATGTGTCGCCTGTACAACGTCACAAAAAATGAAAAGTATCGAACCCTTCTAAGATCTCATTGATATAAAGAAATATACCTAATTTGGTTGAAATCGGACAATAAATACTAAAGTTGTCAAGCAGAAACAATGTTTTGATGATTTTAAAGTCCCGTTACTCTTGCAAATATTGTCGGAGTTATCGCACGGAAACCGTTTCCCCGACGCCGACACCGACGCCGACACCGACATTGTGTTACCTAAGTGTCGCCCTTGCGTTGCAGGCGACACAAAACGGTCCGAATAGTCTTAAAAACGAAAACTGTCCCGAATAGTCTTAAACGAAAGCTTTTCCGAAAAGTCTTAAAAGAAAGCTTTACCAAATAGTTTTAAATGAAAGCTTTCCCGAATAGTCTTTAACGAAAGCTTTCCCGAGTAGTTTTAAATGAAAGCTTTCCCGAATAGTCTTTAACGAAAGCTTTCCCGAGTAGTCTTAAACGAAAGCTTTCCCGAATAGTCTTAAACGAAAGCTTTCCCGAATAGTCATTAACGAAACTAATTGCCGAGACACTTCTTTGAGCTTCAGAAAGCCTCTGCATTATTTAGTAAGGTGTTACTCATCAATAGCTGTTCGTTCAATATACAGATTAGCTGACAAAAAAGACGAAATGGTTGTTTTTTGCACATTTCTCTAGTGAGGTACAGATCTAAACGTACTGGTGCAATTTCTCATATTACCGAATTGGATTAGCAAAGGTAAGAAGTTGAAAATCTGATATCTGAGAAACTACAATGTGCTCTATAAATTCGTGATAGAAGAAAGTGGTTACTTACGTGTGTATTGTCTTGGGTAATTGTGCCAGGTCTACTGAATATCAGACATTTGTTTATATCTGTACTAAAGTACATCAAATTAAGCTTCTGATAAAATATGAAAATATATGTTCGGCGGTTCACCTCCGGAGTAAGCTTTAGCCAATAATACTGAGTTATACATGTGATTGACGCTCGGTATGTACCTGAAGTACGGATGCCCTACCTCTTGCCCTTGTGGCTCCGGCGCCTGAGGAGAATGGCGATGGCGATGGCGACGAGGAGAACAACTACAATAGCGATGACTATACCAACGATCATTCCGACATCAGCCTCGTCAATGGGGATATCTAAAACAGGAGTGATAACCTAACTTTAGTGTTCTAAAGGACATCCAACATTCTAACAAAGACAATGGAAATTAAATCCGACTACATTGCAATGAAAATGTAGTGAGGAAGCTTACAACTGGTCAAAATATTAATGTATCTTCTACAGATACACTTTACAAAATCTGCCATGTTCTTTTTCTAACTGTTTCTTTTTGCTTTATTAGTAATATTTAATGAGACAGTGGTGTTAAATTAACACGAGGTCCGATGGAGTGTAACATGGACATACCGCAGTCTCCCAAACCACAAACACTCACCACACACAGATCTTATCGAATACAGAGGGTGTCCTTGACTGGGATTTATGTCTAACCAACGGACAAACCGACCCAATAAATATATTTGTGTTTTAGTCGGTGTGCTGATGTTTGGATGGATGACCTACTTGCACAGACAGCGTCTATGGACGGAGACCAGGCCTGTGTGATATTAGACGTCGCCTCACAGGTATACGTCGTCCCTCCATGGAGAGACCCCGTCCTACATCCCGTTAGGGTCACCGAACTGCCCAGGCTGTAGTTATAGCTGTTTTTAGTACTTCGTGGTACATTTAGAAGTCCACAAGATCTCACTAAAAAATAAAATAATAATAATTGAGAAAAAAATAAAATAAATAGATATACATAAAATAAAAAAGTAAATGATAATAGTAATATAAAAAATACAACCAAAGTTGTTTTCTGTATCAGCTATCAATGCTAATATGGTTTTGTTTGATGATACTTCACATAACAGTTACATTCACCACATTGCTTTTGATTGTAAACATTTTACTAACTACTGCGCTGATCTGCAATAGTTCCTTAATATCTCATTAACCCTAATGTTTTGAGTAATGTCATCGTGTAAGAGTTAATATGATCGCACTGCATACAAAAACACTGATGATAGCACTATTGAAATTAATACATTTTGAAGAGAATAACGATGGTTCATTTATCAATTATATTTCATTTTTTTTGCAGTGAAATATTAAGCTTTATAGTGAAAATATGTGATATTTTCACTGGAGTGGAGTGAAAATAACACTTTTGATATTTTCACTCACTCTTGACCAACTGGAATGCAGCATTGACAGTGAAAATATCAATTTGATTGTTACGTCATTAGTTTGTGCAGATCATCGTTTGTATTCATCAAGAAACAAGAAATATTCTTATTTTTTTTACATTCGTTTTCTCGCTTCCATTAACACTCGTGAAAAATATCCACCTCACTCGATGAAATATAACTAGTATTCAACAGAAACAAGGAATATCTTCTATATAATGCAACTACTTCGTACACTTATATTTGCCATAAATGGTAGAAAATGTGACCTGATGCTTTTTCTTCAGATTGATTTCAGAACCTTTAAAGACGATTCAAGGTAAATGGCGATTGTGTGATCTTCTATAGCTCCCTTAGAATATCCTAGATAAGTTGGAGTCACCATAAAGTAATTGTGTTGTTTCTCTTATTTTGGTTTGAATATAAATAAGCCACAGTTGTATGAGGTAACACGAACCTGGAGTGACCAGTGCCTGCACCTCTGCGAACCACTCAGCAGCGATCCGAGTCTGCCTCGCCTGGTTACGATTGTTGATATTTTGATAGTCAAACTCACAGTCTGGCTGTTCATAACATACACTGTGCATCGCCGAGATTGTCATAGGGTAGGGGACAGTGTTGGACAGATCGGACGGGGACTTCGGTAGCACGTAATGGGGAAGTATGGACAAGCCTGAGGTCATCACACGCCCTGAAAAACAAAGTTAGACCGTATAGACAAGCATGAGGTCATCACACGCCCTGTAAAACAAAGTTAGACAGTATAGACAAGTCTGAGGTCATCACACGCCCTGTAATACAAAGTTAGACAGTATAGACAAGCCTGAGGTCATCACACGCCCTGTAAAACAAAGTTAGACAGTATAGACAAGTCTGAGGTCATCACACGCCCTGTAATACAAAGTTAGACAGTATAGACAAGCCTGAGGTCATCACACGCCCTGTAATACAAAGTTAGACAGTATAGACAAGTCTGAGGTCATCACACACCCTGTAATACAAAAAGTTAGATCAGTATAACAGAGACAAGTCTGAGGTCATCACACACCCTGTAAAACAAAGTTAGACAGTATAGACAAGTCCTGAGGTCATCACACGCCCTGTAAAACAAAGTTAGACAGTATAGACAAGCCTGAGGTCATCACACGCCCTGTAAAACAAAGTTAGTATAGACAGCTGAGGTCATCACACCCCTGTAAACAAAGTTAGACAGTATAGACAAGTCTGAGGTCATCACACGCCCTGTAATACAAAGTTAGACAGTATAGACAGGCCTGAGGTCATCACACGCCCTGTAATACAAAGTTAGACAGTATAGACACACACCCTGTAAAACAAAGTTAGACAGTATAGACAAGTCTGAGGTCATCACACGCCCTGTAAAACAAAGTTAGACAGTATAGACAAGTCTGAGGTCATCACACACCCTGTAATACAAAGTTAGACAGAATAGACAAGTCTGAGGTCATCACACACCCTGTAATACAAAGTTAGACAGTATAGACAAGTCTGAGGTCATCACACACCCTGTAAAACAAAGTTAGACAGTATAGACAAGTCTGAGGTCATCACACGCCCTGTAATACAAAGTTAGACAGTATAGACAAGTCTGAGGTCATCACACACCCTGTAATACAAAGTTAGACAGTATAGACAAGTCTGAGGTCATCACACACCCTGTAAAAAAAATGTTAAGACAGTATAGACAAGTCTGAGGTCATCACACGCCCCCTGTAAAACAAAGTGAGACAGTATAGACAAGTCCTGAGGTCATCACACACCCTGTAAAACAAAGTTAGACAGTATAGACAAGCCTGAGGTCATCACACGCCCTGTAATACAAAGTTAGACAGTATAGACAAGCCTGAGGTCATCACACACCCTGTAAAACAAAGTTAGACAGTATAGACAGCCTGAGGTCATCACACACCCTGTAAACAAAGTTAGACAGAAGAGGTCACACACCTGTAATACAAAGTAACGATAGTCTGAGGTCATCACACGCCCTGTAATACAAAGTTAGACAGTATAGACAAGTCTGAGGTCATCACACGCCCTGTAATACAAAGTTAGACAGTATAGACAAGTCTGAGGTCATCACACGCCCTGTAATACAAAGTTAGACAGTATAGACAAGCCTGAGGTCATCACACACCCTGTAATACAAAAGACAAAGTAGACAGTAATAGAGACAGCAGTCTGAGGTCATCACACACCCTGTAATACAAAGTTAGACAGTATAGACAAGTCTGAGGTCATCACACACCCTGTAATACAAAGTTAGACAGTATAGACAAGTCTGAGGTCATCACACGCCCTGTAATACAAAGTTAGACAGTATAGACAAGTCTGAGGTCATCACACACCCTGTAATACAAAGTTAGACAGTATAGACAAGTCTGAGGTCATCACACACCCTGTAAAACAAAGTTAGACAGTATAGACAAGTCTGAGGTCATCACACACCCTGTAAACAAAGTACAGTATAGACAAGTCTGAGGTCATCACACCCTGTAACAAAGTTAGACAGTATAGACAAGTCTGAGGTCATCACACACCCTGTAATACAAAGTGAGACAGTATAGACAAGTCTGAGGTCATCACACACCCTGTAATAGACAAAGTAGACAAAGTAGACAGTATAGACAAGTCTGAGGTCATCACACACCCGAACAAGTCCCACACCCCTGTAATACAAAGTTAGACAGTATAGACAAGTCTGAGGTCATCACACGCCCTGTAATACAAAGTTAGACAGTATAGACAAGCCTGAGGTCATCACACACCCTGTAATACAAAGTTAGACAGAATAGACAAGTCTGAGGTCATCACACACCCTGTAAAACAAAGTTAGACAGTATAGACAAGTCTGAGGTCATCACACGCCCTGTAATACAAAGTTAGACAGTATAGACAGGCCTGAGGTCATCACACGCCCTGTAATACAAAGTTAGACAGTATAGACAGGCCTGAGGTCATCACACACCCTGTAATACAAAGTTAGACAGTATAGACAAGTCTGAGGTCATCACACGCCCTGTAATACAAAGTTAGACAGTATAGACAAGTCTGAGGTCATCACACACCCTGTAAAACAAAGTTAGACAGTATAGACAAGTCTGAGGTCATCACACACCCTGTAAAACAAAGTTAGACAGTATAGACAAGTCTGAGGTCATCACACGCCCTGTAATACAAAGTTAGACAGTATAGACAAGTCTGAGGTCATCACACACCCTGTAATACAAAGTGAGACAGTATAGACAAGTCTGAGGTCATCACACACCCTGTAATACAAAGTTAGACAGTATAGACAAGTCTGAGGTCATCACACGCCCTGTAATACAAAGTTAGACAGTATAGACAAGTCTGAGGTCATCACACACCCTGTAAAACAAAGTGAGACAGTATAGACAAGTCTGAGGTCATCACACACCCTGTAAAACAAAGTGAGACAGTATAGACAAGTCTGAGGTCATCACACGCCCTGTAATACAAAGTTAGACAGTATAGACAAGTCTGAGGTCATCACACGCCCTGTAATACAAAGTTAGACAGTATAGACAAGTCTGAGGTCATCACACACCCTGTAATACAAAGTTAGACAGTATAGACAAGCCTGAGGTCATCACACGCCCTGTAAAACAAAGTTAGACAGTATAGACAAGCCTGAGGTCATCACACGCCCTGTAATACAAAGTTAGACAGTATAGACGTCTGAGGTCATCACACACCCTGTAAAACAAAGTGAGACAGTATAGACAAGTCTGAGGTCATCACACACCCTGTAAAACACAAAGTTAGACAGTATAGACAAGTCTGAGGTCATCACACGCCCTGTAATACAAAGTTAGACAGTATAGACAAGTCTGAGGTCATCACACGCCCTGTAATACAAAGTTAGACAGTATAGACAAGTCTGAGGTCATCACACACCCTGTAATACAAAGTTAGACAGTATAGACAAGTCTGAGGTCATCACACGCCCTGTAATACAAAGTTAGACAGTATAGACAAGTCTGAGGTCATCACACACCCTGTAATACAAAGTTAGACAGTATAGACAAGTCTGAGGTCATCACACACCCTGTAAAACAAAGTTAGACAGTATAGACAAGTCTGAGGTCATCACACACACCCTGTAATACAAAGTTAGACAGTATAGACAAGTCTGAGGTCATCACACGCCCTGTAATACAAAGTTAGACAGTATAGACAAGTCTGAGGTCATCACACACCCTGTAAAACAAAGTTAGACAGTATAGACAAGTCTGAGGTCATCACACGCCCTGTAATACAAAGTTAGACAGTATAGACAAGTCTGAGGTCATCACACACCCTGTAATACAAAGTTAGACAGTATAGACAAGTCTGAGGTCATCACACACCCTGTAATACAAAGTTAGACAGTATAGACAAGTCTGAGGTCATCACACGCCCTGTAATACAAAGTGAGACAGTATAGACAAGTCTGAGGTCATCACACACCCTGTAATACAAAGTTAGACAGTATAGACAAGTCTGAGGTCATCACACGCCCTGTAATACAAAGTTAGACCGTATAGACAAGTCTGAGGTCATCACACGCCCTGTAATACAAAGTTAGACCGTATAGACAAGTCTGAGGTCATCACACGCCCTGTAATACAAAGTTAGACAGTATAGACAAGCCTGAGGTCATCACACGCCCTGTAATACAAAGTTAGACAGTATAGACAAGCCTGAGGTCATCACACACCCTGTAAAGTTGGAAAGTTAGACAGTATAGACAAGTCTGAGGTCATCACACACGCCCTGTAATACAAAGTTAGACAGTATAGACAAGTCTGAGGTCATCACACGCCCTGTAAAACAAAGTGAGACAGTATAGACAAGTCTGAGGTCATCACACGCCCTGTAATACAAAGTTAGACAGTATAGACAAGTCTGAGGTCATCACACGCCCCTGTAATACAAAGTTAGACAGTATAGACAAGTCTGAGGTCATCACACACCCTGTAATACAAAGTTAGACAGTATAGACAAGCCTGAGGTCATCACACGCCCTGTAATACAAAGTTAGACAGTATAGACAAGCCTGAGGTCATCACACGCCCTGTAATACAAAGTTAGACCGTATACACAAGTCTGAGGTCATCACACGCCCTGTAATACAAAGTTAGACAGTATAGACAAGCCTGAGGTCATCACACGCCCTGTAATACAAAGTTAGACAGTATAGACAAGTCTGAGGTCATCACACGCCCTGTAAAACAAAGTGAGACAGTATAGACAAGTCTGAGGTCATCACACGCCCTGTAATACAAAGTTAGACAGTATAGACAAGTCTGAGGTCATCACACGCCCTGTAAAACAAAGTTAGACCGTATAGACAAGCCTGAGGTCATCACACGCCCTGTAATACAAAGTTAGACAGTATAGACAAGTCTGAGGTCATCACACGCCCTGTAATACAAAGTTAGACAGTATAGACAAGTCTGAATACAAAGTAGGTCATCACACATCACCCCCTGTAATACAAAGTTAGACAGTATAGACAAGTCCTGAGGTCATCACACGCCCTGTAATACAAAGTTAGACAGTATAGACAAGTCTGAGGTCATCACACGCCCTGTAATACAAAGTTAGACAGTATAGACAAGTCTGAGGTCATCACACGCCCTGTAATACAAAGTTAGACAGATAGACAAGTCTGAGGTCATCACACACCCTGTAAAACAAAGTTAGACAGTATAGACAAGTCTGAGTCATCACACACCCTGTAAAACAAAGTTAGACAGTATAGACAAGTCTGAGGTCATCACACACCCTGTAATACAAAGTTAGACAGTATAGACAAGTCTGAGGTCATCACACGCCCTGTAAAACAAAGTGAGACAGTATAGACAAGTCTGAGGTCATCACACGCCCTGTAAAACAAAGTTAGACAGTATAGACAAGTCTGAGGTCATCACACGCCCTGTAATACAAAGTTAGACAGTATAGACAAGTCTGAGGTCATCACACACCCTGTAATACAAAGTTAGACAGTGAGTAGACAAGTCTGAGGTCATCACACGCCCTGTAATACAAAGTTAGACAGTATAGACAAGTCTGAGGTCATCACACGCCCTGTAATACAAAGTTAGACAGTATAGACAAGTCTGAGGTCATCACACACACCCTGTAATACAAAGTTAGACAGTATAGACAGTCTGAGGTCATCACACGCCCTGTAATACAAAGTTAGACAGTATAGACAAGTCTGAGGTCATCACACACCCTGTAATACAAAGTTAGACAGTATAGACAAGTCTGAGGTCATCACACGCCCTGTAATACAAAGTTAGACAGTATAGACAAGTCTGAGGTCATCACACACGCCCTGTAATACAAAGTTAGACAGTATAGACAAGTCTGAGGTCATCACACACCCTGTAATACAAAGTTAGACAGTATAGACAAGTCTGAGGTCATCACACGCCCTGTAATACAAAGTTAGACAGTATAGACAAGTCTGAGGTCATCACACACCCTGTAATACAAAGTTAGACAGTATAGACATGTCTGAGGTCATCACACGCCCTGTAATACAAAGTTAGACAGTATAGACAAGTCTGAGGTCATCACACACCCTGTAATACAAAGTTAGACAGTATAGACATGTCTGAGGTCATCACACGCCCTGTAATACAAAGTTAGACAGTATAGACAAGTCTGAGGTCATCACACGCCCCTGTAATACAAAGTGAGACAGTATAGACAAGTCTGAGGTCATCACACACCCTGTAATACAAAGTTAGACAGTATAGACATGTCTGAGGTCATCACACGCCCTGTAATACAAAGTGAGACAGTATAGACAAGTCTGAGGTCATCACACACCCTGTAATACAAAGTGAGACAGTATAGACAAGTCTGAGGTCATCACACACCCTGTAATACAAAGTTAGACAGTATAGGCAAATCTATCTGAGGTCATCACACGCCCTGTAATACAAAGTGAGACAGTATAGACAAGTCTGAGGTCATCACACACCCTGTAAAACAAAGTTAGACAGTATAGACAAGTCTGAGGTCATCACACACCCTGTAATACAAAGTTAGACAGTATAGACAAGCCTGAGGTCATCACACGCCCTGTAATACAAAAGTTAGACAGTATAGACAAGCCTGAGGTCATCACACGCCCTGTAAAACAAAGTTAGACAGTATAGACAAGTCTGAGGTCATCACACACCCTGTAATACAAAGTTAGACAGTATAGACAAGCCTGAGGTCATCACACGCCCTGTAAAACAAAGTGAGACAGTATAGACAAGTCTGAGGTCATCACACGCCCTGTAATACAAAGTTAGACAGTATAGACAAGTCTGAGGTCATCACACACCCCTGTAATACAAAGTTAGACAGTATAGACAAGTCTGAGGTCATCACACGCCCTGTAATACAAAGTTAGACAGTATAGACAAGTCTGAGGTCATCACACGCCCTGTAATACAAAGTTAGACAGTATAGACAAGTCTGAGGTCATCACACGCCCTGTAATACAAAGTTAGACAGTATAGACAAGCCTGAGGTCATCACACGCCCTGTAATACAAAGTTAGACAGTATAGACAAGCCTGAGGTCATCACACGCCCTGTAAAACAAAGTTAGACCGTATAAACAGGCCTGAGGTCATACACGCCCTGTATAGTTGGAAAGTATAAAGTGAATATTTATATCACATAGTAGTTATTATCACAATTATCTAATCAAGATGAGCAATTGAGTTGAGTTGCAAACAAAATGTATAAAGAAGAGAATTCTATCTTTTTATAAAGAAACATTCGAATGAACATTTTATGACCGAGCTTCATCTCTCGCAATGCATTATAAGATACCCCCTATGGCGATTTTCGATGGTAACATTACGGAGGGCCGTACTGTTTGGGTTGTTATAGTGTCAGATATCCGATACCTCTACACCCCATCTCAGCTTTATAAGTTAAAGTCCTACGAGAAGAAAATTTCACATTCGTCCGTTAGGGGACTACAGTGCATTGAAGCAAATATAGTTCATATATATCATTCGAAGTATATCATCAAATCATTGTACGTACATGAGTATGTGAAATTGTTGTAGAATGTTGGGATGTCACTTGTCATTACAGGCTGGTTACCTCCCCTTGGAGTGAAGTCGTCCAGGTTGTTATTATTCCATGTTCCCAGGAGCCCCCTCACCTGGCCCTGTACGTAAGCAGATATATTTCACTTACATATGTGAGAATACAAATATAGCCGTTACAAAAGTTTCTACTTTTCCCTTTTCAGTGTGAAATCTGTCATTCCATTTGGTTGGGTGTTCGGTTTTACCCGATATTCGTTTGAGGTGGTACTTGATTTAGTTTGTCCATCGATGACGACCAATGAACGCTAATGCTTTCTTCTTATCTGTTTCTAATATTCTTATTTTTCGTGAAAGTCAAATTTATTTTATATTACTGTTCTTTCAATCAATGCTGATAGGCCATGGGCTAGGAGGGTCCCACATTCACCCCCCCCCAAACCTCCGAACAATATTTTTCTTAACCTTTATGACCCACTGATCACAAATCAAAATGTTAACATTGCATAAGTTGGGATGAACTTCCAGTTATGACGTCATCAAGATGGCCGCCATCTCAAATTTCACTAAAAAATGAAAAATAGTCATAACATTGACATTTTTCAACCGAAGTAGACAAATGAGGTATCGAAATGACCACAATAAAACACTAAAAACATATCAGGACCAAATAACCAAATATATGTAGTGATTTTTACGCAGGAAGTGAAAAAATAGGATTTCAAGCTCAAAAATGGTAATTTTTTAGTAAATTTTTCATATTGTGCTTGACGCAACAAAAACGTTTTCCAACCGCAAACTATTATTTCTAATTATTTTTTGTCCACTTATAAATCAGTTTAAACAAAAACAAGGAAAAAAACAATGTTAACATTGTAAAAGTTCCGTTATATGACGTCATCAAGATGACCGCCATCACGAATTTCACTAAAAAATGAAAAATATTCATAACATTGGCATTTTTCAACTGAAGTAGACAAATGAGGTATCAAAATGACCACAATAGAACAACAAATACATATCAGGACCAAATCATCCAAGATATGTAGCGATTTGTACGTAGGAAATGAAAAAATATTATTTTAAGCTCAAAAATGGTGATTTTTCAGCAAATTTTTCATATTTGTCTTCATGCAGCAAAAATGTTTCCCAACAATTATTATTGATCGTAACCAGTTATTTGATCTCTTGTCAATCAGTAAAAACAACAACAAAATATATAGAAATGCAAAAGAGAAATATTGTTATACCATCATTTGGTTTACAAAGCATCACCGTTTGCGTATAAAGGTCATATGATAGTGCATTTTTTCCCAAACCGCCGAGACTACAGTTTCCTGGTGTCTTAGAATTTCCTGAATATAATAGTGGCTATTGGAAATTTAAATCTTAACAAAGTGTTTTAGGTTGGCTAAATATCTAAGTGAGACTTCAAAACAATTCGCTTTCATGTTCGAAATGTTGTACACTAGTAGCGTCTCAAACTGAATTATTACATCAAAATGACAACTAATAGCTATATGGTATCAAATTAAAACTGAGGTAATTCTGTCATACCGTAAATACCATGACACTTTCCGAAACGTTTTGTGCCTTTTAGAATGAGCACATCCAGTGTTAGTTCCTGTGTATAACGTCAGGAAATGTCAGATGGTTACTTAACAGTGTCACATATTTCTTTCACTAGTTCTTTGTCTTCGATAGCGATGAGCTGATGTGACATTACATTACCGGGTTGCCATCGTGGTTGTAGCTTGTCAACCGTCCATGGCCAGAGTTAACATAAGAAACATCAGTGTCAGGGATGTAGGAGCTCTTCCTATTACCAACCTAGTGATTTAAATATCGTAAATGATGTTCCAGACTATCAGATCCACATTCTGCGAAGGATTGAGCTGGTTCTCCTTATTTCGTATGAAGCACCATTCCCCATTCTTGTGAACCTTCAGTGACCATAGATGGCACAGGTGGATTCTTTGAGGTAATAAATGAGGTCTGCAGTGAAGTTCCACTATTTGCCAAGTCTGAAAAGCACTGTAGAAAATTTTATTTCTGGTGAGTCTTCAATGGTCTCTTTACGCATACACCAGATGTGACACAACCAGCACCTTCAAGGGAGTGGGAAAAGTCAGACCAATGAAAAACATTTAACATTAATGGCCTCATTAATGACCTCGATGATATCACCTGTGCCGTTTATGGGCGCACGAGGGTCCACTAGATTAATGAATGGTACTTCATACAAATTATGGAGCTATGTGCTAAGGAGAACTAATTCCACCATTCGAATAATGTGGATCTGGTGTAATTTCCATTATGCCGAAGAAGTCTGGAACAGTATATACGATATGTTAGAATCTGAGGGAGATCCCACATCTCTGAACCTAATGTTCCTGATATGAACTCTGACCAAGGATGGGTTATGAAAGATGACAGGCTAGAACAACACTGGTAATGTACTGTCACATCAGCTCATCGACATTGAAGACAACGCTATGGCTTTCGACGAATTTGATACCGATATCTCGATTATTCTGATAATTTGGACTACAAGCTACCAGACATGCCGAGTCTCTTCAGTGGATGGAGCAGTGAGGCGAGAAAGCACGTGCAATGATAATGTTTATCATTAAGAACCAGTGAAAGAAATATGTGACACTGTAGTAACCATCTAACATTTTGCCTATGCTATGCATAGGAAATAAACAATGAATGTTCTCATTTTCAAAGACACAAACGTTCTGGAAAATGATATAAACAGAAACACAGGCTTAGGTTACATTTGTTACTCTATCAGTAGGTGTTGTGCTGTAATAATTATTTTTGAGACGCTGGTCAGCGTCAGCGATGTCGAGTTCGAAAAATAGCATATGCCCATTATACGCACCTGGTGATGTTGTGTAAACTTAATGAGGGTATAACAATAATTATCTTTTGCATTTCTTTATATCTTAATTTTTGTTGGTGTTTTCATTGATTTATTGATTGATAAGAGATCAAATAACTAATTACGAGTAATGATTTGTTCTTGGGAAACATTTTTGCTGCATGAAGACAAATATGAAAAATTTGCTGAAAAATTACCATTTTTGAGTTTAAAATCTTATTTTTTCATTTCCTACGAACAAATTGCTACATATATTGGATGTTTTGGTCCTGATATGTACTTGTTGTTCTATTGTGGTCATTTTGATACCTCATTTGTCTACTTCAGTTGAAAAATGTCAATGTTATGAATATTTTTCATTTTTCAGTGAAATTCGTGATGGCGGCCATCTTGATGACGTCATAACCGGAATTTATACAATGTTAACATTGTTTTTCTCTTGTTTTTGTTTAAACTGATTTATAAGTGGACAAAAAACTAATTAGAAATAATAGTTTGCTGTTGGAAAACGTTTTTGCTGCGTCAAGCAAAATATGAAAAATTTACTAAAAAATTACCATTTTTGAGCTTAAAATCCTATTTTTTCACTTCCTGCGTAAAAATCACTACATATATTTGGTTATTTGGTCCTGATATGTTTTTAGTGTTTTATTGTGGTCATTTCGATACCTCATTTGTCTACTTCGGTTGAAAAATGTCAATGTTATGACTATTTTTCATTTTTTAGTGAAATTTGAGATGGCGGCCATCTTGATGACGTCATAACCGGAAGTTCATCCCAACTTATGCAATGTTAACATTTTGATTTGTGATCAGTGGGTCATAAGGGTTAAGAAAAATATTGGTTCGGAGGTTTGGGGGGGTGCATGTGGGACCCTCCTAGCCCATGGCCTATGAGTTTTGCATCATTGCGATGCTTCTCTGCATATTACAAATGTATACGCACGTTTCAAAGTTTATTATGTCCTTGTGGGTAGGTATTGATTTCCATGTCATTATTTTGCGAGAGAAACACTTTTCAGTGAAAATGACGCCAATTTTTTTATCATGAATTAATTACGTCACAATCGATACCTAATCGCAAGGGCAGATAATTCTGTTGTATACAAAACGGAATATATACACCTGCTTACCTTGAGAGTATACGGGACCATGACTCGGACATTCAGCATGCCATTGGCGGCCACCACTTGTACACCCAGACCATTCTTCAGGATCACAGTAAAGTTAGAGTTGACGTTCCCAGCTTGATTGGGAGTGTTAACAACCGTCATCTCTAAATAAAAATAATACAAATACAGGGAATAATGTATCTCGAGAAACTAAAAGAGAAAATATTATTTATCTATTAACTTTTTAGTCACTAATAGTCAATGATTTAACTTATTTTCTACCTAAATCTTTATTATATTTCTTAAAAATCATACTGTTATTGCGACTATGAAAGGAATCGTAATTGAGACTTACGTGAGAACTGTTGCATGTACACAGGCTCTGTGTCGAAAAACTGGAAAGTGTTGTTAACAAGAACATTGAGCATGCGCCGAGGGCTGTTCCGGTCCAGTTTGATCTCCACTACCTCATGGGCAGTAAACACTCCAATGGTCGACAGGAACACGGAGGAGTTTAGGTTGGTGTAGATCTTCTGAGTGGTGGAGGTAGTGTCTGTATCATAAAAGGTAAGAGTTTCTACACATGAGATCTGAGGGAAAATATATCATATTTCATTTTTTATGCAATTTTAGCGCTACTGTTAAAGCTGTCAAGCAAGAGTAGAACAATAACTTATAAGACAATACTTCATAAGCACTTATATAATTACCCCTGAAGTTAATATATAAAACTTTTGTATCTATAGACAAACATTTTGTAGAAATTCTATTAAAAAGTCTCTTATACATGATTGTATATACTACCAAAATTCTGACGAGGACACGAATATTGTAGAACTTTAATGAACAGAGGAACAAATCATAAAACAACAATTGACCGTGTGCATAGAACTAAACTAAACAGATAAAGTTTATACTCGAGAAGAAGACGAAATTACAAATACAAACCTAAGTACTGCCTGGAGAACCTGCCCTGGACTATAACATCTTGGGATACCGTCTCCAGGAGCGTGAAATCTCCCGCACCATAAACACGATAGTAACGGCTGTCAAGGGTCCGCACGTGTCCCTGACCATATATGGTAGCTGAAATAATCAAATGAATGACAATGTTTTATTGAGTAATTCTAATTTATATGACATAAAATGCGGAAATGAATAAAACTGACTGTCTCAGTGTATGAGAGATTACCCACAACGAAATAACACCAATCTCAAACCATTGATTATCAAACAAACCTGTACCATTACAAAATGAATTTTGCCTGTATATTTTCTTTATTAAATATATATTAATGCTACGATTATTAACTCATTTCTGTCAAACGACGTTATAAGACCTACCAGCCCTTGTAGGTGAGTAGCCGAGGTTACAAGACCTACCAGTTCTTGTAGGTGTGTAGCCGAGGTTATAAGACCTACCAGTTCTTGTAGTTGAGTAGCCGAGGTTATAAGACCTACCAGCCCTTGTAGGTGAGTAGCCGAGGTTAAAAGACCTACCAGCCCTTGTAGTTGAGTAGTCGAGTAGCCGAGGTTATAAGACCTACCAGTTCTTGTAGTTGAGTAGCCGAGTTTATAAGACCTACCAGGCCTTGTAAGTGAGTAGCCAATGTTAACAGACCTATCAGCCTTTGGAGGTGTGTAGCCGACTTTATAAGACCTACCAGTCTTTGGAGGTGTGTAGCCGAGGTTGTGTAGCCGAGGTTATAAGACCTACCAGCCCTTGTAGGTGAGTAGCCGAGGTTATAAGACCTACCAGCCCTTGTAGGTGAGTAGCCAATGTTAAAAGACCTACAAGCCTTAGGAGGTGAGTACGCAATGTTAACAGACCTATCAGCCTTTGGAGGTGAGTAGCCGAGGTTATAAGACCTACCAGTCTTTGGAGGTGTATAGCCGAGGTTATAAGACCTACCAGTCTTTTGAGGCGACTAGCCGAGGTTATATGACCTACCAGCCCTTGTAGGTGAGTAGCCGAGGTTATAAGACCTACCAGTCTTTGGAGGTGTGTAGCCGAGGTTATAAGACCTACCAGCCCTTGTAGTTGAGTAGCCGAGATTATAAGACCTACTTGACCTTGTAGGCGAGTAGCCGAGGTTATAAGACCTACCAGACCTTGTAGGCGAGTAGCCGAGGTTATAAGACTTACCAGTCTTTGGAGGTGTGTAGCCGAGGTTATAAGACCTACTTGACCTTGTAGGCGAGTAGCCGAGGTTATAAGACCTACCAGCCCTTGTAGTTGAGTAGCCGAGGTTATAAGATCTACCTGCCCTTGCAGTTGAGTAGCCGATGTTATAAGACTTACCAGTCTTAGAAGGCGAGTAAGCAATGTTAAAAGACCTACCAGCCTTTGGAGTCGAGTACGCAATTTTATAAGACCTAACGGTCTTTGGAGGCGTGTAAGCAATGTTATAAGACCTACCAGTCTTAGGAGGCGAGTCCACAATGTTAAAAGACCTACCAGCCTTTGGAGGTGAGTACGCAATGTTAAAAGACCTACCAGTCTTTGGAGGCGAGTACGCAATGTTAAAAGACCTACCAGCCTTTGGAGGTGAGTACGCAATGTTATAAGACCTAACAGTCTTTGGAGGCGAGTAAGAAATGTTAAAAGACCTACCAGCTTTAGGAGGCGAGTAAGCAATGTTAAAAGACCTACCAGTCTTTGGAGGCGAGTAAGCAATGTTAAAAGACCTACCAGCTTTGGAGGCGAGTAAGCAATGTTAAAAGACCTACCAGCTTTAGGAGGCGAGTAAGCAATGTTAAAAGACCTACCAGCCTTTGGAGGCGAGTACGCAATGTTAAAAGACCTACCAGCCCTTGTAGGCGAGTAGCCGAGGTTATAAGACCTACCAGCCCTTGTAGTTGAGTAGCCGAGGTTATAAGATCTACCTGCCCTTGCAGTTGAGTAGCCGATGTTATAAGACTTACCAGTCTTAGAAGGCGAGTAAGCAATGTTAAAAGACCTACCAGCCTTTGGAGGCGAGTACGCAATGTTATAAGACCTAACAGTCTTTGGAGGCGAGTAAGCAATGTTAAAAGACCTACCAGCCTTAGGAGGCGAGTACGCAATGTTAAAAGACCTACCAGCCCTTGGAGGCGAGTACGCAATGTTAAAAGACCTACCAGTCTTTGGAGGAGAGTACGCAATGTTAAAAGACCTACCAGCCCTTGGAGGCGAGTACGCAATGTTAAAAGACCTACCAGTCTTTGGAGGCGAGTACGCAATGTTAAAAGACCTACCAGCCTTTGGAGGCGAGTACGCAATGTTAAAAGACCTACCAGCCTTAGGAGGTGAGTACGCAATGTTAAAAGACCTACCAGCCCTTTGATGCGAGTACGCAATGTTAAAAGACCTTACAGCCTTTGGAGGCTGGAGGCGAGTACGCAATGTTAAAAGACCTACCAGCCCTTGGAGGCGAGTACGCAATGTTATAAGACCTAACAGTCTTTGGAGGCGAGTAAGCAGTGTTAAAAGACCTACCAGCCTTTGGAGGCGAGTACGCAATGTTAACAGACCTACCAGCCTTTGGAGGTGAGTAGCCACTGCAGTCCCTGGTGGCTCGCTGGTCCATGTAATAATCACAGTCGTTATATTCAGTCCATAGACAGCAGTAGTAGAAGGTCACCACGTCCTTGACCCAGTGTGACATTGACGGCACGAGATCTGGCCGGCCGTACGGGAAGGCTCCCCAGGCATGACTCCTGTCCGGAGTGCTTCCTTGGAACGAATCGGCGGCATACCTCAGGGCACCGTCGGGTCCATAGCAACACTGGTTACCAGATCCTATTGACCTACAAAAATATCACGTGATCGTTCAAGAGGATTGTGTCCCAAAGTACCGGTTCTATGGAAGAGATTGGATTGTGGTATGTAACATTTTGTCTACTCAGGACAATAGGTTTCTATATATGGTAGTGTGCTGTCATTGTTGTAGTGTTCTCTTTTATTTTAGCATTTCTAATATGAATTCTGAAGCCAGGCTTGGAATTCATGACTTGACATAACTTTAAAATACGTTATTTTTAATAGATTACTCTCTGCTGAATAAGTGCAACTTTTTCTACATCTTGAAAATCAGTAATGACAGAAAGGTTCTTAGTATACTATGCTTTTGCAACGTATGTAGCTGTTTCATTATGGTACCGATTCTCGAAGAATGTCGTTTTATTTTTTCCAAATTTATAGTATTTGCACAAATCTGATAAACGCCTACTTACGTAGGTTTGACAGCCCTCACACAGTGCACGGCTCCGATGTGGTAGGTACATACACTTCCTCGGAACATATCACAGCCCGGGTCAGTCTGGAATCGGCCGATATCCACGAGGGCCTGGCCCAGGTTACAGGGACAGTATGGCAGAGACTGAAGCCACGCCATATCCTGTCTGTCGTTATTGTACCATAGGATACATTTATCGTGAGGCCATTGACTGCCGTATCTCTGCACCATGTCATTGTTAACGTACCAGCCCAGGGGCAGTTCACGACTCACTAGGAATCTGCAAGGAGTTTAAGAAGGAATACATCTACATACATGATAATTAGGTTTTGCTCAATGCGTTGTTGTTACATTTGATTTCCTGTAAGGTACTATAGTAGTTTAATTCCATCAATATTGTTGTTATGCTACCTTTAATAAAAAAAACCTTTAAACACTTCTGAAATAGATATTCTGCACTTCAACCAGAAATGTAATCTTCCATACAATTGAAATTAAAGAATGTTGATCAAACTGACTCCTGTTATCCTTTCCTTTGTACTCGTCAGTAGATAATTCCTTTGATCACTTTTGACTGTTGCTTTAAAATCGTGTTGTTATTCAAAAGCAAAGTTTTGACTTTATTAGTGTTGTTGTAGCAGGGAGGAAGTGGTTTGTTATATGTCATAGACAAGGTTATCAAGACTGAGAACTGTTCACACTATTTCAATGAAAAGTGATTATGGCGTATGCAAGAATTGTATGTTTGTGATGCATAATCGTAAAACATGTCTAGATCCCGATGATTTACAATTTAGAAACATTTCTATTGACCTATTTACTTGTATAGCTGCCAATTGTTTTTATGTTGATTGATCATCATTCTTTTATTTTCTTTAACGTACAATTCTCCATGGGAAAGTTTTGCAGAAATCAATAATTTTGTATGGATAATCTCTACGTTAAATAACGCCTCAACGTTATGGATATTTGTCAAACAGGCCCCTGCACGTTAATAAGTCTGAGTTTCATGAGTCCGAGTTAATGATAAATACCAAAAGTTTTGGTTATTCAGCAAGACAAAAACTTCATTGTTATACCCCCAAAGAAAGTGAACTAAACTGATACATTTATACTTTAAATCATCTATTAGATACGTACAGATGGGAGGTGGCTTTATTTGGGTCCACCAGTCGAACTTCCACCAGACCCGTTTCCACGTTACAAAGGTCACCAGAACATCGGTGGTCGCGCGTGTTAAAGGTATACCTCCCCGTGTTTAGGGCGTTAGGACCGGATCCCAGAACAGCCAACTCCACCCATTCCGCCTACACAGGTAAAAGTATACATTATCGATCTAATGTTAAATACTATGATGGATCTCCATATAAATCTTGTGCATTATTATACATAGCGTTTTGGCGCTTTATCAACTAATAAATAAATAAATAGACAGATGGATAAAAAACAAATTATATTTGCGAAGATTAAGTTTCGCGGATATGAAATTTAATGGAAATACGTTTCAAAATAATAAGGGAGAAGTCAATTCAAGGAGATCAACCTTGGCGAACTTACGTTGATCGCGAAAATCCGAAAAATATCATCATTGATAAAAGACAAACAAACAAATATCCAAAAACAAGGTAATAAACGACAAAATTCTGCAAAAAGTAACACAGAAATAAAATAAGATATTTATCTGAAATCCATGTTCGTTCAATGAAAGTACCTTTGAGCCCCGTTCTCTGTAGCCGATCAGTTTGATAGTGACTCGATCCATTCGCTGTGTTTGCATTGAAGAGAGAAGACTTGCGTTCCAGCTCAGTGACAGTGTTTCCGCATCAGTGGTATTCCATCCTGAGCCCGGTGTGTCGATGGAATGTAGAACGTCCTTCATCCTGCCGGGACTCACTGTTAGACAGAGGAACATTAACACACAGGTAATATAACCAAATGCAGTTTTATCATACATATATCAGGTATATCACGTTGAGTTTGTTATTGAGAAAAATATCTGGTAAATAGGCGATTTGCCGGTTCTCAATGACGTAAGCGATTTTCTTTGCAAACACCTAAGCGGCAACCGGAACAACCGGACAAGTTACCGAAGCGGCTATCTATAAGAAGTGCTTACTGCTATGAATTACGTTTCGTTTTTACTGTAATAATGAGATATGCCTTTCCATTTCTTGAATAGTTAACGTCACAAATACAACACAAAGAAGTAATTATTTAAAAATTAAAGGAATGGGGTGATTCATTTAAAACTAACATATGAACTAAAGCGGCAAAACATAACAGTTAGCTAACGTTAGCCTAGTCTTCAGTACATGAGCTCTACGAATAAAAACTATTGAATAGCAGACATTAACACGGCGCCTATCTGCATATTTGGAAGTTAAAATGTAATGATCATGAACTAAATACAGGAAATAAAAAAATAAGAAAAAACAAACATTGTTAATTATAAAGAGGCATGGTTCCGGTCGTGATATCGGCTCGTCTAAAGTTGTATAGATCAAAGTAATGTTAGACTGAAAATAAATGTCAAATATGGGGTTTCTAAATACATACGTTTATCTACTTTACATATAATATATAAATGATCTACAATGTATTTGTGAAAAAGCAGTTTGTAAAATCCAATAAATAATCTATTACACGACAGCAAAGTTGCGTAGTCGTGCGATTTGCGAACTTTAGTAGGGATTTTCCCGATTTTTATAGAGCGCATATCGGAGGACCAACTTCTACCGTGGAATATTTTTTTTCAATGAAATAAAATACACATTGTTTATCCTATTGCATATTGATCACTGTACATGTATGTATAAAGTAATGCAACTGTATGTACAATAATGTATATATAGTGTAATTTCTATTGGAACAACGGAAGAATGCACAACTGATAAAGATTACAAATTTCAACTTTTAGCGTATGTATAAATTAATTCTCATTGGCACTATTTGTGATTCAGGTAAAGCAATAAGAACCTATGGGTTCTGCGTATAAACGTAATCAGTAGACGTTCTATTAATTCTAAAATGAACATGAAAATTCAGTGGTAATTTTTCAATACTTAAAGTTAAACTTTTATTATCAATCCAGGTCGATATAAAAGACAAGTTACAGAATGTACATGTATATAAATATCAATTTGATTTCATGTGTCTTAGTCCGCTAAACCTGCCTATATTATTAGGTTTTTTTTTATAATTTTTTTGTCTATTATATAATTAGACTATATATTAGGCTAGCCCGAGATACTCTGGCCCTGACACCAGACTTAGACATTATGACAGATAGATGTCTTGTTTAGGGCCAGAGCGCAGTCCTATATCAAAACGTGGAATAAGCCTACACCGTTTGGTATCGGACCAGGTCATCTCCGATTTAGCTACTTACAAAATATTACCAACCAGAATCGCCACTTACCTTGATCTTTTCAACAAATGAATAATTTACCTACTCACAGCCATCCATTTCATCACGCATGCCCGTCCTATTGTGTCAACACAGTAGTTCATGTCTTTTCCGCAACTGTAAATTTCCCTCGTTGTTGTCGGCATTTTCTCGTAGTATGCAAATCACCTTTAATCTCGTCGGCTTATCCCACGTTTTGAAATATAGGACCAGGGGCGCTCCCCCCCCCCCCAACATGTCTTTTTGCCCCCCCCCCCCCCATTTTCGCCGACTGAAATGTTCTAAAAATGCATATTTGAAAGAAAAAAGGTTCCTCCTGCACATTTTCCGTACTTCATTCTAAAAACTTTTCCGCTGCGCGGTGCATTTCCTAAAACGTTCAAGCACATAATGTGGAAACCTTTAATAGTAGAAATTCAATACACATGACCTACACTAAAAATGTCCATTAAGGGATTCTACGTACTACATTTGTATTTCAAAAAATGTCTAAAATGTCAAAAAATGATTACTTTTTTATATGCCTTAGCAAGACAATTAATTCATTATTATTTTGAGTTACAAAACAATGTGTCGATGGTGTGAAGCTGGTATATTCAGATCGAGCAGGGTTGCACAATGATATGACGACACAGTTATCAAAATTATCATTTCTAAATGCAGGTTACTTTAAATCGAAAAATTACCATGGTAAGAACGCTTTTAAATCACCATGCATCGATAAACTGATCTTAGCAATTCTAAATCGTAATATTTTTTCCCGGAGGAGACCCCCGAACCCCCCAAAACACCAAAATCTCGCGCTTTCGGGCGCTCGCAAAATCATCAAAATACATTATAAAACTCATCTCAGCCATTCTAAATCGTAATATTGTTCCCGGGGTCGACCCGCAGACCCCAAAATATCGCGCCTTCGGCGCTCAGACGCTAATTTGGCCAATTTGCGTATTCGTTAATTTCCTTTTAGCGACCCCACTGTCTATAAATGTGTACGAGGATTATATTTAATGATATATGAAAAAAGTATATAAAGTATATATGTTTGTGTGTTTAATTAATCTCCTCCTGTAGGTGCGGCGCGGGATGGGGGAGGGGGTTACAAAATATTGAGGACCTTTGCCCCCCCATTATGTTTCATCTTCCTACGCCACTGAGGACTGTGCTCTGACCCTAAACCAGACATCTATCTGTCATTTATGTGTAAGTCTGGTGTCAGGGCCAGAGTATCTCGGGCTAATATTAGGCAAAACATGCATTTATTTGATAGCTTGAATTACTTTGATTACCACACAAATAGAGTAACAGTACAGCAATTGTACAGTAAAGTTTATAGGTAAGCGTATATACTTTAGATGTATACTTTGAAAGAGCGCTTACTTCCGTTGTATCACCGCTGTCCGCATACGTTATCAAATAAATCAAAGTACAGTTCTTATACAATAGACTTATAAACGGAAACATAAAATCTGATAAAAATACAGATGAAAATATATATCAAGTACTATAAAGATAATCTGGATCCGATAAATAAAACGCTTCGCTATGCCCTGCACAGGCTGCATGTGCGCACGATAAATATCGGATTAATCGCTAAATGAATATTTTAACAGCCTTCACACATATCTCTCAGCTTGATTTAATGCACTCAACAACCAAATACAAGCAAAAACAATTTAATTTTAGCGAACACAGCATTTCAACTGAGCCCACTTTCTTATTTGAGTTGAGTAAAGACCAACTTTTTGTCCGGTGGAACTCTTTTGTGTTTCAAGGGAGATCACTCTAATCGCTAATCTATTGGAAACCGGCAAATGGTCTATTGTGACAAGATATTTTGCACGTTCACTACGTTGCCATGTAATCTATGTAATCCATGGATGATGTACAATAACCCCTGAATATAGGAAATCTGTATTTGTCCTTTCTTCCTTTTTGTGTAATTTTGTTTTCGGTTTTCTTTATATTGTTTGGCTTATAAACAACCTAGTTAAGATATAAATATATCGTCAGTGTGATTTCTCGCCATATATAAAGATTACTATGTTCCTATTCATATGATTCATTCCACCAGTCAGTGTCCATTTATAATCACAATTCTGTCCAGTACGGACGTAATGACTGGGGATTGTTCTATGGGTGTCTTCATCGACATCTTGTAGAAAGGCAATGTTAATGATACTATTGGTATGGTCAATGGTATAATTATGATCTGTGAGATCTTATTTCTAATCCCTTATCTACCAAATGCAGTCTACGTATTTTTTCCTAAACATAAACTGGATTTTATCGTGGCTTGGCTTCCTTTTTCAAATGTTTCACAAACTAGTTTACAACAAAGGTATCCACTAAATTGCCCTTGGTAGTGCCGATGCGGTTCCTGTAACGGTATTGCAGTTGTAGGTGCTCTGTAATGTCATGTGTCTGAAAGTTGGGTGTTATTCTGGCAAGTTCTGTCGATGACTGTACTATGAACGTTTTTGTAAACAGCTGATAAATTCATGTGAGATGATTTCCTCCTCATGGACTTTTGTACAACTAAGACAAAGCGTAGGCGAAGTCTAAATATCAACACACCTTCTGGAGTTTTGTACAACTAAGACAAAGCGTAGACGAAGTATAAATATCAACACACCTTCTGGACTTTTAGTAGTAATTGAACAACCGCTCTAATCAGAATTTATTTCATTCTCATTCTACCATGTAAATAAGATGTACCATGTACCTACTCATTGTTATAATCCAGGAATACACACACGTAAACTCACCTATGGTTATAATCCAGGAACACACCCTCGTGTACTTAACAATGTTTATTATCCCGGAATACACTCTCGTGTACATGTACTCACCTATGGTTATAATCCAGGAATACACCCTCGTGTACTTACCTATGGTTATAATCCAGGAATACACCCTCGTGTACTTACCTATGGTTATAATCCAGGAATACACCCTCGTGTACTTACCTATTGTTATAATCCAGGAATACACCCTCGTGTACTCACCTATGGTTATAATCCAGGAATACACCCTCGTGTACTTACCTATGGTTATAATCCAGGAATACACCCTCGTGTACTTACCTATTGTTATAATGCAGGAATACACCCTCGTGTTCTCACCTATGGTTATAATCCCGGAGCACACCCTCGTGTACTTACCTATGGTTATAATCCCGGAATACACCCTCGTGTACTTACCTATGTTTATTATCCAGGAATACACCCTCGTGTACTTACCTATTGTTATAATCCAGGAATACACCCTCGTGTACTTACCTATTGTTATAATCCTGGAGCACACCCTCATGTATTTACCTATGGATATAATCCCGGAATACACCATCGTGTACTCACCTATGGTTATAATCCAGGAACACACCCTCGTGTACTTACCTATGTTTATTATCCAGGAGCACACCCTCATGTATTTACCTATGGATATAATCCCGGAATACACCATCGTGTACTCACCTATGGTTATAATCCAGGAATACACCCTCGTGTACGAACCTATGGTTATAATCCCGGAGCACACCCTCATGTATTTACCTATGGTTATAATCCCGGAATACACCATCGTGTACTCACCTATGGTTATAATCCAGGAATACACCCTCGTGTCTCACCTATGGTTATAATCCAGGAATACACCCTCGTGTACTTACCTATTGTTATAATGCAGGAATACACCCTCGTGTACGAACCTATGGTTATAATCCCGGAGCACACCCTCATGTATTTACCTATGGATATAATCCCGGAATACACCCTCGTGTACTTACCTATGTTTATTATCCAGGAATACACCCTCATGTATTTACCTATGGATATAATCCCGGAATACACCATCGTGTACTCACCTATGGTTATAATCCAGGATCACACCCTCGTGTACTTAACAATGTTTATTATCCCGGAATACACCCTCGTGTACTCACCTATGGTTATAATCCAGGAATACACCCTCGTGTACTTACCTATTGTTATAATCCAGGAATACACCCTCGTGTACTTACCTATTGTTATAATGCAGGAATACACCCTCGTGTACGAACCTATGGTTATAATCCCGGAGCACACCCTCATGTATTTACCTATGGTTATAATCCCGGAATACACCATCGTGTACTCACCTATGGTTATAATCCCGGAATACACCCTCGTGTACTTACCTATGGTTATAATCCAGGAATACACCCTCGTGTACTTACCTATTGTTATAATGCAGGAATACACCCTCGTGTACGAACCTATGGTTATAATCCCGGAGCACACCCTCATGTATTTACCTATGGATATAATCCCGGAATACACCCTCGTGTACTTACCTATGTTTATAATCCAGGAATACACCCTCGTGTACTTAACAATGTTTATAATCCCGGAATACACCCTCGTGTATTCACCTATGGTTATAATCCCGGAATACACCCTCGTGTACTTACCTATGTTTATAATCCAGGAATACACCCTCGTGTACTTACCTATTGTTATAATCCAGGAATACACCCTCGTGTACTTACCTATGGTTATAATCCCGGAGCACACCCTCATGTATTTACCTATGGATATAATCCCGGAATACACCATCGTGTACTCACCTATGGTTATAATCCAGGAATACACCCTCGTGTACTTATAATTACCTATTGTTATAATCCAGGAATACACCCTCGTGTACGAACCTATGGTTATAATCCCGGAGCACACCCTCATGTATTTACCTATGGATATAATCCCGGAATACACCCTCGTGTACTTACCTATGTTTATTATCCAGGAATACACCCTCGTGTACTTACCTATTGTTATAATCCAGGAATACACCCTCGTGTACTTACCTATTGTTATAATCCCGGAGCACACCCTCATGTATTTACCTATGGATATAATCCCGGAATACACCATCGTGTACTCACCTATGGTTATAATCCAGGAATACACCCTCGTGTACTTAACAATGTTTATTATCCCGGAATACACTCTCGTGTACTCACCTATGGTTATAATCCAGGAATACACCCTCGTGTACTTACCTATGTTTATTATCCAGGAATACACCCTCGTGTACTTACCTATTGTTATAATGCAGGAATACACCCTCGTGTACTTACCTATGGTTATAATCCCGGAGCACACCCTCATGTATTTACCTATGGATATAATCCCGGAATACACCATCGTGTACTCACCTATGGTTATAATCCAGGAATACACCCTCGTGTACTTACCTATGGTTATAATCCAGGAATACACCCTCGTGTACTTACCTATTGTTATAATGCAGGAATACACCCTCGTGTACGAACCTATGGTTATAATCCCGGAGCACACCCTCATGTATTTACCTATGGATATAATCCCGGAATACACCCTCGTGTACTTACCTATGTTTATTATCCAGGAATACACCCTCGTGTACTTACCTATTGTTATAATCCAGGAATACACCCTCGTGTACTTACCTATTGTTATAATCCCGGAGCACACCCTCATGTATTTACCTATGGATATAATCCCGGAATACACCATCGTGTACTCACCTATGGTTATAATCCAGGAATACACCCTCGTGTACTCACCTATTGTTATAATCCAGGAATACACCCTCGTGTACGAACCTATGGTTATAATCCCGGAGCACACCCTCATGTATTTACCTATGGATATAATCACGGAATACACCCTCGTGTACTTACCTATGTTTATTATCCAGGAATACACCCTCGTGTACTTACCTATTGTTATAATCCCGGAATACACCATCGTGTATTCACCTATGGTATAATCCAGGAACACACCATCGTGTACTCACCTATGGTTATAATCCAGGAACACACCACCGTATACTTACCTATGTTTATTATCCAGGAATACACCATCGTGTATTCACCTATAGTTATAATCCCGGAGTACACCCTCGTGTACTTACCTATTGTTATAATCCCGGAATACACCATCGTGTATTCACCTATGGTTATAATCCCGGAATACACCCTCGTGTACTCACCTATGGTTATAATCCCGGAATACACTCTCGTGTACTTACCTATGGTTATAATCCCGGAGTACACCCTCGTGTACTTACCTATTGTTATAATCCCGGAATACACCCTCGTGTACTCACCTATGGTTATAATCCAGGAACACACCATCATGTATTCATCTATGGTTATAATCCAGGAATACACCCTCGTGTATTCACCTATGGTTATAATCCAGGAACACACCATCGTGTACTCACCTATGTTTATTATCCCGGAATACACCCTCGTGTACTCACCTGTGGTTATAATCCCGGAATACACCATCGTGTATTCAACTATGGTTATAATCCTGGAATACACCCTCGTGTACTTACCTATGGTTATAATCCCGGAATACACCATCGTGTACGAACCTATGGTTATAATCCCGGAATACACCCTCGTGTACTCACCTATTGTTATAATCCCGGAATACACCCTCGTGTACTCACCTATGGTTATAATCCCGGAATACACCATCGTGTATTCACCTATGGTTATAATCCCGGAATACACCCTCGTGTACTTACCTATGATTATAATCCCGGAATACACCATCGTGTATTCACCTATGGTTATAATCCCGGAATACACCCTCGTGTACTCACCTATTGTTATAATCCCGGAATACACCCTCGTGTACTCACCTATGGTTATAATCCCGGAATACACCATCGTGTATTCACCTATGGTATAATCCAGGAACACACCATCGTGTACTCACCTATGGTTATAATCCAGGAACACACCATCATGTATTCACCTATGGTTATAATCCAGGAATACATCCTCGTGTATTCACCTATGGTTATAATCCAGGAACACACCATCGTGTACTCACCTATGTTTATTATCCCGGAATACACCCTCGTGTACTCACCTGTGGTTATAATCCCGGAATACACCATCGTGTATTCACCTATGGTTATAATCCCGGAATACACCATCGTGTACTCACCTATGGTTATAATCCAGGAACACACCATCGTGTATTCACCTATGGTTATAATCCCGGAATACACCCTCGTGTACTCACCTATGGTTATAATCCCGGAATACACCATCGTGTATTCACCTATGGTTATAATCCCGGAATACACCCTCGTGTACTTACCTATGATTATAATCCCGGAATACACCATCGTGTATTCACCTATGGTTATAATCCCGGAATACACCCTCGTGTACTCACCTATTGTTATAATCCCGGAATACACCCTCGTGTACTCACCTATGGTTATAATCCCGGAGTACACCCTCGTTCTACCGTGATACAATGATACACTAATTCGGCCTTTCTCTAGCAGCCTCGGCACGGCGCATTTCGTCTTCATAGAGTTGATGTGGACACCTGGAGAGCTGGTTTTAGAATCCCCGAGGCCAAAAGTGCACGTTATGTTATCATTGGGGCCTATGCAGGATCCTGACATTTCTATCATCTGGCCGCCATACATTCCGCCATATTGAGGCCACAACTCTAAGGGTACACCGTCAACTACAACAAAGATAACATCACAACTCAAAGGATACACCGTTAACCACAGCAAATTTAAGTCACAACTCCAAGGATACACCGTTTACTACAACACATATAACGTCACAACTCCAAGGGTACACCATTAACTACGACAGATAGTTCTATGAAGTCATATGGTTTTTTTTCATATAAGAATGGCAAACATGTTCATCCAATGTTCACTCATTATAACAAATTTATGGATAATGAAGAAAACAATAATTACACGGTAGGCGTGGATCTCGGCAACCTCCTCTTACGATTCTGTCTGCGCAGATCCGGAAGTAGTACCGTCCATATACGTCACTTCCTTTATAAGACTGTGCATTCAGTAGTTCGTTTTGTGGCACGGCTGTTGTCCATCCACCACCATATCCGGCATTAAATCCACTCTGCCAATTCAAAGTGTTTTAATACAATCTACGCATTTATCTTAAATGTTTATGATTAGCAACAATTTGTACAAGAGTTTATGTATAGTGATATTCTTTAAAAACTAAGAAAACAAAATGAGATAATTTAGGTTCTTGCGACGTGAAATTGAAACTTTCTTTCAGCCTTTATCAATGGCTTTAGTCTAGTGCTAGAAATACATGTTCATCTATTAAATACAGCAAAGGAAATTGATATAAAAGTCTGATCAGAGGACATTCTGAAATTAGTGAAAAAATACAAAGAAAAGAAACATGCTTACTTGATAATATCTCCTAATATCAATGTTCATGTGTCCGTAATTAAAGATGGCGAATGTCATCATGGTCTCGTCTGTTAGGATAGCCGCTTGGAAACTGCTTGTCTGTTATGATTAAATTACATTTATAGTGAGTCCTACTGCATGTAAAATTAATGTAATCAACCTTTTTCTAAACAACATTTACCTCATGTTAAAATCATGGCGTATATAATGATATTGCTACACAACAAATGAAAGGTGTATGTGTGACGATTCGATGGCAAGTAAGACATGGCATAACAACAACAGCAATGAAACAACTGAAAAAATCCGCAATATCTGACATCGCACATTCTAAGCATAAAACATGAGAAGAAAACGTTGCAGAGTGCCTGTACAAGATCGGATGCAAAAACTACGATGTCTCGTTCATACAGAAGAGGCGGAGCATCGATCTTCGACTTTCATGTCGAAAGAACTCGTACGTTTTTTTTCACTTTTGTACAATTAGGCTAACTGGTCACACATTTAGTTTTCACTTCTTGACTACGATAGCATTGCAGAAGTAATTTGGTGTGACACAGCGCTGAAAACATTAGTGATTGTATCATCAATACAAGACTTCTGATACTCATATTATCAGAATAGAGAGTGTGGAACGGTTTGTTAACTTGTATATATAGGTCATTCGCTATGCTCTAGTGAGTTCTGTAAAGTAAAATAACAATATAAAATACAAGCTTGCTCTTCATTCTATCCTGTGTGAAAAGTGTCTCCGAATGAAATTGATCGTTGTTGTAAGGAATGTCATTGCCTATTGATTGAGAAATGACCTTGTTTTGCCGTTAAGTTACCTTGTATGGGTTTATTGTGTTTGTTATGACCAGTTGACCTTTGCATGCATGCAGTTTGTTGTAAGTTACCTTGCATTGAGTTTGGTATGACAAGTTACCTTGCATGGAGTTTTTTGTAAGTTAACTTGCTTGGTGTTTGTTATGACCAGTGACAAGTTAACTTGGATGGTGTTTGGTATGACAAGTTACCTTGCTTGGTGTTTGGTATGGCAAGTTACCTTGCTTGGTGTTTGTTATGACCAGTGACCTTGCATAGTTAACTTGCATGGAGTTTGTTATGACAAATTACCTTGCATGATGTTTGTTATGACCAGTTACCATGCATAGTTTTTCTTGTAAGTTAACTTGGATGGTGTTTGGTATGACAAGTTACCTTGCTTGGTGTTTGGTATGGCAAGTTACCTTGCTTGGTGTTTGGTATGGCAAGTTACCTTGCATGCACTTTGCGACGATAGCGGGCCACATCCAGCAGCGACCTCGATGGAGTCTGTTACATTTTCCCATGTGACGATGATACCTCCTGTGGGGACGAAGTTCTTGATTCCTACCACGGCGTTAGATATGTTGGTACCAAACATGGCCAGTTCAGCACGGTCATGACTGGTGTTCAGCGTCCTGTAATAAATATTACCGGCACCACTGTGGGTGTCCAGTGCCTCCCCGCTGTGGTAGAAAGGGGCGATGATAGGATAGTCGTAGGATGGGATGACATTTCCACTACTGAAGTCAAAGTTACCATACTCTGCTCTCACATCGAAAGATAAAAAACCGTCAGTTGTTAGCTGAAAAAATTAAATGTGCGTTTAAAAGTATCTGAGATGATACTGTGACATCTTTACGATATTGTGATTCGTGTATATACAATGCCCTACAGGTAGGACATTAGGGAGTGGAACGACTGGTTCGTCCGTTGATAGTATAATGTGACCAGGTGGGGAATGTTGCTTGGTGTCTTCGGCAGCATACTTTAGTGAAATAGCACTATAAAAAGGAAATATTTCTATTCTACAAGAAGACACAATACACATATACCACACTCTCCCAAAAATCACACCACGCACAGCATACACGCCACACACCACATACAAGGGAGGCCATCCTTGTATGACCCTGGTTGTTAATAGGACGTTAATATAAGCAAACAAACAATAAAATAAAGTAATATATACAAATACATTCTCTACTTTTTTTAGTTTTATGTATATCTAAGTGGTAATTAAATGGGGCTTGTTCCTGCATAATTTGATTTACAATAGTAGAATAATACCACTTGAGAATGAGAATCTCTATAGACACTTTATAATGTAACGTTAACCTACCAAGATCTGACGAGCAGCTAGTATTAACTGTCTCACTTAACTGAATCACCATTACATTTGGTCCGTCGTTAAAATAGTGCGTACGGAGGCAAATAATAAAACAAATGGTTTTCATATTTTATTACTTCAATTTTGGAGAATAGCCTAAAATTGATAAGTTTTGAGAGCCTTAATAATTTTAGAGGTCAATATCATAAACTCCATAAAAACATAGAAATTGAAAGTTCCAGAAAGCTGCTTTACATAGGGAACTAGAAGGAATATCTTATAATAAAGTAATAATCATTATTGTCTTAAGAAGAATGAATGGATAACGAAAAGTTAAGTGTATAGTTACCCATATACTTGAGTACCGGCCGCCATAGAATGCGAAGTACTTGCCCTGAGGGAGATCGATCCTAGCTTTCTTGTGGGCGGTGGCATCTAAACTCACAATACCTTTGTCGTAGAATGACGGCTCTTGGCCTGCAGAAAAAGGGCCCAGTGTTACTACAACTTGTTTGAATCGAAGTAGGAATTAAATAATTGGCGAATAAAAATAATTAGGTAAACAAATTATTTTTTACAATCTGGCTCCAATTTGTCAAGTTCCGGGAGTAAGTAAAATATAGTTCCACAATAAATTTATCGTTTTAAATCCATTTATTCCATATTATTTTTTTTATTTTTTTTTTAATAATAACACAATGCTTTCCATTGCATTCGAACTGATGTTGATATGGAACCTTTGTCATGGCATATATTTTGGCCTAACCGGATGCGCATTCACATAAGGGGAGAAGTCAGTGTTTCGGTTTGTGTTCTTGCGCAGCAGCCCCTCTGCGTTTACGCAAGTGTAAACGATTGCCCGGTTGGTAAGTTTATATAAGAAAGTGAAAACGGAAATGTAAATATATAATAATATAACAAAGCATATAAATAAAACAACAGTTAAACATCTGTATCAAAATAGATTTTCTAATGTAGCTAGTTACCATTGATATCACTGACAAGTCATTAAAAGAATCGATTGGATGTTTTATACAATCCATAAACTAAGAAAGTACTTTATAAAATGAGAAAGTATTTTGATCATATATTAACTAAATCTGTTCATTTTCTTTAACAGGTTAATGAATGCGACATCCATCATAAGTATCTTACATCCTCGCCATCACAGAGATGAACAAAAACAAAACATCCATATATATACATATATATTATAACACATGTTCAATTTAACTATGATATTCAAGTATTTTCGTATTTCAGTTAGTCATGCTTTCATATCCTTCTAGAAGTTATATTACAAAATCTACAAGCCACCTTTAACCTTATCAATGAAATGAATGCTTTACTTTTGTTTAAAAATAAATGTTTACCAATAAATGGATACATAGGTAACCACACATTGCTTAATTAGTTGTGGTTTTATTATCGTTTTCTCCGTAACAGTTGTATCTTTAGCAATGACTAAGAGTGCGTGGACGATATAATCCTATCGCTTTCCTGGCCTCTATTTATGTGATTTGATGCGGTGTGGGCCGGTGTAACGTTGAAAATGGACCTCCGTTGAAAATTGACCTCGGGTCAGTTTTCAACGTTGAAAACGGACCCCGAATGCCGTTGAAAATTGAACATGCCGTTGAAAATTGACGGTGTCTAGGGTCAATTTTCAACGGGAGGTCTGTTGAAAAATGACCGTTGAAAAATGGCCTTGGCAAACTATCAACGGATGGTCTGTTGAAATATGATCCTAGTACATTCACATATATAACTGTTGCACAAACTCTGTTATTTAAATTACGTAATCACCTCGATTTGAATTGAAATTTGGTATTGTTATCATCGTAACAAATACCTCATTTAAACATTTTAGGTGCTTGTATGTTCATTATGGAGAATACGTCACTACAAAACTTTCATTTTTCTATAGTCATTTTGTTCGTCCGTGTAGATAATGTTAATTTAATTGTTCTCAGACTGAGGAATTGCTAAATAACACTGAGGTAACGTAGTAAATAAAAAGGAATAGTTGTTATCAACTGCATGCAAAGTTTGTACTACATGTATGTGGTGTTCACTTCCGAGTACCAGTGGTAGTGTTACAAAACTATAATTATGGGATATTATTAATTTGTTTCTTAATGATTTTTTATGATTATATTTTCGACGATTTAACGTTTGTCAGATATTCAGTAATTGTTAATATATATTTATTCCCTGCAAAACAAGAATGCATGTATTATATATCTGCGTATGGATCAGTTATGTTGTGTTCTGCGTATGGTTGTGTTGTGTTGTTGTATTGTTTTGTGGTTGTGTGTTTTTGTGTTGTGTGTTGTTTGTTGTGTGGTGTTGTTGTGTGTTGTGTTGTTGTTCCGTGTTTGTGTAGTGTTGTTACATGTATGTGATGTTTTTGTGATGTGTTGTTGCGTTATGTTGTGTTGTTAGGTGGTGTGTTGTATTGTTGTTGTGTTATGTGTTGTGTTGTGGTTGTGTGTTGTTGTGTTGTGTTGTGTGATGTGTTGTTGTGTAATGTGTTGTTTTATGTTGTATGATGTTGTGCTGTGTTATGTTGTCGTGTGTTGTGTTGTCGTGTGTTGTGTTGTTGTGTGTAATTGTGTTGTTTTTGGGTGGTGTTGTATTGTTGTTGCGTGGTTGTGTGTTATGGTTGTGTTGTGTGTTTTGTTATGTGTGTTGTTGTGTTGTTGTCGGGTGTTGTGTTGCTGTGTATTGTTGTGTTGTTAGGTGGCGTTGTATTGTTGTTGTGTTGTATGTTGTGGTGTGGTTGTGTTGTGTGATGTTGTGTTGTGTTGTTGTGTGATGTTTTGTTGTGTGATTTTGTGTTGTGTTATGTTGTGTGATGTTGTGTTGTGTAATGTTGTCGTGTGTTGTGTTGTTGTGTGTTACTGTGTTGTTTTTGGGTGGTGTTGTATTGTTGTTGCGTGGTTGTGTTGTGTGTTGTGTTATGTGTTGTTGTGTAATGTTTTGTTGTTATGTTGTGATGTGTTGTGAGATGTGTTGTGGTTTCGTGGTGTTGAGGTGTCGTGTTGTGTTGTTTTGTAAAAACGAGTTCTTATAGGGTCACTTTTCAACGGGGTCTATTTTCAACGGGTCGGTGTAAAAAGTGCGCTGAATGTTCAGTTTTCAACGGGGGTCCATTTTCAGTTACAACATACAGATTGATAACATATCACAACAATGGAAAACACAACAACGCGGCCAGGGCCGACACATTTATAAATACTTATATTGTGTTTTAGAGATGTTTTTATTCTCCACGAACACTTTTATTGTTGTGTGATTTTCCAGGTTATATAAATTTTTGCACTAATACCAAATTTATCAAGGCATTGAATGATTTATCGCTAATTTAGTATTACCTCTTACTCATAATGAATACAACATTATCAATTAAGAATCAATCACTTGTACTGCAAATCACTTAACAAATGATGTTCACATAGCGCATGCATTTCAGGACAAATACAAATACATTTGTAAATGAATAAAAAAATAAAATGAAATCAATCTTTGTAGAGAACAAAACTCAGGAAGCAATCTTTTAAAATATTGTTTCATAGTGTTACATAATGATTAAGTTAAAGTCACAACGATATAATATAATATGTATATGCTACCATCGCTGGATATCCTGAACTACCTATTGAAGAATGTTATACTGTAATAATATATACCAGTCAGAAGAATGTAACTTACGAATCAGCATTACTATGGCAACAGATGAACAAGGATAAAATTAATGCATTTAATAGCATTTTTATAGCCAATAACCATTCCTGATAGTTATTTATCGAATACGACTACAAAACAAATGCCACCGATAACAGTGAGGATGGCATCATATTAGGTCACTGAACTAGAGCTGTGGTTTGTGGCACCATATTAGGTCACTGAACTAGAGCTGTGGTTTGTGGCACCGTATTAGGTGACTGAACTAGAACTGTGGTTTATGACACTATATTAGGTCACTGAACTAGAGCTGTAGTTTGTAGCACCATATTAGGTGACTTAACTAGAGCTGTGGTTTGTGTTACCATATTAGGTGACTTAACTAGAGCTGTTGTTTGTGGCACCATGTTAGGTCACTGAACCATAAATGTGGTTGTGGTACTATATTAGGTCACTGAACTATAGATGTGATTTGTGGCACCATATTATGGCACTGAAGTAAAGATATGGATTGTGGCACTATATTAGGTCACTGAACTAGAGCTATGGTTTATAACGCTATATTAGGTCACTGAAGTATAGATATGGATTGTGGCACTATATTAAGTCACTAATTTAGAGATGTGATTAATGGCACCATATTACAATATGTAGGTAACTGAAGTATATATATGGATTGTGGCACTATATAAGGTCACTAAATTAGAGATGTGTATTGTGGCATTATATTACAACATGTAGGTAACTGAAGTATATATATGGATTGTGGCACTATATAAGGTCACTGAATTAAAGATGTGTATTGTGGCACCATATTACAACATGTAGGTAACTGAAGTATAGATATGGATTGTGGCACTATATAAGGTCACTAAATTAGAGATGGGTATTGTGGCATTATATAACAACATGTAGGTAACTGAAGTATAGATATGGATTGTGGCACTATATTAGGTCACTGAATTAAAGATGTGATTTGTGGCACCATATTACAATATGTAGGTAACTGAAGTATAGATGTGGATTGTGGCGCTATATTAGGTCATCGAATTAAACATATTGTTTGTGGCACCATATTACAATATGTAGGTAACTGATGTAAACTTATGGTATGGATTGTGGCACTCTTTTTGGGTCACTGAACTAGAGCTGCTGATTATGGCACTATATTAGGTCACTGAACTAGAGTTGTGGTTTGTGGCCATCTATCAGGTCACTGAACTAGAGTTGTGGCTTGTGGCACTCTATCAGGTCACTGAACTAGACCTGTGGATTATGGCACTATATTAGGTCACTGAAGTATAGATATGGATTTTGGCACTATATTAGGTCACTGAACTAGAGCTGTGGTTTGTGGCATTTTGTTATGTCACTGAACTAGAGCTGTGGTTTGTGGCACTATATTAGGTCACTGAACTTGAGCTGTGGTTGGTGGCACGATATTAGGTCACTGAACTAGAACAGTGGTTTGAGACACTATATTAGGTCACTGAACTAGAGCTGTGATTTGTGACACTATATTAGGTCACTAAACTAGAGCTGTGATTTGTGGCTCTATATTAGGTCACTAAACTAGAGCTATGGTTTGTGACACTATATTAGGTCACTGAACTAGAGCTGTGGTTTGTGGCTCTATATTAGGTGACTGAATTAGAGCTGTAGTTTGTGGCACTATATTAGGTGACTTAATTAGAGCTGTGGTTTGAGACACTATATTAGGTCACTGAACTAGAGCTGTGATTTGTGACACTATATTAGGTCACTGAACTAGAGCTGTGATTTGTGGTTCTATATCAGGTCACTGAACTAGAGCTGTTGTTTGTGACACTATATATATAAGGTCACTGAACTGTACTAGAGCTGTGGATTGTGGCACTATATTACAAAATGTAGGTAACTGAAGTATAGATATGGATTGTTGCACTATATTAGGTCACTGAACTAGAACTGTGGTTTGTTACACTATATTAGGTCACTGAACTAGAGCTGTGGTTTGTGACACTATATTAGGTCACTGAACTAGAGCTGTGATTTGTGGCTCTATATTAGATCACTGAACTAGAGATGTGGTTTGTGACACTATATTAGGTCACTGAACTAGAGCTGTGGTTTGAGACACTATATTAGGTCACTGAACTAGAGCTGTGGTTTGTGACACTTTATATTAGGTCACTGATTTAGAGCTGTGTAGTTTATGAGACTCCATTAGGTCACTGAACTAGAGCTGTGGATTATGGCACTTTATTAGGTCACTGAAGTACAGATATGGATTTTGGCTGTGTTGAGACACTATATTAGGTCACTGAACTAGAGCTGTGGTTTGTGCATTTTATTATGTCACTGATTTAGAGCTGTAGTTTATGACACTCCATTAGGTCACTGAACTAGAGCTGTGGATTATGGCACTCTATTAGGTCACTGAAGTACAGATATGGATTTTGGCAATATATTAGGTCACTGAACTAGAGCTGTGGTTTGTAGCATTTTATTATGTCAATGAACTAGAGCTGTGGTTTGTGTCATCAAATTAGGTCACTGAACTAGAGCTGTGGTTTGTGACACTATATTAGATCACTGAACTAGAGCTGTGGTTTGTGACACTGAATTAGGTCACTGAACTAGAGCTGTGGTTTGTGACACTCCATTAGGTCACTGAACTAGAGTTTTAGTTTGTGTCATCAAATTAGGTCGATGAACTAGAGCTGTGGTTTGTGACACTAAATCAGGTCACTGAACTAGAGCTGTGGTTTGTGACACTGAATTAGGTCACTGAACTAGAGCTGTGGTTTGTGACACTCCATTAGGTCACTGAACTAGAGCTGTGGTTTGTGGCATTGTATAAGATCATTTGTGTAGTTGTGCATTAGTAGCAATACCACGATTACCATGATATCAGAAAATATCACATTGTTAGGTTACCTCTTACTTAACACATTTCCTGCAATTGGAATAATGTGAACTCAAAACAGGTAGTATTTTTTTCTGAATCCGGAAGTGTAGGATTTGTTTTATAGCTTAGCTATGTTTGTATGAAGGTTGATTCTACTGAGCCTCCTCACATTGAAATAACGTTTAAATACAATGTACTAACCTTTAAACGAATAGGTTTTAATTATTGCTGCTAGAATTTAAATACGATTATTACATACGATATTGTTATCTTTTGTTAGGGACCAATTCCAGTTGCCCACACTGTTGCCTGTCTTTGCTCTTACACAAATCATAGATTATATATTAAACCAATGACAAATAAGTTTTCTTTGGGTTTACAATTGCCATAACATAAAAACAAAAATCAATTGCTGATTTTGATACGAAAGCAAGACCCCAAAATCAATTACTAAACAAATGTTGATGTTTGCAAGAATAATATAAAACTTGCTCTTTGATTTTTTTTTATCTGAATAGAGGAGTATGTTTTTTTGAAATACATAGCCCGATATTGTATAACATGCTGAACTTTGCATACCTCTGTCCACACATGAACAATAGTGATTACAACAATCCAGGAATCCCGTTTGTTATCATGTCGTGTTACTTAGTAGTCATTCGTAGGTTTGAGTGGAACCTTTTTATCTAACCTTAAATTATATTTTACTGATAAATGTTACGTTACTGATGTATCAGAACTAGTTTTCGGAGTTCATGTACAGTATACTTATGGTAGATGTCGGCTAAGAGATTTTACCTGAAAGTGTAGACCAATGTTCCCGCCGAGGCTAAACTCACTTGGTGGCACATTACGAAATGAATAATGCATAGCTATATGTTTATAAACCTAATTAAGATGTTATATATAAATGTTGATTAAAATGAAAGCTAAATCGTGACGAGGCGTGGTAGAGAAGTCTTCCCGCGCTAATGCAGAACATGGTGTAAACATTGGACACGGTCACACAAGAAGTAAAGTCAATGTAAACAGACAAATTGACATTTAAAACAAAGGTTTTTGTCGACTACACGCAGAGGAAAACATATGATTTATAATGTATACGTGCAGCATTGTACAATAAACACAGGTAAGTTATGCACACTTTTAACAAATTAGATTGATGCAACTCGTGCTAATCACAATGCCCAAACATAGAAAACAACTGTTGCTACCTTATATCTATATAAAACATTTTTGCGCAGTTACGATTGTGAAATATTTTATACGAACCTTTGATGAGAGTTATGATGCATACAAACAGTATCCATTTGAATTTTAACAGTCCTGAGGACGCCGCCATCTTGAATGAGTCGCGGTATCCGCCGGGTTGTGGACTTGAAGATAACGAGGGCCAAGGTAGACGGACGCGGGCGTTATCACTTGTTTACCAATACTGATTATCAGGTAGGTCTTCAGAACTCCTCGCTGTGTTCAGCACGGAGATCAAAACATAGTTTTACCGTCAAATTAGTTGGAAAAGTGGATTTACTTGTTGACATTCATTTCTTGTTAATTTGCCGAAAATAATGATTTCTTTTTCATAACAAGTAGTCTTTTACAATACAGAAATCAATGTTTCCTTTATAATTTGATATTTTTAAAGATAGAATTGGTGTTTGAGATATTGGTAAGATATAAAAATGGCTTAGATATCGCACTTTGCAGTCCATACAACTATTGCTTCTAACGACAATAAATTTTCCAGCACAAATCTGAATGTAGAGATGCCCTCATCTCTTCATTTGTACTCTTATCAGAGACTTCACGTTATCACGTTAACAAATACCCACAATAAAGAAACTCGGTTCGCTCTCCCTTAACGGTCAACACGACTAAACCAAGCCAGCTAATTATGTCACGTATCCGACACACCTCCGGGTATGTCTGCCGAACAGTGCGCGTGACTGAGGGGTTTGCAAATAGCAATGACAGCTGGATTTATCAATTGCTATTGTATAATTTAGAAGACCTTTCAGAAAACCCCCCATTAATATTGGGTTATCTCATTATTGCATTTCTAAAAAGACTGAATTATATTTTTGCTTCTTTAAGTTATGATGAATCCGCGAAGAGAGATGGTACTGATTTGAGAGGAATGACCGTTGACATTTTATAAATGTCAGCTACCCGAGTGCCCTGGAACTGATAGTGGACGATAAGACCCGGCTGGAAGGCGATAACAGTTATACGTGTGGGCTTGGTATGTCACCCACACACGATTCGTCATCTCAGTAAAACATATATCACCAACCTGGATTATCGGGCGGTGACGCGCCTTCGTATTATCTCCTACTGACAGTGTCACTAGATAATATAGAGATCTGATAAAATATTTAGTCATCACTACCCCAGAGGAAGTAAATGGACTTATAGCTTTTATGATTCCCGCGAGAACTTTACATTCTCCGATAACTTTCCATAAACTGAACAACTTATGCAAAGTCTTCATTTACATAATACTTCATGTAATCATTAGTGATTTTGATTTTGGTAATTCCAAGAAAAAAACTCAATTCTTTGTTCGGCGGGGATTGCAAAATCCCTTTTTGTTCAAATATGGTGTTGAAGGATCTGTATACCAATAGAACACTTCACTAAATTATTTTAATCTTATCTCCAATACGTCACCTTATCGATAAACAAACAAGTCACTATTGACTCACCGATCACTCAAATGTTTTCATAGAACATATAGTACGCGTTATCTATCGTGGTATCATATGACAAACCGGATGAGTTTATATTTCTCCGTACAATATGTTTGCCTTTCATCTTTGTCCTGATGTTAAAAGTTTGTGTAATCTGTTTCTAATTTTGGAATGGGGTGTAATCTTTGTAAGTTGTTGAATATATCGGTGAAAGTAAGAAAAGTCTCTCCAATGATTCTTTTAAATCCGTATCTATATTCCGATTTCTTTACCTAAAACGACACAATTTAAATACCATTAATTAGTGGTGTATTATATCACATTAACAATTTTCCCGTACATCCTCTCAACAGCAAGGTCGTGGTTTACCCCCATAATCATCTTATATTAATAACAATATATGGTATGTGCTGCTAGCCAATAATCGTCCAACCAATTCCAAAAGCTTCTTCAGTATTTACCAGCTTATTCTAACATAAACCTTTAAGAAAAGTTCGCACAATTTCTACAAGGTGGTGATTTGGTAAGTTCAGCCTCGTTTTCCGATCACTTATACGACGAAAGTATTTAGAGATAAAATGTAGAGTTTAATTGCACATATAGGATAAGCTTCTACCTATAGATCCGACAAATCGCCATTATTATTTTAATAAATAGCATTTATTGAGATCTATTACCGGGGTTATTTCAGTCCCTGATAAGTAACTGTCCAGTTCTGACAACACAATGCAGGGTTCTAATAATTATTCGAAGTTTTCTAAATATGTATAGTCCTTTGTTTTGAAATGATCCATGCACTTTTGAATACATCAGACCATTGCATCATTCGTTTCATTTTAGATGAGCACCATCACCCACAGAATAGAAACTACATGTATTGAAGGTGAGCATAATTTTTATCAATCTGATTATTTCACTTATCAGAAGGGTGTAATTTAATACACATTTCACAAAAGAAAAGGATTAAATACCGTAAGGAACAATTTGAACATTTTCAGTGATAAAGTGTCAATTTATAACTAGAGATCAATGAAGAAAACAACTAATAAAATGATAAGTATTGAAGACAGGGTAGGGTTTTAAATTACATGTTTATTGGGCATGTGATGACAAAGCTCCCGATGCCGTATTTATAATAGAATGGTTCATTAACAGAGGGTTTATCTCTCTCTACTCATGATTCTACAGGGTCTTCCACCATTGGATACAATGATTAAAGTCATCAACACAATGACAGGCCACACAAATAACATCTCAAACAAAAGGCACCACTCTCACATTGTCTCGCGATACACAGACGGGGACACCAGACATCCTGATAGCTCTAGCATGTCTGTGGAGTTCGGTTTATCATGATGATTTCAGCAACCGAAACACTGCCGACTAACATAGGTGTCTACATAGTATTAACAATAAGAAAAATATAACAGAAAATCAATCACTGGTGACACATAAATATATCCAATATCAAAATCTACTCGAAATTTAGCACACGATTTTGACTTCTAAACTACATCGAGTACACTACGTTCCGGGGAACATCTGAAAGGGATTGAACACACCACTTTCCTGGAAACATATGTAAGGGTATGAACGGTAAAGAGCTACAACAGCCATTCTATGTATCGCGAGACAAAAAAGAATCGGCACACTGTTTGATTTTAAACAATACCAACATATCATATAATAAAACAAATGTAATACCATGAAACTGTTCGTCATCCAACTCGCGTCTAATTTGTCAACGATTATTGACAGGGTAAATTGTCATTGTTCGTTAAATGTCCACAAACAGTATTGGTTTTATAGTCTTAGTAAGTAAATAATCAAGTGAACTTTTAATAAAGTGTAAAAATTACTGCAGTTTCTGCAAACACCCCTTAATAGCAAATCAGTTCGTAAACCTTTCCGGGCTAAACATAGGCTCGTTGTCACTAGAACAGCTAGCAGTTCTTGCATTCTAACTCCCAATGAAGACCACTCACTCCGACAGACAGTTCCATGGCTTATAGAATGTTAACCTACAGTAATGAGATCATGTGATTAAAATAGAAATGTTCTAGAGCATCACCTTAGGCGGCGACACAAAAAGCGGGTATTAAAACATAGCCACCGAAACTGTATCCACTCAATCTTAAAAAATTACAAATGGCGTAACACGAAATACATCATTTCATTATTTTCTTGTTTCAAGATGTTGACGAAAACTGAAAGCCCAACCACTAAGGCGAAAACAAATGAGTGGAGAAGTGTGGAACACTACACAGAAAAGGATATTAAACTATTTCAAAATTTACAAAATGAATTATAAGTTCAACCTTATAAGTAGCATTAGACGGATGACATTCATAATACTGAGAGATAATGTTCAGACAAGGATCTAAATGTCTGCTTGTACTTTGATGTCATTGTTCTTAGCTTCTACACTAGTACGCATTTAAAATAGCATGACTGATAGTCGACACATTTGTATGTATTTAGAACGATATGAAAACTATAATTTGTACATATTGATAGAGAATCCTAATAATAACGAATATCTAGTGTAAATGCTGATAGCAAACTCAATAACATTGGGTATGTTACTATGGGCCTACCAATAAATAAAGATGTACTATAACTTCACGTGAAAACTAAACCGTAAATAATTTACATAATAGAAATGATATGTAATTTTTTCATAAATAATGGATAACTTAATGAATGTATGATAACCAGTATCCTTCATCAGTAATAAACCAGAAACAGTACTTTGTATATATGTAACGTGTTCAGATGTAAAGACCTCGGCATTATATTTAGATCTGGAAAATAAAGCGGGTAGATGGATTGAAGCAAAAGTCTCAAATATACGTGGTAAGTTTCATTTTTTTATATTTATTTCACTTTTGTTTTTCATGAATAGTGTTTATCAACAGAAACCGTATGTTTGAGATTGCATAGCTATGATCAGAATCAAAAATCGAGTTTAGTAATTAAATCACCAACCATTAATTTCTTTATCTAGATATAGTAATTAAATAACTACCATTTCATTTACTCATTTAGATATAGTAATTAAATACCTACCATTTTATTACTTATTTAGATAAAGTAATTACATTCCTACCATTTCATTAAGTTATCTATTGTTTCATGTTACTCCAGTTCTTGTTTTGGTTTAAAGTGAATAGTCTCTATTTAGTAGAGCGGAGCTCATATTTTGATATATCACCTAGTAAGGTCGTCAATAATATCAATGACATATACTTACATGAATTAATGCCTTGACATGAAGTCTAAGAACATTCAATTTAGGTTTAAATTCAAACTTCACACATGAAATAAAAAAACCCACTTAGCATTTGATTATTTTTGTCAAAAATGCATATTGGACAATACTTTCACGTAGTGAAATATTTAAAACTTTTAGTAACAACCGGATGAAGACACATTACTGATGGCAAGATGAGCAAAATAAATATGTATTCATATCTTCTGTTATGGTGTAATTACATTAAAAATAATTACTTTGTAATTAATTGATAGTGTAACTATGAAATATTGATTTTTTTTAATTTTATTACCAAGACGATTCATCATCTAAGATGTCCTTAAAATGAATGTCCTCTTTTCGTGTATAAATATACATATAACTCAATCACCCACACAAGGAAGGAAGCAAAATGTTTACAAAACAGAAACTATAACATATTATCTTGTCACCTTACTATATTACACTTTAGTCTTGTGTTCTTTGCGATATACACAAATCTTAACAGATCAGAGGAAAACATCAACACGAAATGACTGTTATTTGTCCATGGTATTTATTCGATTATACCGAGAAAATAGGTGATAAAATACTTTAATATACTTACATTTTGATATTCGTTATATAAATGCTGTCCATCAATGATATCAGGACAATTAAAATGAGACAATATGTTCACCAAAAACTCAATAATTTAGGTCTGACTATTAACACCAGTTTTTATAGTTATCTCCCTTTTCACCATTCATAGTTATCTCCCTTTTCACCATTCAATCACAATGAGAAGCAAGCTTTGTCTGACAAAGCTCTTAATATCATTCTGTCAAATAAGGTTCATTCACACAGCGCAATGAGAAGTAGATACTGTCTGACCGAGCTCCTTGAGAAGCAGTACGAGCTTTAAAAAAAGAGCTCGTCATTCATCAAACAGTCAAATGAGAAATAAGCTCTGTCAGAAGGAGCTCTCGTACAAACGCCATGAGAAACCTGCTCCGCCAAATAGAGATCACCTACATACGAGATGAGAAATAAGCTCTATTGACAAATGTCTTACATACAATGAGATGAAAACAAGTTCTTTCTGACAGGGTTCTTACACACAGCGACATGACGTCATAACATGTACAAAATTCACATGAATGAATACGTCCAACAATGTGGCAATGTCCAAGTGTTAAACAAAACGTATAGGTACGATATATACATAAAATAGAGAGTCGTTCTCTTGCATCATGGCGGCACATAAACATTTATCACATTTATAAGTTGATGAATTTGTTGGGAGCTTTATACTTATTATACTTAACTACGCTAATTCTTGCTTAATGCATAACTCATTTGAGTTTGCTAAAATGAGTTTGCTATCCGCTTAACTGCTATGGAAAATTAAATCTGTGAGAATATACATAACCATTCAATAGCATATAATGTTTCAGGCGAAATTGAAAGCTTCTAGCATGTAGTAAACAAAGATATATCGGGCATTTGACGCTATTTTCGAAGATATACAATAGTGTATGAACAAAATAAAACAATATCAAATGAGATAAACCCTAACTATGATGCTGATACGCATAAAGAGACTAATGAAGACCTCCATGGAAATGGGATCCAACCTTTGATCGTTAATGAATATCACATGTTGCTAACAATGAAAGGCAAATTTAAACATGATTGTATATAAACATCATATGGCCATAATTATAATTACCCTTTGTACTATGATCACCTGTAATACTTCAGTATAAAGTTGTGTGGGTGATCATGTTGATTTATCATCATACTAAATTATGCTACTAGAATAATATCAGCTACAATAGGTCAGGAAATCATACTTGGATGTACATAAGATTTGGAATTAGCCTAGCGTTTATATAATCATCACACAGCAGAGCCATTATAATGTACTCAAATCATTAAATTTATAAATAAAGGATAATTCAGTGAAATTACAATAATATCGATGCATGATATAATACATATATATGGCAACACATCTTTCTCCCTGGTATAGATTAAGATCATGCGGTTTTTGTTTGTTCTAAATACCTTTTACAATACCAAATACATAAACATGTCTACAACACTAAAAAATTAATTCATGATGTATTAAAACTTAAATATTTAAGATAACTAAAAATCTTCACGTTCTCATTTCTCAAATGGTTTCGTCAAGGTCATTGATTTTCATCGATTTAAACTGCATCAGTCCTTTTAAATTATCATACATTAAGGAATCATTTTCTCTGAATGCTCTACAGGGATATATTTTCTGATAATGTTGTAATTTAAAGTTGATCATTGGTTTCAAATAAAACCCTTGTTTCAGCCATTCCATAATGTATAAGTTGAGGAATTCGGTATGTTGACATTTTCGAATATATACCGTATCATTTTATATCAGATGAAGATTTATATAAAACATACATCGAAACCGTATCATTTTATATCAGATGAAGATTTATATAAAACATACATCGAAACCCAACGATCTTTCTGTCTTTTAAATATAAGAAAATTGACTATAATTTTTTTCACAAGACAAATATCATACACACGACTAATAGACAACTATACAATTACCCGTTAAGCTTGAGCTTTTCAGTCTACTCTGTAACTGGCCCAAATTCACATGATACATTTGCGAGTAGTAAAAGATTTCAATTTTCTTATCATGGTGCCATCATGCTGTATTTACCTAGGAAATATTTCGGATTAGTTAAATGGTTAAAACATTTTACGTTCGAAAAACAGACAAATTGAAACGATTGTTACATGAAATACACGTATCCTTATTTTAACAACTACTAGAGAACAATTTACCTGCATGCATAAACATTTCACAGAGGTAAATGATTATATACATCTTGTCCAACAGCTTTACTCACCAATGAAGTTCACTCAGGGAGCAATGTGAAACTAACCTAGGTGTATTTGAGTACTTTCAAAGCCGATATACACAATACAGGTAGATATTTCAATCTTTCCTAAAACGATATTGATTGTTGAAATCTTTTAGTAAGCAATGTGTGTGGTGTACGATAATTTTGTCCATAAAGTCAATTCATATCAATCACAAATTTGCCTAGTCGATATTATCAGCTATGATTGACAGGAAATGTCATGATTTTTTTAGGAAATAAGCTGGAATTTCTGCTTAGAATTCCTGATGAAAAAGTATTGCACATTCAACATTGTTAGTAATGATTCGCTCTCTACTAAATAAAATTAGTAAAACAATGATAAGATGCAGAAGTTAGACTTTCTGCTACTTTTTCATCTGATGTTAAGATTTTCCGTATATCTAATGTCTGTCATGTTTTATAGTGTATCAGATTTAATACTTGGTATACTGGTTCTGGCCATTTCATGGTCAGACTTGTCCATAATTAGATACTACCTCACCTGTTCGGTATCACTAAAATTAACCGTGGAGTCGCCATAGACTTAGCATACAGTCGTTACTTCCTTGTCCCTCGACTAAAACTGCAGTTCATATAATCTTTATAAAACCAAACCTCCAAACTAGACAAAACTGAAAGCTTCATACAATAAAAGCATGCTAAAACACATTTTGAAAGACATCACAAAAATATGTTTTTTGCAGATTGTCTAGGTTTGCTACTGTATATTTCAGATCAGAGAACGAATCAGAACAGTTGATACATCAGAAACACCCGTCCTTCCAGCTTTCGTCACTTGATCTGGCGACAGCAGATGGCCTGGGAGAGGGAATAGCGGACCTGGAAATCAAATTTTATAAGTAAAATTTCCAGCATACATATACATAACGTATTGGTAGCTTTTGGAGATTTCTAAGTCGAATAAACACTCACTAAGGTTATCCATACGATTATATAGCGGCAATAAATAATTATGAAATAATGAAAATAGATTTCTGCTGATATGAATTGGTTAATAGCGAGTTTTGCCAAATAAATCCAAATTTTGCAAAAACAATCTAGACAGAAATGCCATATTCTCTGTTGGAAACCCTATTTTAACAACACTAGTTGGAGAGCTTAAAAGCTGTAAAACAGGTAACGTTCCACCTGTCTTACAATTTCCCAATAAAATGTATAATTTTTACAAGCCAATCTTTTGTCTTAAATAGATTACAATGTTTTGCACATTTGCAGCTACACATGCTGAGAATAAAGGTGATTTTTTTTCTGTAGGAATACAATATATCCACTGACCTCCTGGGTGTTGCTATCCCCGACTTCCCCCCTGGCCCTGCACTCCCTGGTCGCGGTATAGACCTGCGGGCAGGCTGAGGCAGCCCGGTTCTCTGTGGAGACAGACCCCGCCCGACCTGGTTAGGTTGCCGCAGCCCACTAACATTCGGAGAGGCAGGTCGCACCTGTGGTTGTAAGCGTGACAACTGACGGGGCTCCGGTGCCATACGGTCGTAGTCATCGCTACCACCAGATGAATTATTGTCTAAGTATGGGTCACTGGAGTGAAACCCAGGTTGGGGCATCCGAGAGACATTTGGTAAACTCCTCCGTAATCCTGACGTTTCTCCTTTAAAACAATTTATGTTATTTAATTTTAAGGAATAAGCGGGCACGTGAAATTGACATAAAATATTCAAGGAAAACGAGTATCCCTTTATACATTATTTTCATAAAACGGCAAAATTCAAGTTATCGGTGTATTTCGTGGATATTCTTTTAGAATGTTTTCCTGCTAATAAATAAGTTGAGACAATTTTCCACTTTAAATTTGAGGATTGAATCATAGGTTTCCTACAGTATATTGTTGTCTATAGGCTTCAGATAACAAGTTGACAGGCTTACCTTTACAGTATTTATACAGGAAGTTGACCTACCTTGGTTTTGAGGAACCTTTACAGTATTGATATAGGAAGTTGACCTACCTTGGTTTTGAGGAACCTTTACAGTATTTATACAGGAAGTTGACCTACCTTGGTTTTGAGGAACCTTTACAGTATTGATATAGGAAGTTGACCTACCTTGGTTTTGAGGAACCTTTACAGTATTGATATAGGAAGTTGACCTACCTTGGTTTTGAGGAACCTTTACAGTATTGATATAGGAAGTTGACCTACCTTGGTTTTGAGGAACCTTTACAGTATTGATATAGGAAGTTGACCTACCTTGGTTTTGAGGAACCTTTACAGTATTGATATAGGAAGTTGACCTACCTTGGTTTTGAGGAACCTTTACAGTATTGATATAGGAAGTTGACCTACCTTGGTTTGGAGGATTTAGATACTGACTTCCATAGGGACTATCCGGAGGACTACTGATGTCCGATCCTATACTGTTACTCTGACTGTTCCTACGCTCACCTGTAAATACAAGGGAGATAATCAGGTAACATAAACATGTAAACGAAATAACCCTGCAAGGTTCACCTAAGCATACTGTGGCATACTTTGGTAACGTCCACATGTTATCCAATCATGTATCTTAGTATAGTTCATCTGTAAGCTAATGCACCTTTAGGGCTCAAAAGATCTTTTACAATTATACCCAAGTGTGTGCAAAATTGAACATTGAAAAATATTTCTAATACTACAAGTCACCGAATAATATTGTCATACATACAAAAAAAAAAGTCATGTACATAACATTGCAGCTACCCAATGATAAAAAGTCAGGGAATTCAACAGACACAGTTGGGATGGAGTTATCAAAAGGTGATAGTGGTGATTGTCAGTCAGTTTAAAGACACAAATTGAAACCGTATTTCAATGATAACATATAATTATGTCACATAGTAAGACATACAGTAGTTTTATGATAACAGCAGTCAAATTGAAGATAAGTTTAGATATTGGGATGAAAAATAAGTTTAAATGGTGTATAAACGGCAGCATTGAAGACACGTTAATGGTGACAGTGGTGGGATATAACTGAAGGACTGTTTTTAATGGTGACAGTGGTGGGATATAACTGAAGGACTGTTTTTAATGGTGACAGTGGTGGGATATAACTGAAGGTCTGTTTTTAATGGTGACAGTGGTGGGATATAACTGAAGGTCTGTTTTTAATGGTGACAGTGGTGGGATATAACTGAAGGTCTGTTTTTAATGGTGACAGTGGTGGGATATAACTTAAGGTCTTTTTTTAATTTTGATAGTGGTGGGATTGAAAACTAGTTTTTTAATGGTGGCAGCGCTGGTATAAATTACCAGCTTTAATCTTCAGACAAAATGCAATGCTTACATTAAAATTGGAGTGGTAACAGATTTGACAAATTCGTTTACAGATTATTAACAAAGCTTTAAGCAAGATAAAGTTGGACAGTTATTCGTTATTCGTTATTCGTTATTCGAATAACGAATAACTGTCTAACTTTACTTCTGGCCGGGTAAAGTAAAGTTAGACAGTTATTCGTTATTCAAGTGTCACCTGTTTTGACGGATGCAGCGAAATTATATATAGTCATTTTTTTTGTTTAATTCTTTGGAATAACTGTAATCTTTCGGAGTTTTCACGTACATATCTACAGCACACATCTTTATAAGCCATCTGAGAGCTTTACTGTCGATTATAATTTATTTTACTGATACCATATCTTCAGTTGCGCTCATATTTATTTACCTTATATCTGCGATGCATCAGAGGTGAAAATTAAGAATTTAACACTTAAATAATTCATTTGAAGCATATAACTAACTCGGGGAACGAGCCCTGAGCTTCAGCTCGGAAACGGGATCTTCGGGTCAAATAACACATATTACATACATTATCAGCCGTATACGGTCCCAGGCAAGTGGGAAGACGTGCTCATGCACGACTTTTGAAGGTGGCTGCCATCTCAGTGGTTCCCATGGAACATTCCATAGCAATCTAATTAGGATTGAAATAGGAACGAACCTTCAGCACTCTGGGGGAGAGTGGATCCCTTACCAAAAACCCCATCTTATATACATTATCAGCCGTATACGGTCCCAGGCAGTGGGAAGACGTGCTTGTGCACGACTTTTGAAGGTGGCTGCCATCTCAGTGGTTCCCATGGAACATTCCATAGCAATCTAATTAGGATTGAAATAGGAACGAACCTTCAGCACTCTGGGGGGAGAGTGGATCCCTTACCAAAAACCCCATCTTATATACATTATCAGCCGTATACGGTCCCAGGCAGTGGGAAGACGTGCTTGTGCACGACTTTTGAAGGTGGCTGCCATCTCAGTGGTTCCCATGGAACATTCCATAGCAATCTAATTAGGATTGAAATAGGAACGAACCTTCAGCACTCTGGGGGAGAGTGGATCCCTTACCAAAAACCCCATCTTATATACATTATCAGCCGTATACGGTCCCAGGCAGTGGGAAGACGTGCTTGTGCACGACTTTTGAAGGTGGCTGCCATCTCAGTGGTTCCCATGGAACATTCCATAGCAATCTAATTAGGATTGAAATAGGAACGAACCTTCAGCACTCTGGGCGGAGAGTGGATCCCTTACCAAAAACCCCATCTTATATACATTATCAGCCGTATACGGTCCCAGGCAGTGGGAAGACGTGCTTGTGCACGACTTTTGAAGGTGGCTGCCATCTCAGTGGTTCCCATGGAACATTTCATAGCAATCTAATTAGGATTGAAATAGGAACGAACCTTCAGCACTCTGGGGGAGAGTGGATCCCTTACCAAAAACCCCATCTTATATACATTATCAGCCGTATACGGTCCCAGGCAGTGGGAAGACGTGCTTGTGCACGACTTTTGAAGGTGGCTGCCATCTCAGTGGTTCCCATGGAACATTTCATAGCAATCTAATTAGGATTGAAATAGGAAAGGAACGAACCTTCAGCACTCTGGGGAAGAGTGGATCCCTTACCAAAAACCCCATCTAATATACATTATCAGCCGTATACGGTCCCAGGCAGTGGGAAGACGTGCTTGTGCACGACTTTTGAAGGTGGCTGCCATCTCAGTGGTTCCCATGGAACATTCCATAGCAATCTAATTAGGATTGAAATAGGAACGAACCTTCAGCACTCTGGGGGAGAGTGGATCCCTTACCAAAAACCCCATCTTATATACATTATCAGCCGTATACGGTCCCAGGCAGTGGGAAGACGTGCTTGTGCACGACTTTTGAAGGTGGCTGCCATCTCAGTGGTTCCCATGGAACATTCCATAGCAATCTAATTAGGATTGAAATAGGAACGAACCTTCAGCACTCTGGGGGAGAGTGGATCCCTTACCAAAAACCCCATCTAATATACATTATCAGCCGTATACGGTCCCAGGCAGTGGGAAGACGTGCTTGTGCACGACTTTTTGAAGGTGGCTGCCATCTCAGTGGTTCCCATGGAACATTCCATAGCAATCTAATTAGGATTGAAATAGGAACGAACCTTCAGCACTCTGGGGGAGAGTGGATCCCTTACCAAAAACCCCATCTTATATACATTATCAGCCGTATACGGTCCCAGGCAGTGGGAAGACGTGCTTGTGCACGACTTTTGAAGGTGGCTGCCATCTCAGTGGTTCCCATGGAACATTCCATAGCAATCTAATTAGGATTGAAATAGGAACGAACCTTCAGCACTCTGGGGGAGAGTGGATCCCTTACCAAAAACCCCATCTTATATACATTATCAGCCGTATAGGTCCCAGGCAGTGGGAAGACGTGCTTGTGCACGACTTTTGAAGGTGGCTGCCATCTCAGTGGTTCCCATGGAACATTCCATAGCAATCTAATTAGGATTGAAATAGGAACGAACCTTCAGCACTCTGGGGGAGAGTGGATCCCTTACCAAAAACCCCATCTTATATACATTATCAGCCGTATACGGTCCCAGGCAGTGGGAAGACGTGCTTGTGCACGACTTTTGAAGGTGGCTGCCATCTCAGTGGTTCCCATGGAACATTCCATAGCAATCTAATTAGGATTGAAATAGGAACGAACCTTCAGCACTCTGGGGGAGAGTGGATCCCTTACCAAAAACCCCATCTTATATACATTATCAGCCGTATACGGTCCCAGGCAGTGGGAAGACGTGCTTGTGCACGACTTTTGAAGGTGGCTGCCATCTCAGTGGTTCCCATGGAACATTCCATAGCAATCTAATTAGGATTGAAATAGGAACGAACCTTCAGCACTCTGGGGGAGAGTGGATCCCTTACCAAAAACCCCATCTAATATACATTATCAGCCGTATACGGTCCCAGGCAGTGGGAAGACGTGCTTGTGCACGACTTTTGAAGGTGGCTGCCATCTCAGTGGTTCCCATGGAACATTCCATAGCAATCTAATTAGGATTGAAATAGGAAAGGAACGAACCTTCAGCACTCTGGGGGAGAGTGGATCCCTTACCAAAAACCCCATCTTATATACATTATCAGCCGTATACGGTCCCAGGCAGTGTGGGAAGACGTGCTTGTGCACGACTTTTGAAGGTGGCTGCCATCTCAGTGGTTCCCATGGAACATTCCATAGCAATCTAATTAGGATTGAAATAGGAACGAACCTTCAGCACTCTGGGGGAGAGTGGATCCCTTACCAAAAACCCCATCTTATATACATTATCAGCCGTATACGGTCCCAGGCAGTGGGAAGACGTGCTTGTGCACGACTTTTGAAGGTGGCTGCCATCTCAGTGGTTCCCATGGAACATTCCATAGCAATCTAATTAGGATTGAAATAGGAACGAACCTTCAGCACTCTGGGGGAGAGTGGATCCCTTACCAAAAACCCCATCTTATATACATTATCAGCCGTATACGGTCCCAGGCAGTGGGAAGACGTGCTTGTGCACGACTTTTGAAGGTGGCTGCCATCTCAGTGGTTCCCATGGAACATTCCATAGCAATCTAATTAGGATTGAAATAGGAACGAACCTTCAGCACTCTGGGGGAGAGTGGATCCCTTACCAAAAACCCCATCTTATATACATTATCAGCCGTATACGGTCCCAGGCAGTGGGAAGACGTGCTTGTGCACGACTTTTGAAGGTGGCTGCCATCTCAGTGGTTCCCATGGAACATTCCATAGCAATCTAATTAGGATTGAAATAGGAACGAACCTTCAGCACTCTGGGGGAGAGTGGATCCCTTACCAAAAACCCCATCTTATATACATTATCAGCCGTATACGGTCCCAGGCAGTGGGAAGACGTGCTTGTGCACGACTTTTGAAGGTGGCTGCCATCTCAGTGGTTCCCATGGAACATTCCATAGCAATCTAATTAGGATTGAAATAGGAACGAACCTTCAGCACTCTGGGGGAGAGAGTGGATCCCTTACCAAAAACCCCATCTTATATACATTATCAGCCGTATACGGTCCCAGGCAGTGGGAAGACGTGCTTGTGCACGACTTTTGAAGGTGGCTGCCATCTCAGTGGTTCCCATGGAACATTCCATAGCAATCTAATTAGGATTGAAATAGGAACGAACCTTCAGCACTCTGGGGGAGAGTGGATCCCTTACCAAAAACCCCATCTTATATACATTATCAGCCGTATACGGTCCCAGGCAGTGGGAAGACGTGCTTGTGCACGACTTTTGAAGGTGGCTGCCATCTCAGTGGTTCCCATGGAACATTCCATAGCAATCTAATTAGGATTGAAATAGGAACGAACCTTCAGCACTCTGGGGGAGAGTGGATCCCTTACCAAAAACCCCATCTTATATACATTATCAGCCGTATACGGTCCCAGGCAGTGGGAAGACGTGCTTGTGCACGACTTTTGAAGGTGGCTGCCATCTCAGTGGTTCCCATGGAACATTCCATAGCAATCTAATTAGGATTGAAATAGGAACGAACCTTCAGCACTCTGGGGGAGAGTGGATCCCTTACCAAAAACCCCATCTTATATACATTATCAGCCGTATACGGTCCCAGGCAGTGGGAAGACGTGCTTGTGCACGACTTTTGAAGGTGGCTGCCATCTCAGTGGTTCCCATGGAACATTCCATAGCAATCTAATTAGGATTGAAATAGGAACGAACCTTCAGCACTCTGGGGGAGAGTGGATCCCTTACCAAAAACCCCATCTAATATACATTATCAGCCGTATACGGTCCCAGGCAGTGGGAAGACGTGCTTGTGCACGACTTTTGAAGGTGGCTGCCATCTCAGTGGTTCCCATGGAACATTCCATAGCAATCTAATTAGGATTGAAATAGGAACGAACCTTCAGCACTCTGGGGGAGAGTGGATCCCTTACCAAAAACCCCATCTTATATACATTATCAGCCGTATACGGTCCCAGGCAGTGGGAAGACGTGCTTGTGCACGACTTTTGAAGGTGGCTGCCATCTCAGTGGTTCCCATGGAACATTCCATAGCAATCTAATTAGGATTGAAATAGGAACGAACCTTCAGCACTCTGGGGGAGAGTGGATCCCTTACCAAAAACCCCATCTTATATACATTATCAGCCGTATACGGTCCCAGGCAGTGGGAAGACGTGCTTGTGCACGACTTTTGAAGGTGGCTGCCATCTCAGTGGTTCCCATGGAACATTCCATAGCAATCTAATTAGGATTGAAATAGGAACGAACCTTCAGCACTCGGGGAGAGTGGATCCCTTACCAAAAACCCCATCTTATATACATTATCAGCCGTATACGGTCCCAGGCAGTGGGAAGACGTGCTTGTGCACGACTTTTGAAGGTGGCTGCCATCTCAGTGGTTCCCATGGAACATTCCATAGCAATCTAATTAGGATTGAAATAGGAACGAACCTTCAGCACTCTGGGGGAGAGTGGATCCCTTACCAAAAACCCCATCTTATATACATTATCAGCCGTATACGGTCCCAGGCAGTGGGAAGACGTGCTTGTGCACGACTTTTGAAGGTGGCTGCCATCTCAGTGGTTCCCATGGAACATTCCATAGCAATCTAATTAGGATTGAAATAGGAACGAACCTTCAGCACTCTGGGGGAGAGTGGATCCCTTACCAAAAACCCCATCTTATATACATTATCAGCCGTATACTGTCCCAGGCAGTGGGAAGACGTGCTTGTGCACGACTTTTGAAGGTGGCTGCCATCTCAGTGGTTCCCATGGAACATTCCATAGCAATCTAATTAGGATTGAAATAGGAACGAACCTTCAGCACTCTGGGGGAGAGTGGATCCCTTACCAAAAACCCCATCTTATATACATTATCAGCCGTATACGGTCCCAGGCAGTGGGAAGACGTGCTTGTGCACGACTTTTGAAGGTGGCTGCCATCTCAGTGGTTCCCATGGAACATTCCATAGCAATCTAATTAGGATTGAAATAGGAACGAACCTTCAGCACTCTGGGGGAGAGTGGATCCCTTACCAAAAACCCCATCTTATATACATTATCAGCCGTATACGGTCCCAGGCAGTGGGAAGACGTGCTTGTGCACGACTTTTGAAGGTGGCTGCCATCTCAGTGGTTCCCATGGAACATTCCATAGCAATCTAATTAGGATTGAAATAGGAAAGGAACGAACCTTCAGCACTCTGGGGGAGAGTGGATCCCTTACCAAAAACCCCATCTAATATACATTATCAGCCGTATACGGTCCCAGGCAGTGGGAAGACGTGCTCGTGCACGACTTTTGAAGGTGGCTGCCATCTCAGTGGTTCCTATGGAACATTCCATAGCAATCTAATTAGGATTGAAATAGGAACGAACCTTCAGCACTCTGGGGGAGAGTGGATCCCTTACCAAAAAACCCCATCTTATATACATTATCAGCCGTATACGGTCCCAGGCAGTGGGAAGACGTGCTCGTGCACGACTTTTGAAGGTGGCTGCCATCTCAGTGGTTCCCATGGAACATTCCATAGCAATCTAATTAGGATTGAAATAGGAACGAACCTTCAGCACTCTGGGGGAGAGTGGATCCCTTACCAAAAACCCCATCTTATATACATTATCAGCCGTATACGGTCCCAGGCAGTGGGAAGACGTGCTTGTGCACGACTTTTGAAGGTGGCTGCCATCTCAGTGGTTCCCATGGAACATTCCATAGCAATCTAATTAGGATTGAAATAGGAACGAACCTTCAGCACTCTGGGGGAGAGTGGATCCCTTACCAAAAACCCCATCTTATATACATTATCAGCCGTATACGGTCCCAGGCAGTGGGAAGACGTGCTTGTGCACGACTTTTGAAGGTGGCTGCCATCTCAGTGGTTCCCATGGAACATTCCATAGCAATCTAATTAGGATTGAAATAGGAACGAACCTTCAGCACTCTGGGGGAGAGTGGATCCCTTACCAAAAACCCCATCTTATATACATTATCAGCCGTATACGGTCCCAGGCAGTGGGAAGACGTGCTTGTGCACGACTTTTGAAGGTGGCTGCCATCTCAGTGGTTCCCATGGAACATTCCATAGCAATCTAGTTAGGATTGAAATAGGAACGAACCTTCAGCACTCTGGGGGAGAGTGGATCCCTTACCAAAAACCCCATCTTATATACATTATCAGCCGTATACGGTCCCAGGCAGTGGGAAGACGTGCTTGTGCACGACTTTTGAAGGTGGCTGCCATCTCAGTGGTTCCCATGGAACATTCCATAGCAATCTAATTAGGATTGAAATAGGAACGAACCTTCAGCACTCTGGGGGAGAGTGGATCCCTTACCAAAAACCCCATCTTATATACATTATCAGCCGTATACGGTCCCAGGCAGTGGGAAGACGTGCTTGTGCACGACTTTTGAAGGTGGCTGCCATCTCAGTGGTTCCCATGGAACATTCCATAGCAATCTAATTAGGATTGAAATAGGAACGAACCTTCAGCACTCTGGGGGAGAGTGGATCCCTTACCAAAAACCCCATCTTATATACATTATCAGCCGTATACGGTCCCAGGCAGTGGGAAGACGTGCTTGTGCACGACTTTTGAAGGTGGCTGCCATCTCAGTGGTTCCCATGGAACATTCCATAGCAATCTAATTAGGATTGAAATAGGAACGAACCTTCAGCACTCTGGGGGAGAGTGGATCCCTTACCAAAAACCCCATCTAATATACATTATCAGCCGTATACGGTCCCAGGCAGTGGGAAGACGTGCTTGTGCACGACTTTTGAAGGTGGCTGCCATCTCAGTGGTTCCCATGGAACATTCCATAGCAATCTAATTAGGATTGAAATAGGAAAGGAACGAACCTTCAGCACTCTGGGGAAGAGTGGATCCCTTACCAAAAACCCCATCTAATATACATTATCAGCCGTATACGGTCCCAGGCAGTGGGAAGACGTGCTTGTGCACGACTTTTGAAGGTGGCTGCCATCTCAGTGGTTCCCATGGAACATTCCATAGCAATCTAATTAGGATTGAAATAGGAACGAACCTTCAGCACTCTGGGGGAGAGTGGATCCCTTACCAAAAACCCCATCTTATATACATTATCAGCCGTATACGGTCCCAGGCAGTGGGAAGACGTGCTTGTGCACGACTTTTGAAGGTGGCTGCCATCTCAGTGGTTCCCATGGAACATTCCATAGCAATCTAATTAGGATTGAAATAGGAACGAACCTTCAGCACTCTGGGGGAGAGTGGATCCCTTACCAAAAACCCCATCTTATATACATTATCAGCCGTATACGGTCCCAGGCAGTGGGAAGACGTGCTTGTGCACGACTTTTGAAGGTGGCTGCCATCTCAGTGGTTCCCATGGAACATTCCATAGCAATCTAATTAGGATTGAAATAGGAACGAACCTTCAGCACTCTGGGGGAGAGTGGATCCCTTACCAAAAACCCCATCTTATATACATTATCAGCCGTATACGGTCCCAGGCAGTGGGAAGACGTGCTTGTGCACGACTTTTGAAGGTGGCTGCCATCTCAGTGGTTCCCATGGAACATTCCATAGCAATCTAATTAGGATTGAAATAGGAACGAACCTTCAGCACTCTGGGGGAGAGTGGATCCCTTACCAAAAACCCCATCTTATATACATTATCAGCCGTATACGGTCCCAGGCAGTGGGAAGACCGTATCAGCCTACCAGGTACCGAGTCAATATTCAGTGCGGTGCTTAATCTTCTATGCACAGGGGCCATTTCAAAGGTGTATTTTTTAATGAAGTTGATTGTGTTCTTGTATAGGGGCCATTTCAAAGGTGTAACGTTTCATGAAGTTGATTATGGCCCATATAAATTGTCCTATTTGATCTGAAAATCCGCTCTCCGATCCAGAGCTCAATGCACGAGAATGTCTTCCCACTGCCTCGGACTTTACACGGCATATCACTGGTGAAGTTAAAACTCGTTTTGGGGTTATTTTCACCAACAACTATGACTGGTTTTTCAGTTTGTCAAGATTATATTCAGTGTTGCTAGGTTATATTCAGTGTGGTCAGGTTATAATAAGAACTGTAACCGAAAACTCAGTGTGTTACATTATATTCAGTTTGAAGACCGATAACTCAAGTGTAAGTTTAAATTCAGCGTGTCAGATTATTTTCAGTGTAAAAATCGTAAACTCGTAGTGTAAGATTAAATACAGCGTGTCAGATTCTTTTCAATGTAAAATTCGTAAACTAGGAATGTAAGATTATATTCAGCGTGTCAGATAAAAAAATTGGTTAACTCAGAGTGTAAGATTGAATTCTGCGTGTCAGATTATTTTCAGTGTAAAAATCGTAAACTCGGAGAGCAAGATTAAATTAAGCGTGTCAGATTATATTCAGTGCAAAAATCGTAAACTCAGAGTGAAAGATTAGATTCAGCTTGTCAGAGCTTGTCAGATACGGGAGAAGGCTAATATAGGGATTGCCTGTTGCCCAATTCCGACTGTAATATTACAATAACAATATTCTGAAATGAAATGAAATGTTAGGTTATATTCTGTGCGAAAATAATAAAATCATATTTTTGTAAAATTTTCGTAACCCCATTTCAGCAAGCCTTTGTGCTATAATTCCATTACCAAACAGCTCACTGCCGTTGTCCTCGTGACGTCATATCCGGCTATTCGCCAAATTAGCAGTCGACGTACAGGTAAAAAAATCGAATACTTCGTAGGGCGGTATCTCGGTACTGAAGTGGCCGGTTTTGATGCGGTTTTCAACATTCTTGTTAGATCAAACAGAATAACGTAACAAAATATAATTTCCGTTCCGTGATAACGTTGTGTCTGTTTTAAATCATTTATGTGTAAAATGTATATTTCATGCAATTTTCATATACATGGTGAAACAGATTCATTAAAGAAACAAAAACCTGTGACATAGGCGGAAACATCCGATGAAAGATTATGCATTTGAATGAACCGCCACAGAACAAAGTCATGCTCAAATTATTCGGGTTATATCGGAAACCCACCAGTTAGCACTACGTGACCTGCTGAATCCCATCATTTAATATATTGGAGTAGATCGGAACAGCTTAATGCTAAGTTGAATGGTATATGAGAGAAAGCAAAATATATACTAAATTATCGTAAAACCAATTAACGTATACTAATTTACAAAAGTCGGTAAATAAGAAAAAAAAAAAATGAATATGTAAAACACAATAAATGTTTTTTCGATGGCAAAACGAGAGCTGGTCATAGACTATACAACTTAAGTTGTAAAATAAATTCAGTAGGTTTATCGTTAATATTTGCAACGTGTACAACATATTAAAGATTTGCATACAGGTGTAAAACTCGCATAGTCCTCCACCAATGACCACCACCTTTGATCGATTTGAATGAAACTAAGCACATGCAGCGTTCGAAATTAACGCCTGTCCGTCTGCCCGTGACCGACAACTTTACAATCGGGCAAACATTTTTGTCCATGTAGCTGGTCTTTTGACCAGCAACCTAATTGTGAAAAGGTTGAAGATCAATCTGTACAAAACAAATGTCCGGAATATTCTGGTTTTCAGTCAACTTTGTTGATACTAATATGCGGATATATTTTGTAAGTAAAACTATTACTTTGCTAGTACATTTTTGTAATTATGTAACAAAATTTCTTTCATACCCCGATGAAGTTAAAAAATAGTGATATCAAATGCTTAAATAATTTGTTTTCATACTAAATCCGAGATTGATTTAGAAAAAAAAAATACGTCATTGGAAAAAAGATTAAATCGTATGTTTAAACATATTTTATGTTATCAAATAGTCTGAAAAATCAAATATAAGCATTAATTAAACTATTTTTTAACTTCGTCGGGGTATGAAATAAACTGAAGAGAGTGATGCAAACAGTTACGAGACGCGCTATATACATGTGCAGTATGTAATGTTTTCCCTTTATAGTATCGTTTTTATGCAATAACTTCTGGTTGATATAAATTGAAGTACAAAATGATATAATTATAAGTAATATGATTTTTATAATTTTCCATCTGCGTGTAATAAATTCAGAAAAAATCCTGGATAGCACTTGAAAGAACTTGCTTAACAAATAATTATTCCAATGGATGTCTATATAATAGCTAGAATTTTCGTAAAAGTTGACTATAATGAATTCATAATTATATAATCAAATTAATGTTAAATGACATTTTCTTATATAATGTATGACATAATAGGCCTAGTGTGTCCAGCGTACGCGTTGTGGACAAAAATCCCTCCCGATAAATATTAAATTTTGACGCTTTAAATCAACACGGTCAAAGGGCATTTTATGTTGTGTATGTTGTGTGTGTGCGCGAGAGAGTCACATCCCTTTGATGTTATATAAGTCCTATCTGGTCCAAGTGCGGTCACCTTGACAGCGGGGGGTAACCGATTGTTTTCTGGGCGACTTCGAATTCGGCGATGGCTTGGTATAGTCCATTACGTAATCACCTTGGTGACGGTGGATGTGTCCTGCCCCGATTTAGGCTGTTAGTGTGTCGTATTCAATGGTCCGCAATGTCCAGTCTTGACCCAGATACTAACATGTACATGTACATATGTTGTATATATGTGTTTCTGCTACTTGTATCAAATGGATGACACATGCGAGTTAATTAGCCTTAACATTCTATTATGCTTTGATATATTAGCAATATATTTTTATATAATTATCAAATTAGACACAAAATGTCGTGAAATTGGTCACAATTTGAAGCTATATATGTAGTTCTCCCTATACATTCTGTGTATTTTTAATTTTTTTCTTAGATTTTTCTTGATCTCATCTAGCCGCGGATTTTAATCAAATTTGGCATACTTGTAGAAAATTATCTACACTTTCAGGTAATAATATTTCCATAATTTTCTTTTATGAACTTTTAGAGAAAATCTTATTTCAAACCACCCAAAACTTTTTCGTTGCCATTTTGGTAAGAACAAAGAAGGAAATGACGTCATAAGTTTAAGTGGTGCACACAAAAAAAAAAAAATCATACATATCTGAAAACGTCAATCGTTGCAAAACTGAAGCAAATAAATAATCTTAATATGAACCTGATTGGCCGTGGTCAGTGTCTACCTAATTATAAGAAAATTATTTTAATTACAAGTTTAATCAAAAGGTTCCTGAGAGGCGGGGCCAAAGAGTCAAATTAAAATTCAGATTAAGAAATTATTAAAAAGATCTTATCATTACTTATATCAATACATAGGTGGAAATCCCATGTTTTGATCGCGATCAAATCTAGTTATTATTATTATTATTCTTATGAGCTAACCGATATTTACATAATATATAATTCATTTTTCGCAATTTTCAGTCATGTAGACATGACGTACATAGCAATTATTTTACATGATGAATAATTTGCGTGCCGCTGTGCTTGGACTGAGGTGACAAATATTACATTTCACGGTCCCGGAATAGCAGTTGGGTCGTTTTTATCTTGTACACACGTTCCTTCCACATATTCATAATTCTAAATATAACTGTCGAAGACAGATATATCTGGATCAAATTATCGATGAAAAGTTACATAATACATATGTATAAGACCACGATCGAGTTCATTGTGGGTAGCGATAGGCCTAGGACGTCTCCTTACAGGCGGTATATGGAATTTTCAAATTATTATTTGCCTAGATGAAATAAATGATTTGTTTTAATGTCCAGGAGACAGGAGTCATCTCGTCTTTCCGTGTCGACACCAAAATAAAACTAACAGGCCTATTCAAGGATACGTCCTTGGCCTACTGTAAGATACTGACCGTGTACATATCCGATGTAAATCCTCAGATATATAATTATTTACTTTGTAGTAGTAGCTACATGTACATGTAGCCCTCGCCAGATTTTGTGAATAGTTTGAATAGGCATGTTTGCATGATATATTAAAAAAAAAAAAAAAAAAAAAAATGCCGCCGGTGGTGAGAATCGAAAGATCAGAAGATCTGCACGTTAACACTAAGCCAGATTTCTGGTTTTTTTTATATACAGTGGTTTTTTTTATATAAGAAGCAGATAACATTGTTATTTTAATCACCTATCTTTAATAGCAAATATTTGATGATGTATGATTTAGTATTTCCTAATAGGAAAAAAATGTAAATGTAATGTGCATGTAGCAGTTGTTTCAGCATGAAGAAAAGTGAAAAAATGATAATAACACATTGATCACAAATCACAATTTTTGTTGTTGTTCTTACCTGGTATAATATAATATCTTTATTTCATTTAGCAAATAGGCTAAAAAGCCTTTGTGCAAAACAAATACAAACATGACGTATACGATAATCTCTGTTTGTTATGATTAATTTGATTGATGGGGCTTAACGTCCTTGTTCCGGTTATAACCGAGCCTAGGACACCTTTGTTTGTTATTTTATTGATTTTTTTTCCTGAAATGCTCGAACGTCGGTGAGGACATGTACACCCCCTGAGAGGAATGAGTGACAAAGCACAGGCTCGTGTTACGTTGATACGGAGAAAATGAGTTTTTATTTTATACCATGGAATATCAAAGTTATATGCAATGAGAAATTGTACAATACTATCTTTTTTAGATTATATCGTTCGATCGAGTCTACTGCGTATGAATCGTAAAATTCTACTAAGTTGCATGAAAAATCACGATAACTGCAGGTACAGGTAGGCCTATACAATGCAAAGCCGATGTCGGGAACAGATCCGATTTGATGCATTCAACTCCAATGTAAAAAAATGAATGCTATTGCCGAAACTTTTTGGACTAAAGATAGTTCATGTGAATGTTTAAGTCTAGGCCTACTGTTTCTTTTTGTCAAAGTGACGTTTAAATAATGAAATGTTTCAAGATAAAGTAACACTATTATTTTAAACTATGTTAAGCTGTATATGAGTGCAAATTGCCACCATTATCATTAATCTCGATATTAGTGCTGAAAATATCTGGTTTATTGATATTGTTCCGCTACTTTTGTTGAGTTTGAATTCGCAAATTCGAAGGGCGTCAGAACGCTTGTTTTCAACCGGAATTAACACCGTAGTGATAAAGACCTTCCAAGTGAATTTTGCATCGGGGGAACAGGGACATAAAAAGTTGATTTTCTCAAAAAGTAAGAAAAATAAAATACATTAATTTTGCTGGAACACTAAAAAAAATCATTCTAATTTCGGAACAGTTGGAATTATGAAGATACCTCTACCAGTATTTTTATTATTATTTAGTATATATTATGTAAGTTAATTATTAATACAATACACAACCATATATACTTTATATACTTTTTTCACATTACGTTTTTAATATACCAGTTCGTGCGATCATTGAACACATCTTTAGACAGTCAGTGCCATCGCTCATAGGAAATTAATGAGTACACAAATCGGCAAAATTGACCATATTGGCGTGCGAGCGCCGAAGGCGCGATTATTTAGGTATTTTGGGGTCCGGGGGGACGTTTTAGGAAATGCGCCGCAGCGGAAACTTACGTAAAATGTTTAGAACATTTCAGTCGGAGAGTTGGGGCAAAAAGACATTTGCTCCCCCCTATCCCCCGCTTCCTACGGCCCTGATATACATGTTGTATCTGCGTATAAACTGGGGCCGTTATGGCCGTTTTAACCGTACTCCGTCTAAATTGGTTTGTGGTTAGTGAGGCACAGTGAAAAAAAATACAGGTAAGTTTATAAGTTGATAGCTATCGACACAGAAATATCAGCGGAATTTAAAGGACATCATCTCCATTTTATTGTATGACATTTAGGGAGGCATTGGAAAAGATGTTTACATGCACTGATATTGTATTTTTAATGATGTAAAATTACTCATAACATATTCAGTGGGTTTATCGTTGATATTTTCTACATGTACAACATAATAAAGATTTGTATCCAGGTATAAAACTTACATAACCCGCCACCAATCATCATCACTGTACACCATTACCACTATTGAACAGTTCGAGCTTATAATTTTACTGCAATATAAAAATATAGGGTCATGGGCCTCTTGGTATTTTTAGTCTGACATCGGTTTGTGATCACTTATGACCTACTTAACCTCCATGTTTTACTTCCTATACCAAGCCACCTAATTCCTGAATTCTGTGACTGCTCTGTGTAGAATACACAACTTGTGCATAGAATAATCAGCTCCACCTAATATATTTACCTTACTCTTTGAATGTATGTTTATATATAAATGCAATCTATGTTCACTGGTAATTCATGCATCTAAATTACATAATCTCTGTTGATTATAATACACATTGGACATCCGATACATTTCTTTACAGATGCTCCACCGTTGACAAATGACATTTTTTGCTATCAAAAACAGGGGCAGACGGATAAGTGTTTTTATTCAGTTACAAAAAGTTACTTATTTTATACCATTACATGGTATCACCAGTGAAAAGATTGAGCTTCTAATTTTACCTCAACATGAAAATATCAAAAATAATTAATTGCACCCCGAAAAAAAGACGTCGGTTTTCAATATAAATTACAAAAGTAAAAACGAAATGATTTCAGATATTTTCCAAAATTAACCATTCCATATGAGAATTATTGTAGCATATCTTTATAAATCTAAGGTCAAGGATCTGTAAAATGTTTATACAAAATAAAATGTAGTAAAAGTTTGCTGATTATTATAAATTAAATTCTTAGTTTAACGATGCCGTAAACCTATTGCATAATTATCATTATTATGGACTCTATAGAGAGGAGTAGAGAGAGAGAGAGAGAGAGAGAGAGAGAGAGAGAGAGAGAGAGAGAGAGAGAGAGAGGGAGAGAGAGAGAGAGAGAGACAGACAGACAGACAGACAGACAGACAGAGAGATGAATTAAATTTAATATTAATGAGATATAATCTAATTGTCTGTCTGTAGTTTTGCAAAGCTGCATTTTCATATATTTCATGCAAAAATACATTTTGACAGTAATGTTAACACGATCATGTACCAAAACATATGGAAATACATGTAGATGAAAAAACTTCACTGAACTTGAGATTTTACCAGGATAAGAGTAGTTTACTATTACATAGAAAATGATAAATAATTCAAATAACCATGAGGCCTATTACAGGAAACTATGACTATAGAAATGAAATGTCTGGGGAGACATTTTGCTTATAATATGGGTATTTATTATGTTTTATTTTCTGAATGTATGCAAATTAATTCTTATCACATGCATCAAGCTTTCAGTACTTTCAGTACTTTGATATTTTTTTTTTCCACAATAAAACCCTTTTTATTCTTCTTTCTTACACTTTTAAGCATAAATCATTTCCTTACGTCCTTGTTTCTTTCATTTTCCGTTTGTTTGTTTTTGCCACTAAAATAATCTTTTGCTTAATTGCATTTACAATGATATTAACATACTCAATATAACTCATACATTGACGCGCGAAAACTAACGCCCACACACTAATGTGTACACGTAAACAGACACACACATAAACTGATGCACACACATTTAGATTGAACCTTTTCAATGAGTTACACGTTTACTCTTTTAAACAAAGGAAAGCATTTATCGAATTTTACACCCTAGATTAAAGTAGGATATTTTCTCCTCAAATAAAAACTTCATATACTAGCGCTAACAGTAACTTCATGGAATGTTTTACTGAAGATCCATATTTAAAAATAAGCAAAGTTTAGGATACTGTTATCCGGATTGGAACTATGTATCCGGATGTGTCATCGTTATAGAATAATTAAACCACTAATATAAATCACAAGTACACCGTCGACGACTTTTCTACTATATACGTCAATAACACAATGATTAAAAATTATAACTTGTTGGATATACATCAGTAAATACTTTGGTATTGATTACTTTAAAAAGGACTGTATTCACAAGGTAGTAGAGAAGTTCAACATAGAAGTTCAACATAACGTTTGGGTCCCAGCATTTCAAATAAAAGTAAAAAGTCAATATCAAATGACATCCGTTTGCATGTATGGGTATAGAAATAATCAAAGTGCTGAAAGTGCTACAGTCCTAAAGCTTGATTTTATGAGTTGAATGGCTTCAAAATTTTGCGATGATGTGAGAATTGTATTATGTCATAGCATGTAGTAATAAGTAAACTGCAAAATATTGCTATATATACGTATACGGCTGATAATGTATACAAGATGTGTTTTTTGTCTGGGTACCCTCTCTAAAGGCTCATTCCCGTTTCAATACTTATCAGATTGCTATGGAATGGTTCATGGGAACCACTGAGATGACAGCCATTTAAAAAGTCTTGCACATCTTCCAACTGACTTGGACCATATACGACTTTTAACTTAAAAAAAGATGTGTTATTTGACCAGGAGTTACAGTTTCCGACCTAGAGCTCAAGGCTCGTTCCGCTATCAATCCTAATAGGATTTCTTTGGAATGTTCCATGGGAACCACTGAGATGACAGCCACCTTCAAAAGTCGTGCAATAGCACGTCTTCCCAATGCCTGGGACCGTATACGCCTGATAATGTATATAAGATGGGGTTTTGGGTTGGGGGATCCACTCTCCCACCCAGTGCTGAAGGGTCAATCCTCTTTCAATCCTAATTAGAATGCTATGGAATGTTCCTTGGGAACCACTTAGATGGAAGCCACCTTCAAAAGTTGTGCACGAGCACGTCTTCCCACTGCCTGGGACCGTATACGGCTGATAATGTACATGAAGTATATAAGATGGGGTTTTTGGTAAGGGATCCACTCTCCCCCAGAGTGCTGAAGTTTCGCTCATCTTTACATCAAAATTAGATTGCTATGGAATGTTCCATGGGAACCACTGAGATGGCACTTACCTTCATAAGTCGTGCACGAGCACGTTTCCCACTGCCTGGGACCGTATACGGCTGATAATGTATATAAGATGGGGTTTTTGGTAAGGGATCCACTCTCCCCCAGAGTGCTGAAGGTTCGTTCCTATTTCAATCCTAATTAGATTGCTATGGAATGTTCCATGGGAACCACTGAGATGGCAGCCACCTTCAAAAGTCGTGCACGAGCACGTCTTCCCACTGCCTGGGACCGTATACGGCTGATAATGTATATAAGATGGGGTTTTTGGTAAGGGATCCACTCTCCCCCAGAGTGCTGAAGGTTCGTTCCTATTTCAATCCTAAATTAGATTGCTATGGAATGTTCAATGGGAACCACTGAGATGGCAGCCACCTTCAAAAGTCGTGCACGAGCACGTCTTCCCACTGCCTGGGACCGTATACGGCTGATAATGTATATAAGATGGGGTTTTTGGTAAGGGATCCACTCTCCCCCAGAGTGCTGAAGGTTCGTTCCTATTTCAATCCTAATTAGATTTGCTATGAATGTTCCATGGGAACCACTGAGATGGCAGCCACCTTCAAAAGTCGTGCACAAGCACGTCTTCCCACTGCCTGGGACCGTATACGGCTGATAATGTATATAAGATGGGGTTTTTTGGTAAGGGATCCACTCTCCCCCAGAGTGCTGAAGGTTCGTTCCTATTTCAATCCTAATTAGATTGCTATGGAATGTTCCATGGGAACCACTGAGATGGCAGCCACCTTCAAAAGTCGTGCACGAGCACGTCTTCCCACTGCCTGGGACCGTATACGGCTGATAATGTATATAAGATGGGGTTTTTGGTTGGGGGATCCACTCTCCCCCAGAGTGCTGAAGGTTCGTTCCTATTTCAATCCTAATTAGATTGCTATGGAATGTTCCATGGGAACCACTGAGATGGCAGCCACCTTCAAAAGTCGTGCACAAGCACGTCTTCCCACTGCCTGGGACCGTATACGGCTGATAATGTATATAAGATGGGGTTTTTTGGTAAGGGATCCACTCTCCCCCAGAGTGCTGAAGGTTCGTTCCTATTTCAATCCTAATTAGATTGCTATGGAATGTTCCATGGGAACCACTGAGATGGCAGCCACCTTCAAAAGTCGTGCACAAGCACGTCTTCCCACTGCCTGGGACCGTATACGGCTGATAATGTATATAAGATGGGGTTTTTGGTAAGGGATCCACTCTCCCCCAGAGTGCTGAAGGTTCGTTCCTATTTCAATCCTAATTAGATTGCTATGGAATGTTCCATGGGAACCACTGAGATGGCAGCCACCTTCAAAAGTCGTGCACAAGCACGTCTTCCCACTGCCTGGGACCGTATACGGCTGATAATGTATATAAGATGGGGTTTTTGGTAAGGGATCCACTCTCCCCCAGAGTGCTGAAGGTTCGTTCCTATTTCAATCCTAATTAGATTGCTATGGAATGTTCCATGGGAACCACTGAGATGGCAGCCACCTTCAAAAGTCGTGCACAAGCACGTCTTCCCACTGCCTGGGACCGTATACGGCTGATAATGTATATAAGATGGGGTTTTTGGTAAGGGATCCACTCTCCCCCAGAGTGCTGAAGGTTCGTTCCTATTTCAATCCTAATTAGATTGCTATGGAATGTTCCATGGGAACCACTGAGATGGCAGCCACCTTCAAAAGTCGTGCACAAGCACGTCTTCCCACTGCCTGGGACCGTATACGGCTGATAATGTATATTAGATGGGGTTTTTGGTAAGGGATCCACTCTCTCCCCCAGAGTGCTGAAGGTTCGTTCCTATTTCAATCCTAATTAGATTGCTATGGAATGTTCCATGGGAACCACTGAGATGGCAGCCACCTTCAAAAGTCGTGCACAAGCACGTCTTCCCACTGCCTGGGACCGTATACGGCTGATAATGTATATAAGATGGGGTTTTTGGTAAGGGATCCACTCTCCCCCAGAGTGCTGAAGGTTCGTTCCTATTTCAATCCTAATTAGATTGCTATGGAATGTTCCATGGGAACCACTGAGATGGCAGCCACCTTCAAAAGTCGTGCACAAGCACGTCTTCCCACTGCCTGGGACCGTATACGGCTGATAATGTATATTAGATGGGGTTTTTGGTAAGGGATCCACTCTCCCCCAGAGTGCTGAAGGTTCGTTCCTATTTCAATCCTAATTAGATTGCTATGGAATGTTCCATGGGAACCACTGAGATGGCAGCCACCTTCAAAAGTCGTGCACAAGCACGTCTTCCCACTGCCTGGGACCGTATACGGCTGATAATGTATATAAGATGGGGTTTTTGGTAAGGGATCCACTCTCCCCAGAGTGCTGAAGGTTCGTTCCTATTTCAATCCTAATTAGATTGCTATGGAATGTTCCATGGGAACCACTGAGATGGCAGCCACCTTCAAAAGTCGTGCACAAGCACGTCTTCCCACTGCCTGGGACCGTATACGGCTGATAATGTATATAAGATGGGGTTTTTGGTAAGGGATCCACTCTCCCCCAGAGTGCTGAAGGTTCGTTCCTATTTCAATCCTAATTAGATTGCTATGGAATGTTCCATGGGAACCACTGAGATGGCAGCCACCTTCAAAAGTCGTGCACAAGCACGTCTTCCCACTGCCTGGGACCGTATACGGCTGATAATGTATATAAGATGGGGTTTTTGGTAAGGGATCCACTCTCCCCCAGAGTGCTGAAGGTTCGTTCCTATTTCAATCCTAATTAGATTGCTATGGAATGTTCCATGGGAACCACTGAGATGGCAGCCACCTTCAAAAGTCGTGCACAAGCACGTCTTCCCACTGCCTGGGACCGTATACGGCTGATAATGTATATAAGATGGGGTTTTTGGTAAGGGATCCACTCTCCCCCAGAGTGCTGAAGGTTCGTTCCTATTTCAATCCTAATTAGATTGCTATGGAATGTTCCATGGGAACCACTGAGATGGCAGCCACCTTCAAAAGTCGTGCACAAGCACGTCTTCCCACTGCCTGGGACCGTATACGGCTGATAATGTATATAAGATGGGGTTTTTGGTAAGGGATCCACTCTCCCCCAGAGTGCTGAAGGTTCGTTCCTATTTCAATCCTAATTAGATTTCTATGGAATGTTCCATGGGAACCACTGAGATGGCAGCCACCTTCAAAAGTCGTGCACAAGCACGTCTTCCCACTGCCTGGGACCGTATACGGCTGATAATGTATATAAGATGGGGTTTTTGGTAAGGGATCCACTCTCCCCCAGAGTGCTGAAGGTTCGTTCCTATTTCAATCCTAATTAGATTGCTATGGAATGTTCCATGGGAACCACTGAGATGGCAGCCACCTTCAAAAGTCGTGCACAAGCACGTCTTCCCACTGCCTGGGACCGTATACGGCTGATAATGTATATAAGATGGGGTTTTTGGTAAGGGATCCACTCTCCCCCAGAGTGCTGAAGGTTCGTTCCTCTTTCAATCCTAATTAGATTGCTATGGAATGTTTCATGGGAACCACTGAGATGGCAGCCACCTTCAAAAGTCGTGCACAAGCACGTCTTCCCACTGCCTGGGACCGTATACGGCTGATAATGTATATTAGATGGGGTTTTTGGTAAGGGATCCACTCTTCCCCAGAGTGCTGAAGGTTCGTTCCTTTCCTATTTCAATCCTAATTAGATTGCTATGGAATGTTCCATGGGAACCACTGAGATGGCAGCCACCTTCAAAAGTCGTGCACAAGCACGTCTTCCCACTGCCTGGGACCGTATACGGCTGATAATGTATATAAGATGGGGTTTTTGGTAAGGGATGCACTCTCCCCCAGAGTGCTGAAGGTTCGTTCCTATTTCAATCCTAATTAGATTGCTATGGAATGTTCCATGGGAACCACTGAGATGGCAGCCACCTTCAAAAGTCGTGCACAAGCACGTCTTCCCACTGCCTGGGACCGTATACGGCTGATAATGTATATAAGATGGGGTTTTTGGTAAGGGATGCACTCTCCCCCAGAGTGCTGAAGGTTCGTTCCTATTTCAATCCTAATTAGATTGCTATGAAATGTTCCATGGGAACCACTGAGATGGCAGCCACCTTCAAAAGTCGTGCACAAGCACGTCTTCCCACTGCCTGGGACCGTATACGGCTGATAATGTATATTAGATGGGGTTTTTGGTAAGGGATCCACTCTCCCCCAGAGTGCTGAAGGTTCGTTCCTTTCCTATTTCAATCCTAATTAGATTGCTATGGAATGTTCCATGGGAACCACTGAGATGGCAGTCACCTTCAAAAGTCGTGCACTAGCACGTCTTCCCACTGCCTGGGACCGTATACGGCTGATAATGTATACAAGATGGGGGTTTTGGTAAGGGATCCACTCTCCCCCAGAGTGCTGAAGGTTCGTTCCTATTTCAATCCTAATTAGATAGCTATGGAATGTTCCATGGGAACCACTGAGATGGCAGCCACCTTCAAAAGTCGTGCACAAGCACGTCTTCCCACTGCCTGGGACCGTATACGGCTGATAATGTATATAAGATGGGGTTTTTGGTAAGGGATCCACTCCCCCCAGAGTGCTGAAGGTTCGTTCCTATTTCAATCCTAATTAGATTGCTATGGAATGTTCCATGGGAACCACTGAGATGGCAGCCACCTTCAAAAGTCGTGCACAAGCACGTCTTCCCACTGCCTGGGACCGTATACGGCTGATAATGTATATATAAGATGGGGTTTTTGGTAAGGGATGCACTCTCCCCCAGAGTGCTGAAGGTTCGTTCCTATTTCAATCCTAATTAGATTGCTATGGAATGTTCTATGGGAACCACTGAGATGGCAGCCACCTTCAAAAGTCGTGCACAAGCACGTCTTCCCACTGCCTGGGACCGTATACGGCTGATAATGTATATAAGATGGGGTTTTTGGTAAGGGATCCACTCTCCCCCAGAGTGCTGAAGGTTCGTTCCTATTTCAATCCTAATTAGATTGCTATGGAATGTTCCATGGGAACCACTGAGATGGCAGCCACCTTCAAAAGTCGTGCACAAGCACGTCTTCCCACTGCCTGGGACCGTATATGGCTGATAATGTATATAAGATGGGGTTTTTGGTAAGGGATCCACTCTCCCCCAGAGTGCTGAAGGTTCGTTCCTATTTCAATCCTAATTAGATTGCTATGGAATGTTCCATGGGAACCACTGAGATGGCAGCCACCTTCAAAAGTCGTGCATGAGCACGTCTTCCCACTTGCCTGGGACCGTATACGGCTGATAATGTATGTAATATGTGTTATTTGACCCGAAGATCCCGTTTCCGAGCTGAAGCTCAGGGCTCGTTCCCCGAGTTAGTTATATGCTTCAAATGAATTATTTAAGTGTTAAATTCTTAATTTTCACCTCTGATGCATCGCAGATATAACGTAAATAAATATGAGCGCAACTGAAGATATGATATCAGTAAAATAAATAATAATCGACAGTAAAGCTCTCAGATGTGGCTTATAAAGATGTGTGCTGTAGATATGTACGTGAAAACTCCGAAAGATTACAGTTATTCCAAAGAATTAAACAAAAAAAATGACTATATATAATTTCACTGCATCCGTCAAAACAGGTGACACTTGAATAACGAATAACTGTCTAACTTTACTTTACCCGGCCAGAAGTAAAGTTAGACAGTTATTCGTTATTCGAATAACGAATAACGAATAACTGTCCAACTTTATCTTGCTCAATTACCCCTTCTCTTAGAAACGATATTTCTTCCATTCTTCAAACATTATAAAACGCTAATATTCTACTCGAGGGTCACAAAATGTTGTAAACCGGAAATCTTGCTGAGGGTTTTGCAACATTTTGTGACCCTCGGGTAGAATATCCCTATCCTTCATATCCACATATGAAAGAGTATTTATCTCTCATACTTCTATTATGCTACTATGATTATCCACCATTTTGATTTTTTTTACTGCGACTGCAAGTCACCACTGACATGCAAAGTAACCTGTGAAATCGCATTTCCATCTTGGAGATAACTGATTAAAATGACGTTAGGTGTCTTATATTAAAAGTCAAGTTATTCATTTGGGATATACATTGGCATGTGTTTCAACTATGCTGCGAGTGCACAAGTACATGTTAGCATGTATATGTCATTCTTTTCTAGTCGTGTTTAAATGTATATTACATCCACAGTTTAGCCAAGATCTAGAGCTGTGCAATGGTTTCTTTTTACCTGGGTCGTGTAGTGGCCGAGATATGCAACCCTCACAATCTCAACATGCTATAGAGAAGGCGACATGTGAAATATCGGTCAAACTCCTATCAAACTTAACTAAACAATAACTACCGACCTCAATACCATCTTTACTACACCGGCCTGTACTTATATATGGTTAAGCCGGGTACCCGCGTGTTTATACTCAATTTACGTTCATTATGTGGTTTGTGGTAATACTAAACAATCACATGTAGTATACGTAAATAACAAATAACATGTGTTTATTCTTATTCGTTGTTGGTTTGAAAATGGAAATGATCCAATAAAAATACCCGCACACACATGGTGTGTTATATGTGAATGAAAACACTGAGCGAACTCATCATTAAGTATTGACAATCTAGTTTACCGTTAAATGTCGGCCTCATGATGTTCTGAAAGTTTCTTTCTGATTATATGATTAACAGTGTTAGTATCAGTGGGACCAGCCATTTATCCAAGTTGTTTCTGATTAACGTAATAAAATAACATGAACTTGGTTAAGGTCATGAATGGATGGTGTAATTATTAGTATGGCAAGAAAATAAAGATGGCATGGAACGCAATTATGAACAATCAAAGGGGACATACATATTGAACTAACATAACGAAACCTTCAGTCGTCCTCATAACACGGTAACAAGGTAACTTACCTGAACTGGCCAATATCACATACCGAAAATGGGTACATACCTCGGGGTCCTAAACAGGTAGATCGGTAGCAGGGTAAACAGTGGCATGGGCTTTAACAGTGTCTATCCTTGGTCCTAGGTGATATCAGGGGTCACAGTTTAATACAAATTGGGTATGGACTTTGCACCTCCTCACAAGAAAATCAATATTTACGCAATAAAATGGAACACCAGCTTACTCATACATTGTTGGATAACATTTCTCTTTATTTTTTCTGAACTATTAATAGCTAATAAAACATTTGGGTTTTTTGTTGTTTATACATAACTCTAAGGAAAAGCTGTTTGCCTTTAAAGTAATATAACCATTATAATTTTAATTCATATTGTTACGTGATAATAATATAAGGAACACAATATCAGAATCCATCTAGTCATACAAACTAACAAGCAAGTTCGACTTACCTCCCTTTAATCTCAAGCGACAGTGTTGTCGTCATCATCATTACCATCGTCGTTATCATAAGTACCATCGTCGTCATCATCATTACCATCGTCGTTATCATAAGTACCATCGTCGTCATCATCATCATTACCATCGCCGTCATCATAATTACCATCGTCGTCATCATCATTACCATCGTCGTCATCATCATTACCATCGTCGTCATCATCATTACCATCGTCATCATCATTACCATCGTCGTCATCATCATTACCATCGCCGTTATCATAAGTACCATCGTCGTCATCATCATTACCATCGTCGTTATCATAAGTACCATCGTCGTCATCATCATTACCATCGTCGTCATCATAAGTACCATCGTCGTCATCATCATTACCATCGTCGTCATCATCATTACCATCGTCGTTATCATAAGTACCATCGTCGTCATCATCATTACCATCGTCGTCATCATCATTACCATCGTCGTCATCATCATTACCATCGTCGTCATCATCATTACCATCGTCTTTATCATAAGTACCATCGTCGTCATCATCATTACCATCGTCGTTATCATAAGTACCATCGTCGTCATCATCATTACCATCGTCGTTATCATAAGTACCATCGTCGTCATCATCATTACCATCGTCGTCATCATCATTACCATCGTCGTCATCATAAGTACCATCGTCGTCATCATCATTACCATCGTCGTTATCATAAGTACCATCGTCGTCATCATCATTACCATCGTCGTTATCATAAGTACCATCGTCGTTATCATAAGTACCATCGTCGTCATCATCATTACCATCGTCGTCATCATCATTACCATCGTCGTCATCATCATTACCATCGTCGTCATCATCATTACCATCGTCGTCATCTTTCTTTATTTCTCCCAGATTAAGAAAGTTTGCATCATTGTAAAATAAAAGCTTGAATTATATATTTACACTTTGGTAGTGGATTCACACAGTAAAATATGCATTTTATTGCAGGACTAGGATGATTAAACTGGTTTCGACAGATACCGGTGTGGCATTTTCATTTGTGACTGATTTCAAGTGTGACCCTATATCACTATGTAATACATAGACTGGACAAATAGGAGGAACAGTTAAGTTTGTTAAAGTAAAAGACGTAAATGTTTAAATTGTTGTTTGGAGAAGGACCTTTGCAACAAGAAGAGTATTCATAAGAAGCTATTGTCTTGTAACTCTTGGACGACATGTAATAAAAGTTAACTTAAGATAGTATGGGCACAATATTTGGAAGAAAAAATAATGTGTTGTCTGAATTAAAGTTATATGTGCTAAAACTGGGCAAAAACTTTGACATGCCTTTTTTCTTCAGTAATCTATTGAAAACATGTGATGAAATAGAATTAAAGGGCCACTACCTTTCCGAAACGGCTTTTAATTTTTAAAATGGGAATGAAAAACGAGACCGATAATTTTGTAGAGTCGCAAAAGTTATTTACTTACCGTTAATACTACACGTATCATCACCTTCTGAACAATTTGATTGAAATAAATAAAATGTTAATTTTCATAAGGCGGGTCGTTTTATGTTTCCCGCCGTCGTCCTAAATACCGCGCTGTAATTGACTTTCTCTGCGCCAGACGGCAAAACGGCGAAATGACTCCACTGTTATCATATATTACGCAGGGAATCTTGCATATGTTTGGTGTTGTAACCTCATCTTAGGCCATCAGAATATATTTTCTGATGTTATTAATGAAACCTTTATGTTTTGCTCCGGAAAGGTAGTGGGCCTTTAAGCTGTGAAAATAGACAAACATATGTATCTCTTATAGATATTAGTTACAACAAAGAATTCATGCACTTTGAAATTCTTGTTTTTGATGACTTATGTATGTTTAGATGGAAACATACCTGTAGAAATCAATTTACAATTACTAATAACACTTTTAGAATATTAAATGAAATTGTAGGCAATTTAGCTTCATAGTCTGACCGTATTGAACTCATTTGTAAATATTAAAATTTGTATTTGTAAAATTCAAACCTGTGCATTTTTTGTGATTAATAAAATATTGAAAACTCTACTTAATTCGTATATATAGAAATAAAAAAATGCCCTTCCAGTTTTGAATAAATGATTTTTGAAGCTGAAAAGCCAAAAAAAATACACAGTTTAAATTGCCAAATTGACTGTGCCCTCAATAAAGACGTTAAAAAGGATCCAATTCCCCTTATATGTGTTTCTAATGTTATGGGAAAAAATATACATAACAACTGAAATTAATCAGATGTAACATCTGAAATTAACAAAAATAAAAAATTGTGAAGAAAAAAAATACATTAAAGTCTCATAGATCTTTCCTTAATAAAATGAAAAGGTTTCTTATAAACAATAATAACATAAAAAAAATTATATTGATGACCTAGGATGAAGTTACAACACCAAACAAATGCAATATTCTCTGAGTAATTACTGTTACATTCGTTTTGCTGTTTTTTATCTCGCGCAGTGAAGTCCGTGCAGTTTTCTGGACGACGGCGGGAAACATAAGACGATCCGTGATATGGAAATTAAAATCTATTTTATAATTGTTCAGAAGATGGTGATAAATGCAGTATTTTAATATATAATGGTAAGCTAATATTTTTGCGAGTCTACTAATTTATCAATCTCGTATAAATATATTCCCAAGAAACGGGTTTAATAAATTTGTTCGGTATGTCCATTTTTATGTGTGAATCTTTGTCCATTATGAGATAAATGTGATTTTTATAAATGAGTATATTAACATAATAATAAGATGTCTCTGTTAACATTCTAAAACATGTAAGCGTTGTCTCCCTTTGTACGAAATCGACCTTAGTAACCTCTGCGAGCACCTGCTACCGGAAGCTTTGTACAGTCTAATTGAGTTACGCATGCTCAACAACAATATCAATATGGCGACTAAACACTGAAGTCTTACTCATGTTGTGTGTATTTCGGCGTTGTGTATGGTATTTACAGCGCGATGGATTCAACTGATGCCATTATCGACCCTCAAGCAGAAGTTCAAAAGTTACAGGACCTTGTAAAGAAGCTCGAAAAGCAGAACGAAGTGTTAAGAGGCCGACAGAAACTTCAATTGGAGTCGTATCAAAATGGGGAAATAGAACAAGTGAAGTTGCTGCCAAACCATAACAATAATAGTTTGTCTGATAAATATAATGTCGACAAATCAAGGAAAAAATCTGACTCTAGTGACACTTTTGAAGATGAAGTGATAGATCTAGAGAAACTTTCTTTAAAGGATGACGAAGACAGCTGGTAAGTTTTTAAATGACGACCCAGGATTGTCTCGACTTTTGTGTTGTGTATTGGTCACATTTGGCATAGTCGCTTTGAGTCACCAAATCAAAGGTACATGCTCATGTATGCTAGATCGTTTTATAATTGATATATTGTTGTATTGTACTAGATGTAGGCCTATTACTATTTGTGAAAAAAAGCATCTAAGCAGATCGGGACAGAAGCATATATTATATATCTATGTATTTCTGGTATATAAGGTATATATGAAGGCATAGTTCGTTTGTATCCTATCTATCTACAAAGAAATCTAGTTTTCAGATTGGCGGAGCTATGTGTAACAGGTGAGGAGAAAATGTAACAGCCAGACCAGGATTCAAACCCAGGACACTCCAAACACTAGCCGAGTGCTCTACCGACTGAGCTACCTAGTCACCGATGATTGATCCAGTCCAATCCCACTACATTCCTCCCTCCTTTCTCGAAGTCTTCGCCCTTGAAGACATAAGAGACCCTTCCAAACACCACCACCGTGGGTTAATTAGTTGGACACCAATTTTGTAACAGGAGAGGAGAAAATTAGGAGTGTCACGGTTAACCGAAAATACGGTTAACCGAAAAATTCAACCGTACGGTTCGGTTCGGTACGATAATTCTAAGTTTCGGTTCGGTTCATTAAAAAAATAACTGTCCTATAATACCTGTAATTTACGTTTATAAACTGTATTGCAGATTATTTCATTGAAAATACTGCGAAGTTGTTTGTCAGAATCCCGAGAAATACACCTGTTGACCGACATATATGTGTAACACGTGTGCAAGTTCAGTCATTCAGAAGATCGTTTTTTGCTGTCTGCGGACATGATTTTTCACATACATAATATCTAAATGATATATTTCACTAAATGTTTGATATTTTATAATTGATAATTTTTATTATGTATTTTTCCGATAACATTAATCCCGCAGAATATCGGCAGCTAAATCAAGCCGCCATTGTGTTGCCGATTGTAAACAATCGCGTTTCCGTCGGCCAATATTCCGTGAATTAAACCATTTTACGATTGAACATGCACCTGGTACGTAATAATGTTTATCTCTATTATAATTCAAATGCATAATACTTTTTAAAAACACTTTTTCTGGGATAATACCGATGTATTGATTTGCGGTAAAACTTACGATTTTCACATGTCAATCATCACATAATAATGCGTCATGAAGGATACGAGAAAAGTTTTAGTGACGAAATAATGTATCATAAAGGATACGAGGACATATATCTCTCTGTGACTGATTAATGTGTCAATAGTACTGAAAGAGTTAAAAAGATAAGAAAATGTTCAATTATGTTTTTTAAAGATGTTCCACTGCTGAGAGATCATAAATGATACTCAATATTTGAACAAAAATTGGTATTTAATCGTGTTATATGTCTAATTAAGACACAAAATGATATAGAATAATTAATGAATTTCTTTGCTGCATGCACTTTTAGAACTTCAATGTATATAGGATATAGTGCTGTGGATTATTTTTCAGGGCGCAATAAATTATATGTTTTTAATTAGAAGTGAAATCTTGATAAAGAAAAAAAAAAAACCATTTGTTTAAGTGATATACCATCTTTAAATCTAAAGCAGAACTTGCTTTTGATAGAAAATAGACTTAAAAAGTGTAATTGAGATTTGCCTGAACCGAACCGAAAAAACCGAAAACCGATCAAAAAAAGTTGAAACCGAACCGAGCTGAAAAAACATGAACCATGACATCCCTAGAGAAAATGTAGTCGTCATAGCGGGATTTGAACCTGGGACCCTTCGAACACTAGCTGAGTGCTTTACCAATTCCAATTGACCCATTCCAATCCCGCTACATATGTATGCAGATGTCAAAATTTAATTACATTCTTTCTACGCATTTCCAGGTTAGACTAAGCTTAGATGTATCTATATCATGTAGTTGTACCATTACTTATTTCAGAGATATGTGTTGTGTTTAGTAGCTATGTATATACTTGTATACTGTTGAAGGGGAAAAAATATCACCATCTGACTGAAGGTGATACTTTTCAGCTACAAGAGTAGCTATGTATTAAGGTGACACACTCATTTGAAAATGTGTCGATTTATAAAATCATAATTTACATTTCTTCTTTTTTACTCCTATCATCCAAAATTCAAACAAGAGTAACTGTAAATAATACTTAACTTACTATAGATTAATTTTAGGTACCTGCATCTAACTGATAGATTCTCATCAATCAAATTCTCTGATTGAAAGCTCCAGTGAAAGAAGAGAAAATGTAGTGGCCCAACCAGGATTCGAACCTGTGACTTTCGAACTCAAGCCGGATGCTGTATACTTATTAAGATATCCTGTCATCAATGATTGGCCTGTCCAATTCCACTATTTATTCCACCTATCTCCAAGTCTTTGTACCTAATATAAGACATAACCTCATGTATACTCTGACTGTCTGTTAATATATCTTTACTCCAAATGCTAAAAACAGGGGTTTATATGCATGCTTTCCATACAGTTTTAACATAAAAGAAGAAAATATATAGGCCAATTTAAAGCCTTTTTAAACTCAAGGGCCCTTAATTATCCCCCGCCCAACAAAGTTGGCGGGGGATATACAAATGCATGGGTTCCGTCCGTCCTTAAGTCCGTCCGTACGAATTGTTTCCGGAGCATAACTCTAAAACCAGAAGAGATATTTCCACGAAACTTCATAGACACATTGGTCTTATGGTCTAGTAGTGCTTTTTGCTATTTTAAGGTTTTCACTATTTGTACTTTTTTCTGTAACCATGGAAACATTGCTGAAAATGGCAGATTTTTGTGTAAGAATCGTTTCCGGAGCACAACTCTAAAACCAGCAGAGATATTTCCATGAAACTTCATAGACACATTGTTCTTATGGTCTAGTAGTATAGTGCCTTTTGCTATTTTTAGGTTTTCACTTTTTGTGCTTTTTTCTGTAACCATAGAAACATTGCTGAAAATATCATATTTTTGTAGCAGGTTCATTTCCGGAGCATAACTCTAAAACCAGCGGAGATATTTCCACGAAACTTCATAGACACATTCTTTTTATGGTCTAGTAGTACCTTTTGCGATTTTTAGGTTTTCATTTTTTGCACTTTTTCCGTTACCATGGAAACATTGCTGAAAATATCATGGTAAATGGTAAATGTTACTTTGCAAAACTCCACCCATCTTTGTGTATATAGTCTAATATAAACGTTCTACTTGAATTATACTCCATCTTTCTTTAGCTCAACTTCCTTTTTCCTGGGTTTTTTTCAACACATAAGTCTCCACAATCAAACTTACTTCAGCTTTGATATCTCCATTGGCGGGGGATCTGAATGACTATGTCCTTGATAGTTCCTAAATCACCATTGTTCAGGATCATATTCTTGGTGAAACATTGATTTTCTCTGATTGCATATCCCATATTCAACCCAATAAGCGCCCTATTTGAGCCCTCATTTTCAGTGACATGGAAATAAATGCAGGCTGAAAATATGAAAACCAACGGTTTTGTATCTGATTTCTTTTGCAAACTGATTAATGGCTTAATTATTGTGCAATATAACTTCATGAAAGCTTAATTAAGACTAATCATAGTGCAAAGGTGGTTCTAAGGCGCCCCCTTAATTTTTCAATTTTTTTTTAACCACCCTGGGTGCTAATTAAAATATAATTTGGTCAAATACAATGGTACATTCAAATCAAAATATGAACAGAAACTATAATGATGGTGAAGGAGAGTTTTCAGAGCTAGAGATGTGTAGGTATGATACTGTTGTGTGTACAATAATTACTGATAAAAATGTTTGTTGGTTCCTGACTGGACCTGTGTATTAATTTACACTAATACATTGTATATAAATAAAGATGTTATCTACTCAAAGTAGATATATATGATTAATTATCTATGATGATATGTTTATGTATTTAGTAACCATTTTTTACACATTGAAATATCAGTATCCAGCAGCTTAATCTGTGTTGTTTTTTTTTACCTTAGATTTAATTTATGGATACATGTATATACTAGCCACCAATTATGTTATTATATTAATGCATCTTTAACTTCTAGTGTGTAATATAACCTGTTTAATAGAAATAGCATACATCCAAACAAAGATGCTAATTTTATTTCAATAATTAATCTTAATTCGCTTCAATTTATAGTTCTAAACAAAATTTTCATAGAACATTGAAATTTGTCTAACTTAACCTTACAAAACAAGAATATGTTTTTATATGTACATCAGCAATTTATGTAGGATTTTTTAAGGCGAGTCCAGAACACTAGTTTTCAAATTTTGATGAGTCCCAATAAAAAGATTAAAGAAATATAGAGGGTTCTCGAAATTTTGGTGAGTCCCTTAGGAAAATCATGAGTCCAGGACTCGTCCAGGCGAGTCCAGTAAATCACTGGTACATGAGTCTTTTTTTTTTCATGTTAATGTTAAAAGTCTTTTACCACGCAATTCTCTTTAAGAACTGTAATATTATATAATTATCAGTGCTCTACAGAATAACATTCTAATTAGCTATGTAACAATATTAATGCAATATGTCATATTGTTATGTAGTGGGATTGGACTTGGTCAATCATCTGTGACTGGGTGGCTCAGTCGATGGAGCACTCGGCTAGTGTTCAGAGGGACCTGGATTCGAATCTTGGTCTGGCCGCTACATTTCCTCCTCTCCTGTTATAGTTAGTTACACATGTAGTACACACAGAGAATCCTAATGTTTATATGAATGAAGCCACACACAACTCTAGAATCAGATATTATGTTTGTATCAATCATGTACAGTACATATCTGATTAACAAAACATGAGGTACCATTGAACCACCATTATAAGCTATCAGATTACCTGTGAGGTATTATCAGGCTTTCTTTGAGAACACTTTAGTAATGAAAACTTGCACTATCATGGCTAATTACTTGAAAACCAACATCACAGTCTATAATAGAGAGGTGCATGTAGTAGGATTTATCTGCAAAATCTGTTACCCTGTGTGTAAATCTCACTGATGTAAATCTATAGCATATATATGCTTTTGATTATCACAAATATCTGGAAGATATGTATCACTATGATAAAGTCATAGACCCTTTTCACATATTTATTCAGCTTCAAAAAAATGTATTGGTGATGTGAAAGATTGTGTGATCTTTATATAATTTGAAGATGATGTTGTTCTTATCTTTACAACTCTCTTATAATTTGCTAGATACCAAAGTAGATAAAATGGTGAAATACAATAAGTTCAACATATTATACAATTCATAAAGTATAGTGATTTAAAGTTGAATTTTATTATGCTTTATCAGCAAGCTAAACAGTAATTGGGTCAGTAAAGAAATATAATACATGTATTTGAAATTTCAATTTATAGATTTGACTCATGGACTGAGTTAAATTTTATTTACCCATTTGACTTGATGTAACTTATATTTCTTTTTGGGTTGATTATTAGTGACGTATATAAAATATAATGATAAACTTTAGTGTTTTAATGAAGATTGAAATTACAACAAATTTATATATCTGGTGATAAGTTACCTAAAACTTCATGTGAGATTGTGAATGGTTTATGTTTGTTGTTTGGTTGCATTAGACAGGTCTAATGCCTAACGTTAAACCATTAAGTCTTTCTGATCAGCAGGGCTTTTTCTCACTGCTTTGGGAATGGGGCCAGTGACGTGGCTTTGAATTTGGCAAAATTGAGCGCCAAAACCAAGATTTGGGAAAATTATGAAATATGAAATAATTAAAGCATAAAGATTATGTTTTTTTATTTCCAGTGTAGTTTATATACTTTTTTGAAGCCAATTCACAAATATTTAAAGCCTTAACCAACTAAGTTCATGCAATATTTTTGGATAGTTTTCAAGAAACTTTGATTTTGGGAAATTTTAGGGTTGAATTAGGAAAAATTTAGAGGTTTTGCTATGGGGAATGGGGCCAATTTTCGGCCCCAAATCATGCTGAAAAAAAGCCCTGAACGGTGATATGTCAGTACTGATGTAGGCTATGTGTAACTGTCTGTCTGTAGGCCTAGCTAGGTGCGCATGGCAGTGCTTGTGTGGAGGTCTATAGGGTGTATATGTAGCAGTGATTAACAGGTGCTGTGTTTCTAGTAATTACCCACAAATTGGGTCTGACCACATCTGTTTGGATCATTGCTTTAGTTACACTTAAACAGCGCCAGTGTTTCGAGAGAAAACCCTTAAACTACTTTGTTGGGGAAAAAAGCTACATATTTTAGAAACTACAGTAGCTCTTTCTATCTACATCTCTTTTGTAGATTATGCACAACAGACGAAAACTTCGGCATATATAAAGTTTTCAAACTTACCTAACACAATCTTCAGTATTTACTACCATGCATGTTGTATATAACATGTAATTTGTTTATTAGCTTCTGTGTAGTAATGAGTTAGTATATATGTGTTAATTTCCTCTTCAACATTATCTTGTGCAATCATGTATTGTAGCCTTCTATACGTGAACATGGCAGCCAATGTGATATATATATTTATATAGTCACCAGCAGAGCTAACACTTTGAAAGGAAAATATGTATAACTGGTACATGCATACTGTTATATAGTGATATCATATAATCATAAAAAGCATACCAGGTACAATGTATATCATTTAAGATTATCCACGGAGAAGTGCATACTGTAAGTTAACTGGCATTACCTATTTACCAGGTGCATATTGGCAACTTGGAGATTCACTTTTTATATACGTTATTTATTAATACATATATATAAAGTGCTCATTTTCAAAGAAGGAGTCAATACAAGCAAAATGCTATAGTTTGAGTCTACATGTAGGTGTCTGCAATCATTGTATTTTTATTAGGTCATCTGAGCCGAAGGGTCAGGATGACCTACAGTCATCATGTTTCGTCTGTCGTCGTGCGCCCTGCGCTGTACATCGTGTGCCGCGTGTAAACTTTTTACATTTTGAACTTCTTCTCCAGTTCTACCAGTGTGATTTCACTGAAACTTACATGAAACTATCCTGTCAACAAAGTGTTGTTATTTTTCGGGTAGATCACCACAGCCACAGCTGCAATCTTGAAAACACTCTTTGGACTTCTTCTCAAGTTCTACTGGTGTGATTTGTCTGGAACTTGCATGAGATGATCCTGACATGGTCCTGACAAAGTGTTGTAATTTTTTGGGCTTATCCAAAATCCAAGAAGGCAGCCACAGCCGCCATCTTGAAAACACATTTTGGACTTCTTCTCAAGTTTTACCGGTGCGATTTGGCCGAAACTTGCATGAAATGATCCTGACATGGTCCTGAAAAAGTGTTGTTATTTTTCGGGTGATTAGAAATCTAGGATGGCCACCACAGCAGCCATCTTTAAAACACATTTTGAACTTCTTCTTCAGTTCTACCAGTGCAATTTGGCTGAAACTTGCATGAAATAATCCTGCAATGGCCCCGACAAAATGTTGTTACATCTCTGGATGATCCCAAATCGAAGATGGCTACCATGACACTTTATCTAATTAATTTCTTATACAATTATTGCCAAGGTAGTCAGATGACCATTAAGGCCCTTTGGCCTCTTGTTTGATTTAAAAGAAGTAATATCATTGATCTCCTGTAACTGTACCAACTTCAAACTT